>NW_022589705.1:75911875-76206385 GCF_004348235.1 Phoca vitulina | reverse complement strand
GTGTGTGTGTGTGTGTGTGTGTGTGTGTGTGTGTCTGTGTGCGTGTGCGTGTGTGTGTGTGTCTGTGTGTTTTCTTAAGCCGGGCTATTCAAACCTGCTGCAATTCTCCGGTAAACAATGATTCATGGGGCTTAATGCAAATAAACGGATTGCAAACGGCGCGGTTCGCGCACTTTGCAGCCGGCCCGGTGGAGCGGCCAGTGCCGGATTTCTCCCCTTTTTTGCAGATCTGCAGAATATGGCGTCCCTGTCCTGTTTTAAAAATAAGCCAGGCTGCCATTTTTGTTTTTCTTTTGTCTGAAAATTTTAATAAAACTGTCTGAGAATGTGGGAGAGGCGGCTGGAAGCAGAGGGGGCACCCGAAGGGTTGGCTTTTTTTCCTTTTCTTTGGCGAGAGCCGCGAGCCTTTCGGGGAGGTGAGACACAATGCAATTGCACTTTAAAGAAAAAAAAAAAAAGAAGAAGCCGCTGGGCGATTTGGGGGGGAGGGCTGGGAATTTAAAGTTAACTCCGAAAGTTTTCTTTTCTTTTTTTTTTAAGCTCTTTTTTTTTTTCTTTTCTTTTTTTCTTTTTTTTTTTTTTGGAAGGCGGTGAAATGCCGCGAAAGGATCTCGGGGCCCATTTCTCCCCCCAGCCAGCCGCCTTTGCAGGATTTTTGGGAAAAAGTTAACTGCCGGTTTCCTCAGAGCTGCGGGGGGCACGTGGAGGGTTGGCGATGGGGACTTGGGGGGACCAGGAAATGTCTTTTGGAAAAGGCTCTATAAAAATGGCATTGTAAGGAACTAGATCCTCAGATTTGGGGGAGAGGGCTGGCAGTAGGGGCTCTGAGTGGGCCCATGATTTCCAGCTCAGACCCCTGGCATGAGGAAATAATCTTGCTCTCCCCTGCCCTGCCCTGGAGGAGTGTGTGTGTGGGGAGGAGGGGGCTGTCTCCTTTATGGGTGGCCGGGGGAGGGGGGTGGGGGGGCTCCCTTGTAGGCGGGAATCATGCCCTGGGCGCTGGAGTGGCTTCTGGAGCCCTCCGGCAAGTGTGTGTGTTTGGCGGTTGGCAGTTGGAGAGCCCCTTCTTTGATCTGGTGGGCCTTCTGGCCTCTGGAGGTGGCATCTGGTGGCAGATGCCCCTGGGTGGTGGGCTTTTGTCAGGGTGTAGGCTAGGGGCCCCAGTGGGTCTTGTCTGTGGGGGGGGAGGAGAGGTTGCCTGGTTGGGGGGGGCACTCGTTTGCTAGTGTGATTCTCTCCCTGATGGTGCCCTTCTAACCTTTTCTGCTACTCTTGCCCGCACCCTGAAGCCTCCTCTGTTGGAGGCAGTTTGGACTTCGGTGAAGTTACTTAAGTATCTTGCTGGACAGGTCAGAGCCTGCTGGCTTTGGAGGCTGCAGGAGGGTCTCAAGACCAGGCCCAAAGGTCTGGCGCTGTCCAAGGCATCAGGCAGGTTGGGCCTGGTCTTTACCCCTTTGGGAAAATTTGTCCTGGGAGGACCCTGAACCCTTCTAGCCCCTGTCCCAGCATCTCCTGGAGGGGAGACCCCTCTAGTCTCACTCCTGGTTTGTATCCTGGCTCCACAGGACAATGTGAGCTTCCTGAGAGCAGAGTTAGGGATCGAAGGCTGGGGTTTAGGGGTTCAGGGTTGCAGAACTTGGCATGCCTGGGCCAGAGGGTACCAAGCTAGGTATTTTTCAGATGGAGAAACTGTGGTCCAGAGCAGGGGAGTGATTTGCCCAAAGTTGCACTGCCAGTTAGAAGGAGAGCTAAGATAGGGACCCTGATGTTCAGGCTCCCACTTCTGGGCTCTCTCCACTGTTCTCTGTGCAGGCCCTGACTCCTGGAAGAGTCAATCTGGACAAAACTGGAATGGGACAGCATGTCCCCCTTCACTTCCCCCCTGCCCCCCCGGGCCAGCATAATCCTTCCTTGTGAATGGAACTTTGCAGGTTGCACAGTGCAGTGCATGGTTATTATCACATCAGGCTCCCCCAGAAACGTGCTTGGGGTGAAATTGTTGAGGTGGGGATATTTAACCCCATTTCAAAATTTAGGAAACTGAGGTTTGGAGAGGTTGAGCAGTGGCAGAGGAGGACTTAAACACAAGCCTCCAAACTCCTTGTCCAGGTCTTTTCCTAGGTGGGCTTTGGTGCTTGTAGATAGGGCTTTTCCCCACCTTCTGGTGTTTAGTCTCTCAAATTCTTCTGCTGACCCAGGGACTGTGTAAAAATCTAGAGGCCCCAACCCTACAGAATGTCAGAACTGAAAAGGCCCTGAGAGGTTATCTGGGCTCACAGAGGGGAAGCCACTGGCTTGAAGTCACCCAGCAATTTGGGTCCCAGCTAGGACCAGAGCCCTGGGCTCCTGTCTCCCTTCCTTTACAAGAAACTCAGCGGGAGAGTGACCCACTCCACCCTCCGCTAAGCTCCACTGGGCCCTGGGCGGCAGTGATTGCTGCTGCTGGTGATTGGTGATGGGTAGTGGGTGCTACAGTAGCCGGCCGCTCACAGAGACGGGGTGTCCCAGGGGCTTGGGATATGGAGGCAAGATGGCCCCAGGTGGAGAGGAAGCTGCTGTGTGGGTGACGTGTGGACTGGGGTCTAAAGCCAGCCTGGCCCATCCTTCTCTGGGCAGACACTTCCTTGCCCTGCCTCTCTCTAAAGCAGAGTCCGTCCTTCCTCTCTCCCTCCCTTCCTCCCTCCCTCCCTTTCTTCCTTCCTTCCTTCCTTCCATCCTTCCTTCTTTCCTTCTTTCCTTCCTTCCTTCCTTCCTTCCTTCCACTAGCCATCAGTTAGTTTATTCATTCATTGGTTTTCTAGATCATTCCTTTATTCTTTTCATTGTCCATTTGTTAGTTTAGTGGTTAGCCATTTCAGTAGTCCATCCTTCTGTCCTTCCATCCATCTGGTCTCCAGCTCACCCAGCACAGGCTGGACAGCCATGTGAGGTACAAGGACAGTCCTCCCGGGCTCTGAAGCCAGCAGGGAAGAAGACTGCAGGTGGGGGGAGCACAGCCAGGGCAGTATTTGTGGGCACCTACATGTGTCATGGGGGAGGTCTCTTGGTTTGAAAATACCAGAAGAGTTAGTTCCACAGACTATCATGATGGTGGATTCGGGTCCTGGGACCAAGTCCCATTTGTGGATCAGACTTTACAGTTTGCACTGGGTGGTACATGGCTTGTGTCACTTTGGGCACACTCTTCCCCTTTTTGAACCTCAGTTTCTTGATCTTTAAAATGGCTATACTGCGAATCTCTTGGTGTGGGGGGTGATAACGAGAGTATGTGGGATGTATCTGAGCCCTGGCCAGGCATGTGGTAGGAGCTCAGAATACACCAACTGAATGATAGGGATTGTTGATCACCACCGTAGGCCCCACCTTGAGTTTTGAAAACCATCATGTTGTTTTCAGGATGAGCCAAGTAATCTGGGGACCCTGAAAGCCCTGCCCTGGCTTGTCATTCCCCTGCTGAAATTCTTCAGATGTTTCCAGGGCATTTCGAGGAACAAAAATCCAAAGTCCTTTGCGGAGCCTACGGATGCCCTTCACGGTCTGGCTGGGCCTGCCCACCCCTCCGCTCCCCTGCCCGGCCCCCAGGCTCACCACCTCCAACCACAGCAGCTGCTTTCTCTGCACCTTGAATGTCCAGATTGTTGGCAGGGCCTTTGCATATCTTCCACCTGGAACACTCTTCCCCAGATGTGTGCATGGCCAGCACCTTCTTGTTTCATCAGTTGCCACTCAGAGGTCGCCTCCACCGAGGGCCTTCCCTGACCACTTGCCTTGGGATAGCTTCCCACTGTCCCGACACTCTCATGTCAGTGCCCTGTCCACTTTCTCTTGCTGCTCTTATCAGTACCTGAAGCTTTCTCATTGATTTGTTTATTTGCACTTCTTGCCTATCTACACTGCTGAACCTGCCTCCACCCCATGTGGACAAGTGGGCTCGTGGTTCCAGCACGGCACGGCGGGGGCTTTAGTGGAGGCGAGGAAATGCCGGGGAGCCCAGGGGTGGCACTGACTCTGGCTATGGGGCAGCACCTGGGAGATGAAGGGCCCCTGAGCTCTGTCCTCTCCTTCCCCGGGAGGCTGTGGGCTGTCGTTAGGAAATAATAAGATGATTAAATCATGGCATCTAAGAATCGCAGTCTCTTCCAATCTCAGAACCGTAGCATCTGAGGAGCTTTCCACCTCAGGACCTTTGACACTTGGAGTCTTCCTGTGATCTGATCTGGGATTTATAACCTTACAAAAGGGACCCGCTCTGCGTTACTTATTTAGCAGCACAGAATACTTTGTGTCAGGCCATGTTCCAAAAGACTATAAATGTTAACGTATTGCATTCTCATTGTTATCACCCTCCCCCCCCCCCCATTTTGCAGATGAGGAAATGGAGGCACAGAGAGATTAGGTAACTTGCCTGAGTCCACGGAGTTGTCAGGGGCATTGTAGGATTTGAACCCAGCACTCTGGGACTCCTCCTTAGAATCCCGTAGCTGTGGAGGGGAAGCCCAACCTCAGCCGACTCCTGAGCAGAGCAGGAATCCCCTTCCCACACCCTTGACAAAAGGACCTCTGATCTCAGCCAGAGTGGTGGGGAGTTCCCTCCTCACTGGGCCTCCAACTGTCTTCTTGTCAGACAATTGTCATTGCCGGAAAGATTTTCTTTACAAAGTGTAAAGTGCCGCACTTCCCCTGTGAATAACATTTAGGGAGCGATGTTAGTGTTATGGATTCCCGGTGCTTTTGACCTTGTGGTTTCATGGCTTCGGTAGCCTTTTTCTCCCCACTGGGCCGTGGTGTGTGGTGCTGAACATCGGAGTCAGTCAGCGAATGCGTGTGTCCAGGGCACGCATCCCGCGCTCCTCCTGTCCCCGGAGCACTGTGCTGGGCGCTCACTCAGGGTATTGGAGCACTCGGGGAAAGAGGACAGTTCTCTCTCCATGGAGCCCCAAGAAAGTCTGTCTCTGATGGTGTTTATGTACCCAATTCCTGGAGAACCATTTGAGATCTAAAGTCATGCCCTCGTTGGAGAGAGGTAGAGCTCACGGATTATGTAGGCAAACCTCGCTTTGTCCACTGGGAGAATAAAGCAGGCAGGGAGAGGATTAGGGTTTGTCCAAGGCCACACATACCTTAGTGTGCTCGCATCCACGCACACTCATGATACACACCAGCTTTATTATCTGCACGCAGGCATACTTGTGCACGTGCGTGCCTTACACTGAGGTTCACCTTGCACGCACACATTCATTTCCTCCCATGAGCACATAGCCTCCCATCCTGGGCCTCGGGCGTGATCCCTCGCGTCCGCCCTTGCACTCGCGTGTGTGTCCACACCCTGCCCGGGCCGGCTTGTGGTGGTGGAGCCCGCCTGCATTCGATGGTATTTCTGGAGCATTTACTATATACCAGGCCGCGTGCTCCGGGTTGCAGATAGAGGTGAGGAAAGTGATGTAGCCCCTACCCTCTTCGGGGAGACAGACATTCTACAGAAGAGCACACGACTGATGACTGGTTATACAGATTTTGGTCAGTGCTAGGAAAGAGGTATTTCTCTATGACGAGGGCTTCCATATAGCTTCTTGGTGTTAAGTTTACTATAACGAGTGACGATCGTGGTGTATGTAGTGCAGAGGTGCTTCTTGGAGGAACTGATCATCTGAACTGTGATGTTTTCCAGGTGAAGGGCATTCTGGGCAGAGGGTACGGCCCGGGCAAAGGCTGTGAGGCGGCAAATCAGGGAACATGGAGAAGGTGATAGCCCCAAGACCGGGGGGAGGGGGAGGGGAAGGCGGGCCTGGTCGGGCAGGGCCAGTGGTGGGTCCTCTGTGGCCTGTTTTCACCCCTCCCACATGTCCACCCCAGGCCCTCCCCACTCCTCTCTCTGACCAGCCCAACGTTCCCTTTGCTGACTTGCCCTGTTCAGGGCCCACTCTGTCTGCCGGCCTCCACCCCGGGCCTCAGCTCTTCTGACCTGCCCCACAGGCTGCCTGCCCCTGGGGGTCCTGAGGTACACACAGCACGAGAACAGACTGTGACCACCTGCCAGGGGTTCCCAGCCCCAGACCTCTAGGACCCGTCTAGAAAGCTCCTGGGGGCCAGGCCAGAACCGGGGTTCGGCAGTCGGCTCTCCCTTTTGGAGTTAATCCCAGACTTGGCTCTCCAGCCCACAGTGGAGCAGCCCCTGTGGGTCCTGAAAGCCTCCCGGAGCTACTGCATCCCCCCACCCCCAGCCCAGTTAACCTCCCTGGTTGGTCAGATTGCCATGTGGGTCTTTGGAATGTTGGGAAGGGCTGCCTTATGCCTGAGAGAACCTACTAACAGAACAACAACAGCTAAGGCTTACAGAGTTTACCGCACTGGGCACTCTTCTCAAGACTTGACTCATTTAATCCAAACGACAGTGCTGTGGGGACACCATTGTTGTCCTCAGCTGGGTAACAATCCCAAGGGCCTGAGCTGGGGCTTTGACCCCGGTATCTGGTACAGAAACTGTACTTTTTAACCCCTGATTTGCCACTTTGTCCCTCAGAGGGTCCAGGAACCCAGGCTGTGATTTAGCTGCAACTATTCTTTGTTTCTGGTTGTTTTTTTTTTTTTTTTAAGATTTTATTTATTTATTTGACAGAAAGAGCGTGAGCACAAGCAAGGGGAGCGGCAGAGGGAGAGGGAGAAGCAGACTCCCTGCTCAGGGGAGCCCATTGTGGGGCTCGATCCCAGGACCCCGGGATCATGACCTCAGCCGAAGGCAGACAATTAACCCACTGAGCCACCCAGGCGCCCTAGTTGCAACTGTTTTATAGGGGAAGGAGCGGGGCACCCAGGTGGCTCAGTCGGTTAAACATCCGGCTCTTGGTCTCAGCTCAGGTCTTGATCTCAGGGTCCTGAGTTCAAGCCCCGCCTTGGGCTCCATGCTGGGCATGGAGCCTGTCTTTAAAAAAAAAAAAGTATAGAGGAGGGAGCTATAGCCCAGAGTGGAAATGGACTTGCTAGAGTTCACAGAGCAAGCTGGTGGTGGTGGGTTCGAGCTCCCTCTGCCCTCACCAGGTGCCGTGACTGGGCTTGAACCTCATTCCTGACTCCAAACAAGGAAGAGATGAGGGTAGAAGCCAGGAGGGCGGGACATTAGGGGTTGGGAGAAGAGGCATGGGGTAAGGGCTTCTTGGGTGCCTGGATGTGTGTTTCATAAGTCATTAGCTGTTTGTTTATGTTCTTAGCCTCTTTCCAAATGTGTGCTGTATTTTGAAATGCTCACAGGATCTACCTCACAGGGTCATTAGGAGCCTTGTCAGGTATCTAACAGTGCCTGGCATGGACCAAGTACTCTGTTCCTCTTCTTCTTGTCCTTTCGTGCTGGTAGAAGGACTTCCCTGTGAGGATGGGAGCTGGGGGTCTCCAGGGGAGATGGAAGTAGAGAAGGGCATGTGTTCAAAGCCTGCAGAACATTCTCTCAGCCTGAGAAGGGTAATCTGGCCCATTCTCTAAATGAGGGCCCTGCGGCTCCCGGAGAGGGTGGTGTTTCTGGGTGGCTGGTGCGGGGGGAAAGGGAGGGACAGAGAGGGGGAAGGGCAGCATCCCAGCTCCCACTGACGAGGGCACAGATAGCAGCCCTGCTCTCTCCGATCAGTCCCTCCCTCGCAATGAGAACTGCCCTTCCAACCCTGCGGGGCTGCGGAAACCCAGCCTAATTGGATCCAGGACCATCGGGAGTCTCGGTCCTCACAGGAAGTTCCCAGGAGCAAGCTCCCAAGGCTGGCCTGGTCTTGGGGATGGGGTGGGGCCCAGCAGCTGGGGCTCGGCACTCTGGGCCACATGGAGTAGGGACACATGGAGGGCAGAGGGAATGAGAGGCAGACTTGGAGCACGTGGGGGTCTCAAGCTGGGAAGATGGGAAACCTCAGCTTCTCCCCACTGGACCATCTCCTGCCTGTCACTTCTAGGCACATCCTTCTGACCACATTTGACCTGTCCACTGAAAACCTTGACTGGCCTTCCCCTGCTCAGAGACTTTCCATGGCCCCCCATGGCCTTTTATTCAAGCACCTTAGCCTGGAACTCTGGCCCTTTGTGAACTGCCCCACCGCCTTTCCCTCCGTCCTCTGCAAATTCCCACACTATACCCACACCAGACCAAACGTGATGCTTTGTGCTTTCCTGCCACTGGGCCTTTGCACATGAACTTTTTACTGCCTGGCCTGCCCTTCCCTGGCATCTCTTGACCTCTCTGCTTTCCCCCATTAGTAAGTCCCACCTTCATGAAATCTTTGTGCACCCCTCAGTGGGATGAACTCATCTTCCCAGGAACACCCCTACCCCATAGCTCAGCTGAGCCCCAACACCAGCTTGTTGTCACCCTGGGGCAGGGAGCATGTTTGAGAACCCTCTGCTACCCTAGGAAGCTAGCAGTTTGCCGTGTCTTTGCACAGGCCGCCCCTCTGCTGGGGATGCTCTCCCTCTACCCTCTGGCTCTCCTGGCAAACTTCTCAGTCTGTAAGGCCCACATGGACAGACCCCTCCTGTCTCTCAGGGACAGCCCTTCTCTCAGTCAATATTTATTGAGCACCTGGCGCAAACTAGGCATCTGAGCACTTACTATGTGGTCAGCACTTGGCTCTGGGGCCGCATTGGTGGCCCTGCGCTTGTGGGTCATGACTGGAGGGAGTAACTGGAGGCGTGATAGAGAGGTGGCAGAGAAAGCAGGGGGCCGTGGGGGTAGATGACAGAGCAGTCCACTTTGTGCTGGGGAGAGAGTTAGAACCTGCCCTTTAGCGGAGACCTGAAGGAAGAGCCGGGTGAGCTGTGGGGCCAAGTTGGGGTGTGGGGTTATAACTAAGAACCAGACCCAAGCCCTGATCTCGGGGAGCTCACAGCTATGTGGGGGACTGGGTGGACAAGGAAGCAGGCAATTCTAGCCGAGTGGGGTCAGTGCTGTGGCGGAGGAGGTCCAGGAAGCTGGGGGAGTTCAGGGGAGAGGCCACGAATACAGCTGTGGAAGAGCTGGTGAGCAAGGAGGCTTCCCCAGAGCTGTGACACCCGAGCTGACTGGTGGTTGATGGGAACCTGGCAGGGAGCCAGCGGGGTGATGGCCCTAGACAGAAGGGCACAGCCTGTGCAAAGGCACGGCGTCATGAAAGCACAACTTGTCTTAGGGGACCTGCATGGGGTCTAGGGAGGCTGTGGGGATGTACTTGCTGGGATGCATGTGGCCCACAGAGCCTCATTGGCAAAGGCCTCTGGGTGCTGTGCTGGGGATTTGGAACCGTACCCCAAAAGTGATGGGAACCCAAGAGAGATTTCAAGCAGGCATGAGTGACCTGGGCAGGCTTTGGCCTGGTCCTCCCCTCTGAAGCCCCCACATAGGATGGGGAGCCCCTTCTTTTTTTTTTTTTTAAAGATTTTTATTTATTTATTTGAGAGAGAGAGAATGAGCGACAGAAAGCATGAGAGGGAGGAGGGTCAGAGGGAGAAGCAGACTCCCCGCCGAGCAGGGAGCCCAATGCGGGACTTGATCCCGGGACTCCAGGATCATGACCTGAGCCGAAGGCAGTCGCTTAACCAACTGAGCCACCCAGGCGCCCCTGGGGAGCCCCTTCTTGACTCTGCTCCTGGCTAGGGCCTGGGGTGGAGCTGGAGGGCTCATTGTGGGACTGAGCAAGCCCCCTGCCTCTCTGAGCCCTTCTCTCCTCCCAGTGAACCTGCAGGGCCTGAGGCCAGAATCCTACTGGAGCTGTGGGCAGGGGTTGGGCTGTCTTGCTTGGCCTAAGCTTGCTGAACCTTTAGTTTTAGGAAAAATATGCCTTAAGAAAGTCACATAACTACCCTGCAGAAAAGTCAGAGAATAGGGAAAAGAGATAAACTCAAACCTACCATTTCTGCCCTCACCCCAAGCCTGAGGCACCATCACTGTTAGCCTTCTGGTTTTTCCTTCCCTCCTCTCAGTAACTGGTTTTTATATAGATGTCATTGCCCCGTCTACACATACAATTTAAGAAATCTTCCCCACCCCATCCGCCTGACAACTGTTGTATCATGAGTATTTTCTATATGACTTCAGGGTGGTTCCAATCCTCCCTTCTAACAGATCCAGTGTCAGGTGGAAAGCATGGGCTTCGGAGCCTGACTTTCTGGGTTCACATTGTACATGCTTGGCTTTGGGCGAGTTACCTAATCTGTCCGTGCCTCAGTTCCTGGTAAGGTTGATAGGAGTGCTGAATGAGTCATGGCAATGCCAGTAAACATTGGCTATTAATGATTGCAGACTGTGTCACTGTGAACATGACTTACAGAGCCATCCTCCTATTTAAAATTTTGGCTCTTTCCGTTTTTCATTATTGTAAAAAAACAAACCACTGAAGCAAACAGCTTTGTACATAAAACTTTGTCTATATTTGGGTTATTTTCTAGGGACAGATGACCAAGAATGGGATCACTAGGCCAGGAAGTCTGAACATTTTTTGGGGGCTCTTGATACGTTATTGCCAGACTGTTTTCAGAAATGATTGTGGGGCACCTGGCTGGCTCAGTCAGTGGAGCGTGTGACTCTTGATCTCGGGGCTGTGGGTTCGAGCTCCACATTGGGTGGAGAGATTACTTAAAAATAAAATCTTGAAGAAAAAAAAATGTTTGTTCCAGTTTACACTCCCACCAATAATGCCTAGCAGTGCCAGTTTCATCTTACCCTCACCAGCATTGGGTATTATCATTTTCTTCTTTCTTTTTGCTGTTTTAAGAAGTGAAGCTTGTTTAATTTTCACTGCCAGCGAAGCAGAGCCGTTTTCTGTGTTGGTTAGCCGCTAACATCCTTTTTGGTCTGCTCGTCTTTACGGAGCACACACAGCCCCTTCTCAGCTCACTTAGGAAGATAGGGTTTAGATACAGGAAATAGGGAACAGAGCGACACCGGTGGACAGTATGGTGCCAGGGTGAGGGAGAGGACTTTCCTCTATCCAGGCCATGATCCTTTCAGTTCCTTCCATCTAGAGCATTCATTCATTCATTCATATAGTCATTCATTCATACATTTATCAGGTACTGTGCAGGGCTTAAAAGACAAATTACTCAGCCATGACTCTGCCCTGACAGAGAGCATGCCTGACAGCAGAGATGGGCAAGAAAACAGACAGAAAATAAGGGGATATGTGCTCTGATGATGGACGTGCAGGGCACAAAGGGAACAGAGGAGAGGCACCCAACACAGCCTAAGGGGGTGGGGGTGGGGCAGTCCTGGAGGGCTTTCAGGAGGAAGTGGTCCATAAGCTGGCGCTTGAAGATAATTTGGAGGTAGTCAGTGAAGCGGGGAGGACAGAGGGTTCCAGGGAGAGGAGGCAGCCTGACTGAAGGTTAGGAAATAAAAAGGAAGTGAAACCCTGGGGGAGCTCTCTGGCTGGCTGGGCAGAGTGTAAGGCAGGAACAATCGCTGAGGCCAAAGAGGTCAGCGGGGGCCGGATATGTAAGGCCCAAGGAGTCCAGACCTTGTCTGGAGGGAAGTAGGGAGCCATGGAAGGTTCTAAGGAGGTGAATATTGTGATCTGCTTTTGTATTTTAGAAATCTCACGGCAACTGCAGTAGGAGAATGGAATGGGGGCTGTAGGTAGAGGCGGGGAAACCAGGGAAGGGACTCTTGCAGTAGCCAACGGGGGCTTGGACCAGGGCAGAGAAGGTGCTGGAGAGGGTTCCCCACCCTCAAACAGCTCCAAAGTGCACAGTGAATGTCCCGTCTGCCAGGTAGCCCTTGCTGACATCCCCTGCCGCCTAGCCGGGTTGCACACACCTGGAGGACAGGGGGCCATGCGGGGCCTGGCAAGCCAGCAGTCAGGTGAGTGCCCACCATCAGCTGACCCCGGCCTCCCCCTGCGCCTCCATGCCTCCGAGACCCTCCATCTGCTTCCCCTCCGCCCTTGGGCTCCCAACAATTTTCTGTCTTTTCTTTGAGAATAAATTTATTGTTTTCATTATAAAGGCAACTGAACGGCATTACAGAGAATCGAAATCAGAGAAACAAAGACAAAAACCAGATCGGTTCCAGCCACCTCTCCCAGCCCTCCCTCTGGGTGTGGTTCCCTGCAGCTTGCTTTTTCTGACGCAGGTTTTTATTTTTGCCTCCTTGTAATCATAGTGTCCGGACAGTTTTGGGTCCTGCTCTCTCCCATTTGCTTCGTTAGGAGCTCATTTCTCTGCGGCCACGGGGTCTGGGCAAATCTCAGTTTTTAATGGCTGTGGGATGGTCTAGGGATGGGGGTGGGACAGAGTTGCCGAACCGCACCCTGCTGTCCTGCGGTGGGCAAGGCTAGTCACATGCCGCCCTGGGCTGCCTGTCGTCTTTGTGTCGGTTTGTCTATACCTAGACCTCCCCAGGTGCCAGGGCCTCCCACCTTCCTCGGTGGCCCTTTGTGGAGCTTACAAGGCTGGCCTCAGGGGCCATCGTCCTGGGAAAGGGTCATGGGCAGATCTGGATTCAAATCTAGACTTGGCTCTGGGACCTCAGGCACGTCACTTAACCTCTCTGGACCTCAGTCTCCTCATGTGTTTCATGGGTCTATTGCAACAGTAAAATAACGGCTGTAAAAATCCCGACACAGTTCCTGGCCCATTGTAAGTGCTCAAGAAAAGGTAGTGGATATTATTGTATTTTTTCATTCTACGGAGAGTTTCTGAGACCATGTTGGGCTAGGTGCTGGAATGGCAAAGGTGAACGGGTGAATGAGCACTAGTTTTAACTGTGAGGAGCTCACAGTCTGGCGGGGAAGTCACCCAGGGAAACAGATAGCCACACCAGGGTGTGATCGGCCCTGTAGTGCTGGACCAGATCTGGGTGGCATCCAACTCCATTACTTGCTAGCTGTGTGACTTTGGGTAAGTTGGTCAACCTCTCTGAGCTGTAGTTTCCTCTTCTGTTAATTGCACATCTCACAGGGGCATCGGGAAGACTCAGTGACATGATGCATATGACATACTCACCACAGTGCCTGGCACGTAGTAGGTGTTGAAATCAATGGTAGCTGCCATTTTATTGTTATTGTTATTGTTATTGTTATTCCCATATACAAGGTGCTGTTGGGAACACAGAGGAAGTGACTGACTGGGGGTTCAGGGAAAGCTCCGTAGAAGAGGGAACACTTGAGCTGGGTCTTGAAGGATGAGTAGAAGTTCACCAAGTGGGAAAGGACACTCTAGGTAAGGAGCCTGTGATTCCAGGTTGAAATCTGTCAATGAGGGGTTTGTTCTTTGGGGGGGATTAAGGCATTGTGTTCATCCCAACTTTCTTGCGTGCCCTCACTGCTTCCCTCTGGGTCTGTCCCGGAGGCCATGTGCACTCACCCTCCTGCGACAGCGCCCACCTGTGACTCCATGTCCTGGTGGCTGTGGGTTCCTGCTCTGTGTCCCCATCTGTCCATGTTTGGGACCACAGGTCTGTGTCTGTCATGTGTGTCCGAGTGTGGTGCTGTCTGCATGTTCCTGTGACCGTGTTTGTCTGCGTGGGGATCCTGAGGTCCTCCTGGGCCACATGGTGGTGGTGGGGGGGCGGTGAGCTGCATGTTTCCTTGGCCTCCAGCTCCAACAGGATAGCCAGGCCTCCTTGGTCACTCTCCTCCGTGTCCCAGCTCAGCGCCTCCCTGCCTCTCCCCTCCATCCCATTCTCCAGGGGCCTCCTAATGGGTGTCCTCCCACCTCCTCTCCTGGCCTTTCCGGTCCCGTCCACACTCAGCAGTTGGAGGGGTCTTTCTAAACCACAGATTCTGCCCCATCACCCGTTGCTTCAAGTCCAGACCCCAGGCTTAGGATTTCATCAGCTTTCTAGGTCAGACCCTGGCTGCTGGCTCCAGCCTCATGTCCCCTCTCCCAGTCCACACCAGAACGCTTAGCTCCTCGCACATGGTGTGTTGCTTCTCACCTCTGGGCCTTTGCTCAGGCTGCTGCTTCTGCCAGGAATGCTCCCCACTCCTTTGTTGCCTGGCTCACTCCCACTCATCCTTTAAGACCCAAAGCAGGTATGACATCTACTGGGAAGTCCTCCCTGATCCTTTTTTCCATCCTGGGTCAGGTCCCTGGCTCTGGGTTGCTCATCCCTTACTGGGGGTGGGGGGGGTGCGGGGGGGGGGGAAGGAGCAAGTGATTTGCCCCAGATCACACAGCTGGTGAGTTGGAGCCAAGATTTGAACCCAGGTGCATTGGGCTTTAAACAAAGCAGGCTGTTCCACGGTCCAGGTGAGGTGATCGTAGCTGGGACTCGTGGACAGGAGTGGGTGGATTTGAGGGAGAATTTGGAAACGCAGTCCTGGGGATGTGGCTGGTGGTGGATCAGAGCTGGGAGGGAAGGGTGGGGACGTGTTGGGGATCCATGTGTGTCTGTGGCAGAAGCGTCTGGGCAGAGGGGGATGCCCGCTCATAGTCAGGAATGGCTCCAGGGGGTGCACATCTTAGGGGAAGACCCAGTCCAGTTTAGGCTTGCTGAGTCTGAGCAGCCCACGAGACAGCAAAAGGGAGGTAGCTGGAAGGTGGGCCTGAGCTCCGGGGACAGGCCTGGTCTGGGGGTGGAGACTTGGGGCTTGGCCAGTATTTAAAGTCCTAGAGTGGATGGGCCACCCAGGGATGAGGTGGGTGGGGCAGAGGACCATGGTCCGTGGGTGGGAGCTCTGGGAGACATTGAGATAAGGAGCCCGGGGTCACGGGACAGAGCTTCACAGAGGGTCCAGGCAGCATGAGGCCAGGAAGGGTCAGGCTGGAAGGTCCTTGGTGGCATGTAGCAGGTCTCAGGCGAAAGTTCTTTTTTTGCAGAAGCTTGTAGGTCACATGGCTCCTTCCTCCACTTAGCTCGGAGCTCCTGGATGGCAGGGCTCCCCCATATGCCTCAGGTTCCCCAGCTCTGGGCCCAGTGTGGCCCAGAGGATGTATCCAGAACGACTGGATGGGCGGATGGTGGATGGGCCCGCTGTTTTCAGAAGCAGCGCTAGGTGTTTCGTTCTTCCATCTCTGCAACTTTCTTCACCTTGCAGAGCAAGAAAAACGAAATGGCGGTGTGCTCGCCCCGCTGTAAGGGTCAGGGCTGTGCGTCTCATGGCTCATAGCAGTCTCAGCTTCTCTCCGGGGCTTGAAGACGGGTTGGCACATCCTGCGCAACCAGCAGCATGTCTCTGCCTGTCCCCACAGGACCACGCAGCCGTAGCCCACCTGGCTCCTCCGCCCCTGCCCCCATCCCTGCCCGCAGACTGCTGCTCCCTCTGACCTCAGTCCCCTTGGCTCTGTAGCCTCCTGACGCCTTCTGCCCACCAGCATTCCGACCCAGCCCCTCAGCAGGCATTCAGCGCCCCCCTGCCTGGCTGGTCCCTCACTACCTCCCCTCTCGGGCTCTCTTTTTGGAGCCTGAAGGTGGCGGCTCAGGGACCCGAACCTGCCTCGTGCTTCCAGACATCCATGCCTCTGCTCAAGCCGTGGCCTTCTGCCATGTCCACCTGTCCTAAACACACACCTGCCCAGTCTCCTGCTTAAAACCCCTCCCTTAAGACAAGGTCTGAGCAGCTTAGCCCAGCCCTCCCCACTCTCCCCACTCACCTCTGGCGATGGCCCACCATGTCGTGCAGGTCCCAGGGTTGCACAGGGGCATTCCCACCCCCACAGGCTTGCTGGGAGGCTCCCCTGAGATAGTCCTGAAGTGTACCTAGCAGTGGGCCTGACACCCAGTAGGAGCTCAGCAAATGGTCATCCCCTGCCCGCCTTCCCCGCATTTGACACACAGTAGGTGTACGCCAGGGCCGGGGGCACAGACTGAATCATTACATTACTACGCCCAGCCAGAGAAGGACATGGAGAAATTAAGCAGAGACCGTGGGGATCAGATTAAGTGGCCCAGGGCAGACCCTTCCCTTCTGTGGGCCTGTTTGTCCAGCCAGGGCGAGGGGCCATCCCTGCCCTCCCAGGGGCCTGACAAGCAGCAGAGAGGATGCTCTATCCCAGCCATGGGACCCTAGGCCTGCCACCTTCTTCCCCATACCTCCCTGACCAAGGTGGGCCTTTGGGAAGCCTGAACTTGGCATTGAGCTGAAGAGGAGGAGGGGAGGGTAGCTCCCCGAGAACTCCGAGGAAGAGCTGGTGCAGTAGGCAGAGTCCTGGGCCAGGGCAGGAATGCGCAGAGCAGCCTGTTTCTCACCCCATTTCACAGATGAGGAGAACTGAGTCTCTGAGAGCCAATGCTCAACATTGCAGTGCGGTGCTCCCTTCGGTCTCCCCGTCCTTGTGGCCTGGAGCAAAGGGCTTCCCTCTGCAAAATGGGGATGAAACTGTTCCCTGCTTCCTGAGGAGAATGCCAGTGGGGACAGAAGAGCTTTGTAAACTGTCGAATTGTGTGTGGTTGTCTTGAATTCTGATTATCATTCCTTCATTTATTCATTCTGTCATGCAACTCATGTTGTTGGTCACCTCTGGGCCTGGCTGCTGGGGATACTGAGATGGGTAAGACAGGTATATCCAGTTCCTGGGTTCCCTTCACGCTTTCCCTGGTGGACAACAGCTGGGAGGGACAGACAGGTCCTGAGGCTGCTGGATGAGTGGGTGCCGGACCCCGGGGCTGTGCCCATTGTATCCTAAGACAGGGCATATTCACGAGCCTGCTGCAGTCAGGATGCCTTGTCTTTCCCCTGAACAGCTAAGGGACCGATCAGCTGGACTTTGGAGTCAGGCAGATTAGAGCGGGAATCTCAGCTCTGCTTACTTGCTGTGTGACCTTGACCAAGTCACTCCACCTCTCTGACCTTCAGTTTCAATTATAAAATGGGGATGATGAGAGAACCTGGCTTTGAGTGTCGGTGTGCCTGGCACAAGGTAGGCAGTTGGTAAATGGCAGCCTCCTTACTGTCATTATTGTGTTGAGGTCTTTCTGAGAAAGGGATCTGGAACAGTCAGGGAGAACTCCAGGCAGGAAGTGTTTCTTAGTGTCGGGCTGTGAGGGAAGGGCAGCCTGCTGTCTGTGGGTAGAGGGAGCACGCGAGCCCTTAGAGGGCAGGGGCTGTCCCAGCCACCCCAGAGGAGGCTACTCTGACCCTCAGCCTGGCCAGGCTCAGACCCCAAGTGGCCCCCAGGCTGGGAATGAAGGGCAAAGGTGGTTTCGTGTAGGGATCCAGCCCTTTGCATGTGGTTATTTGCTCAACCAAGTACTGGGGTTTGCAAAGCAAATTCCCCAGTGGAAATGGCTTGAGCAAATCTGATTTCTAGTTTGACTCTGGCACCCAGCCCTGTCATCTTGGACAGGTCCCTCCGCCTCTCTCCAAGCCTCAGTTTCTTCACCTATAAAATCGCATAATAATACCTCCTGTGCCTATTTCTCAAGTAAAGATTACAAGGATAATCTATATCAAAAGTCTTTATTAAGAGTGTTGAGATTAGATTGTATTGAGAGTTTTCTCCTAAAACCCTCTGCCTGCAGTTCCACTAGGGGCTCCTCGGGCTTCTCAGACCAGGAAAAGAGGTCGAAGACACTTCTCTTTGGCCTTGCCTGTCAAAATAAAACAGTTGCACTTAAGCAACAATACTAGTAGGTATTTAGTAATTTCTGTAAGAGAGAGATCAATAGAATTTTGATGGAGAGCAAGACTGTTCGGGATGGTCCCTGTAAGTCACTTCTTGACTTACTCTCTCGGGTTGCAGGAAGACTGGAACCCTCTAGAAGAGTAAAATAGCTCTGGAGGCCCATCCTTCACGCTGCCCTGTTGAATGGCCTTCTAATTGCACAGGCCTGCCATGGAACTTGCCAGAGATGAGGGCCACCAGTAGATTGTCGCATAATTCTAATGAAGAGCCCTAAACTGCCCTAGCCGCAGGCCTCCCCAAGTCCCTCCTTAAGCACAGTGTGCTGACACATCCTTGTAGGTAAAATGTTGCACGTGTCCATGCTTGTTTCTTGAAGACAACTTTCTAGAGGTACAATTTCTTGGGTCAAAGGGCAGTAATCATTTGGGTCTCTGTAAACCATTGTGCCAAATTACCCTTCAGAGTGGCCGTATCTGATGACCCATACTGCCCCCTTGTTCCGATGAAGATGTCTGCCCTCAAGGGGGCCGTGGTCAGAAGGGCAGGGATCAGGGTTGGGCAGTTGCCTCTGTTCTGTGGCCATTTACAAAGTTGCCCCAAGACTCTCCAGTGTGTCTCTGTCTGGCAGGAGTGGGGGTGGAGTGGGGGTGGGGGGCTTCTATGTGAAATCCATGGTCCATGGGGTGGGTTCTGCAGCCTTGGGCCCTTCTCGGGGATGGGGATTGGTCTGCCCGCATCAGGGTGATGGGGGGACTGAGTGCATAGCTAGCTGGTCTGTCTCTGACCTTTGCCCTCTGGGGCCCACGGAGGGAGACACTGAATTCCTGACTTTTCAGCCTGGAGGCGCGGTTGCCCGGGCCTGGGAGGGGGCCTGCTCTGCGGCAGGGTGAGGATCCCACGGGGGCGGGGGTCCCAGACACTGGGCCAGACTTGAGTGAGCATGGCTGATGGGAGCTCGCCCCAGGCGGCTGGGGAGGGTCCCTATGACAGTCGCTTTCTCCCCGCAGGATGGCCGAGCCTCGATTTAACAACCCCTACTTCTGGCCCCCTCCTCCCACCATGCCCAGCCAGGTAAGACCGAGCGTTGCCCTCCGGCCGCCCTCTCCGTCTTGGAGCTGCTCCGCTTTGCCCCGGGGCTTTGGCCCGGCCTGCAGGGCTCGGGGCTCCCGGCTTGCGGGGGACCGGCGGCCCGCGGAAGGGGCCGGACGCGGCCCCAGCCCCCTCAGTGCCTCTCCTCTCCCACCCGCAGCTGGACAACCTGGTCCTGATTAACAAGATCAAGGAGCAGCTGATGGCGGAGAAGATCCGGCCGCCCCACCTGCCGCCCACGTCGGCCTCGTCGCAGCAGCCGCTGCTGGTGCCGCCGGCGCCGGCCGAAAGCAGCCAGGCCGTCATGTCGCTGCCCAAGCTGCAGCAGGTGCCGGGGCTGCACCCGCAGGCAGTGCCGCAGCCCGACGTGGCGCTGCACGCGCGGCCGGCCACCAGCACCGTCACAGGTACGGCGGGCCGGGAGGGGGCGGGGCCGGCGAGGGCGGGGCGGGGCGAAGGGGGCGGGGTAAAGGGGGCTCGGTCCTGGGAGGACCCAGCCCCCTAAGTCGCCGGGACCTGGGCGGGGGCGCTGCCTGCTGGGAGAAGAGCCCTGACCAGACATGTTGGGGGTGAACGAAGGGGCCCCTATGCCGGGAGAGGTTGGCTGTTAACGACCGCAGTGGAGAGGGAGAGGGAACAGCATGTGCAAAGCGGGTCTGTGTGTAGAAAGCACGAGTAGGACGGTCCGCCCCGGGTGGGAGGGGCAAATGATGGTGATGATGGTGATGATGATGGTGATTACACTCATAATATGGCAGCTGGTTCCAGGTGAGCGCCTGTGTGTGGCCAGCAGTGTTCATTTATTACTCCCAGCAGCCCTGCGCGGTGGGCACTGCTAGTTATTAGGTTGAACAGTTGGCCGGTTTTGACTTAGGAAACAACAGTTTCGTGCTCACCCTGACGTCTCCATTTAACAGATGAGGAAACTGAGTCAGAGTTGCACAGGCAGTGTGGTTCCAGAGCCCGGGTGTTAATGACCCTTGGCTCTAGCTGGTCTCTAGAGAGGAAGCAGACCAGATGTGAAGGGCCCCTGTGGGCCAGGCTGTGCAGTTTGGACTTTACCCTCGGGCAGTGCGGAGCCATGGAAGATTTTTTTTTTCTAAAGACCTATTTATTTGACAGAGAGACACAGCGAGAGAGGGAACACAAGCAGGGGGAGTGGGAGAGGGAGAAGCAGGCTTCCCGCGGAGCAGGGAACCCGATGCGGGGCTCGATCCCAGGACCCTGGGATCATGACCTGAGCCGAAGGCAGACGCTTAACGACTGAACCACCCAGGCGCCCCGCCATGTTAGATTTTTACGTAGGGGAGGGGAATGCTCAGATTTGGGTTGCAAAGCTGGGTCTGGCTGGGAGGTCGGGACTGGCTTGCTGGGAGAGAGAAGGAGGCAGGGAGATCTGTAGGAGAGAGTGGTGGCCTGGATCAGGCAGTGGCCGTGGGGACTGAGAGAAGGGGACAGATCTGAGACTTGTTGAGGGGAATGGACAGGGCTTGGTGCTGGGCTGGCTGCAGGGGTGAAGAGGGAGAAGAACTGAGCGAACAGCCCAGGCGCTGCCATGGAAGTGTTATCATAGGAGGAAACGCAGGGTAGGGAAAGAGGTGAGCTCAGTCTTGGGTAGGTTGAGACTGGGGTGTCGGGGACATCCTGAGGTGGTGTCATGTGGCCGGGGCTGCCTGGTGTCTACCTCAGAACCTGGTGGGCAGGCTCTCTCTGGAGGCCACTGCAGCCAGGCCTTTGTTCCTCCCCTGGCTCACCCCTGCCTCCAGCTGGGCGCCTCTGCCTCTCTCCTCATTCCCCCATTTTCTCAGAGACGCCCAGGAATTATGGGACCCAGTGAGCCTCCGCAAGGCCCCAGCCCCACTCTGCACATCCCCCCTTATTATGATTTTATTAAATTTATTTTTTTCATTATAGAAGTAATATTAAAAAAGTAATATAAGCATATTAAGGGAAATTTGGAAAAAAGAGAAACTCAGGGAGAAAAACCCACTCATAATCCCCAGCTCCTAACCCAGCAGCTTAGGAGAACCTTTTGGTTCATTTCCTTCCTTTTCCATCTTTTTTGTTTATTTTTTAATATGCGTGTGTGTTTTGCTGAGCTTGTCGTGGGGCTGTACCCATGAATTCACCTCGCTTTTCCTACCCACCATTCTATCATAAGCATATTTAATGCTTTTTTTAATTATAAGGGTAATTCATAGTCCTTATAGAAAATGTAGAAATTGCAGACAAGTTGAAAAGTGAAAAAATTAGCCCTAGTCCTACAACTGTTAGCATTTTCATGTTTTCTCTTTAATTTATTTTGTTTTATCCTTTAATCACAGATATAAAAAAAATGGATGAACTCACCAGGTAAAAAATTCAAATAACATAGAAGCAGATAGACAAAAGTATGAAAATCTCCTTTTACCAGAAAATTCTTCGTCCCTAGAGCGTACCACAGTTTATACACAAATTTAATTGGGTGTATCTTCTCAGATCTATTTCTGTGCATTAACACACACACATCTGTATTGTCTATTACCTACACAGGAAGCTTAGATGTGTGGTTTTTTTTTTTAAATAGTTGGGTTCATACTGTCTACGATTTGCTTTTTCACCTGACGACAGCACATTTGGGGGTTCTCCACCACTGCACAGCATCTTTCTTGTTTTCGTGGCTGCTCAGTCCTTCATAGTGAGGATGGGCTACATCTCTTTACACAGCCCCTGCTGAGGACACATGGGTTGTGTCCGGTCTGGTCATATAG
Source organism: Phoca vitulina (assembly GCF_004348235.1). Taxonomy (NCBI): domain Eukaryota; kingdom Metazoa; phylum Chordata; class Mammalia; order Carnivora; family Phocidae; genus Phoca; species Phoca vitulina. Next base: position 76,185,038 of record NW_022589705.1, on the reverse strand, counting down.
AAGGTCCTCATGTGCTCGTGTGCAAATATTTTTTTATGGACAATTTCTAGAAGTCACATTGCTTCGTCAGAAGTTTTGTATATTTGGGGCGCCTGGGTGGCTCAGATGGTTAAGCGTCTTCCTTTAGCTCAGGTCCTGATTCCAGGGTCCTGGGACTGAACCCCACATCGGGCTCCCAGCTCAGCAAGGAGTCTGCTTTCTCCTTCTGCCTCTCTCCCCTGCTCATGCTCTCTCTGTCTGTCTCTCAAATGAATAAATAAAATCATAAAGAAAAAGAAGTTATGTATATTTGACATATTAATGGCTTCTGCCAATCAGCCCTCCATTGAGGGTGAAAATGCATACTCCGACCAGCAGCGGCTGACACGAACACTTGTCCATCTCTGGAACTTACCTTTCTCAATGGATAGATTTTTGGTTTCTTTTTAAAAGAAGCATCCTTTTAGTAACATGAAAGATACCATTTTCATCTTTTTGTCTGCTTCACCTGATACTGTAAATGTTTCTAGTCCCCTCGTTTTTAAAAGAATGACTTTTATTACAACAGTTTATTTTTTTTCCTTTTCCCTTTTTTTTTTAAGATTTTATTTATTTATTTGACAGAGAGAGACACAGCGAGAGAGGGAACACAAGCAGGGGGAGTGGGAGAGGGAGAAGCAGGCTTCCCGCTGAGCAGGGAGCCCGACGTGGGGCTTGATCACGGGACCCTGAGACCATGACCTGAGCCGAAGGCAGACGCTTAACCGACTGAGCCACCCAGGCGCCCCTCCTTTTCCCTTTTTTAAAAGCTTTTATTTTTTTTTAAGTAATCTCAACACCCAAGTGGGGCTAGAACCCACCACCCTGAGATCAAGAGTCAAACACTTGACTGAGTCAAACCTCTGACTGAGCCAGCCAGGCGCCCCTGTATTACAGAAGTTTTTTAAAAAGTTCATTGTCAAAGAATCAAAGTACAGTTAGGCCAAAATACTTAAAAAAAAATTACTCCCAGTTGTGCTATCCACATCACTTTTGGTACATCTCCTTCTCCTACTTACTTTTTCTGTGCATACATATGCTGGTTTTGTTTGTTTGTTTCGTGTGTGTGTGTTTTGTTTTACAAACATAATTTTTTATTTTTTTATTTATTTATTATTATTATTATTTTTTAAAGATTTTATTTATTTATTTGAGAGAGAGAGAATGAGAGACAGAGAGCATGAGAGGGAGGAGGGTCAGAGGGAGAAGCAGACTCCCTGCTGAGCAGGGAGCCCGATGCGGGACTCGATCCTGGGACTCCAGGATCGTGACCTGAGCCGAAGGCAGTCGCTTAACCAACTGAGCCACCCAGGCGCCCCAAACATAATTTTTTAATGGGCAGTTAATGTTCAGTGGAGAAGACTGATCACAACATATCGACCCCTTCCCTAATGTTGCATATTTCAGTTCCTCTAATTTTTTGCTATTGCAAATAACACAGTAGTGAACATCTTTGTGCTTTTTTCCTGTGGTTTAAAGTATTTCCAAAGTGCCTCTGTCACCAACCCAATTTAGTCCTTCCGTGTGTCAGGCCTCTTACACATACACGGACTCTCATGTAGTCACCCCTGGGTAATTTATGAAGGGAAGAGGAGGCTTGGAAAGGCCTCTGCAGCTGCCCCCCCCGCCCTGTGTCTTCTGCAGGTCTGGGGCTCTCCTCCCGGACCCCGGCTGTGAGCACGTCCGAGTCGAGCGCGGGCACGGGTACCAGCACGCCGTCCACACCCACCACCACCAGCCAGAGCCGCCTCATCGCCTCGTCCCCCACCCTCATCTCAGGGATCACCAGCCCCCCCCTCCTGGACTCCATCAAGACAATCCAGGGCCACGGCCTGCTTGGCCCCCCCAAGTCCGAGCGCGGCCGCAAAAAGATCAAGGCGGAGAACCCAGGGGGGCCACCTGTCCTCGTAGTCCCCTACCCCATCCTGGCCTCGGGCGAGACTGCCAAGGAGGGCAAGACATACAGGTGGGGGTCTTGGCGGAAAGGGGGTCCACAAGGGCTTGGGCCAGAGCCGCACCAAGGGCTGCCCTAGGATCCCAACAGCTGGGGCTGGAAAGAGGGGCCCCAGGGGCTCAGGGTGGGTGCCAGGTCCCGAGGAGTGGGGTTCTCCTGACAAGCCCCACCCGCAGCCCCTTTGCAGGTGGGCTAGGGCTGTCCTCCCATGCTTATGCAGGGCTGCTGGGGGCCCAGCTCACCATAGCCTGGAGCCGTGGGAGTCCTTTCCTCCTCCCTTCAAGCAGTATTCTCAGCCCTCAAGTTTGGATCATCTAGAGAGTGCTCAGAAAATGCCAATCCCAGGACCGTACCTCCAGAAATTCTGATTTACTTTATTAGGCGGGGGACATGCAGAGGGCCAGTCATCCCTTTTTGAAAGCTCCCCAGATGCTTCTGACGTATAGCTGGGAGGAGAACTTCTTATTCCGAGTGTTGTGGGCTGTGGCCCTGGGCACACGTCCCCAGGATTGCCAGGCCCCTCTCCCCTGGGAAGTGTAAAGCGCTCCCCTGCTTCTGTGAATGGAGACCCCGGTGGAAGAGCCTTGGCCTCCAGATTGGAGGGTGTCAGGCTGGGAGCCTGCCCACCGGCCTTCCCCGGTGGGCCTGTGCCCCTGGGGCTCCTCACAAGAAAGCTCTATGCTGGGCGCAGGGTCTGTGTGGTGCGGGAGGTCCCCTGCGCTTCCGGGCAGAGGGTGGGGGTCTTCCCAGGTGTGAACGTGCCTCATGCCCCACAGGTGTAAGGTGTGCCCGCTGACCTTTTTCACCAAGTCTGAGATGCAGATCCACTCCAAGTCCCACACCGAGGCCAAGCCCCACAAGTGCCCGCACTGCTCCAAGTCCTTTGCCAACGCCTCCTACCTGGCCCAGCACCTGCGCATCCACCTGGGCGTCAAGCCCTACCACTGCTCCTACTGTGATAAGTCCTTCCGACAGCTCTCCCACCTCCAGCAGCACACCAGGTGAGTGGCCTGCCTGGGGCTGCCCCCCGGCAGCTGGTCTCAGCTTGGCACCTGCACCGGCGCATGGACCTGGTATGAGCAGGTGCCCGCTGCCCTGACGGTCAAGACCAAACTCCTTTACTTGGCATTTGAGGCCTTTGATGGTGTGACCTTTGTAGACCTCACAGGCCTCTGCTGTCACTACCGTGCCGCCCTTCCCACCGTTTCTCATCTGCCGTATCCTTTACCTGAAACACCCTCTCCCTTCTTTATCCTGTTTCTCTGGCCCTCTCTTAGCCATCTCTCCTTTTAGCTTCCTCCGGGAAGTCCTCCTGGGGCTCCACCAGGCCCCGTGCATGCCCATCAGAGCAATGGCAGGCTGTCTTGTATGTGTCACATTCTTTGTCCACCACCCCAGATATATTGGGGGCTCTTGAAGGCAAGGGCTTGGTCCCCTCCATACCCATATCCCCAGCGTGTGGCACGTAATAAGCATCTGGGCATTTGTGGAATATTTGTGGAATAAGTCGAACTATCTTTTATAGGGCATACGATTCACCATTTAACAAATATTTACAGAGCCTCTGGTCTAAGACAGGCATGGTTCTAGGTGCTGGGAACACAGCAGGTGAACAAAACAGACAAAAATCCCTGTCCTCATAGGCATATGATCTAGTGGAGTGTGTGAAAGATTCAGAAATATAAATGCATTAAGGAAAGACAGGTTTTTGCAAGGGAGTACAGACATCAGAAAGGCTGACTCGCCACTGCAAATAAAAATACCATAGGTATTTAAAGAAACAAACCAAAGGTTACCAAGATTGCAGTTCATCTCTTCAGAGAGAAACACAGCAGTTTTCCCCCCACCGACAATCATGTCTGTGAGCGCTGCTATGTGTTGGCATATCAGCTTTGTGAAGGTCAGGGATACCGTTGTTTTTGCCGTGGAGCTTGTAACTTGCCAGAAGCGATCAAGTTTTCTCTCTTTGGGGGACTGATGTGAGACAGACCCTAGTTTTTCCTTTTAGGGTTTTTTAAAATTGTTGTTACTGTTGTGATTTATTCGGATATGTCCATTGTCTTGGTAGGCTTTATCACGGGGCGCGGAATGCCTTGTTTGTCTAGTTCTTGGACTCGGAGGCAGAATGCGCAGGTTTGATCGTAAGAGAGCAATGGCAGAGTGCGAGCAGGACAGGGCCTCTGTCCGTTCCCTCGGTCCTGTGCCTCCTGAGGCATAAGGATCGGACCATAGCATTTTGTTCCAGCAATTTTCTGATGTTTGTCATTGCTTTGATTTCTTTTTTTTTTTTTTTAAGTTTGGCCAGCTTTCTGGACACAGGCCTATGTAACGAGGTGATGATTAATAAACAAAGTCTTCCTGGTTGTATGGCTATTAAAATCAGAGCACATGATGCTAAGGCTTCAGAGCTAACTTCTATCAGGAGACTTCGTGGAACCCCTGGGTCATCATTTTAATCTGTGTGTGTGAAAAAATTTCTTAGGGTATTATCTAAGACCAGAAACCTCGAACCATGCAGGTCAGCCTTGTCAGGTGGTACCTACATAGCCTGTAATGGGAAGGGTGCCTTCTTTTTGCAGAATCCCGATTTGTCAGTGTTTCAGACTGGCAGGAGTAACGTTTTCTGTAACCTTAAAGGCTGGGAATCCACAAGCCAGGGAGCAGATCCTGCGCAGCTTCCCACGGAGGCCACATCCCACGTGGGAAGGATGGTCCGTGTGTTTCACTGTCAGGCTTGTCATGCCTAATTAAATGAAATTTGTCTTTTAAATGTGACATTTCTGGCATGGTCATGGTTACAAATTTGATTTACCCAATTATACCCTGTTGGGAAGGAGGACAGATTCTTACTGACCCTATTTACCAACCTAACGGCCATAAGAGAAGATGACCCCAGGGAAGGCACTGTGAATATTTGTCGGCAATTGTTCTGAGCAGTTTTGTAGGCGGGGCCAGTAACATACTGTTTTCAACAGAACTGTTATTTTATTATTTTTTTTAAGATGTATTTATTTTAGAGAGAGGGAGAGAGTGGGGAGCAGGTGGGGGAGGGAGGGGCAGAGGGAGAGAGAGAGCATCCTCAAGCAGAGAAGCAGACTCGTCGCTGAGCGCACAGCCTGACTCGGGGCCCACGACCCCAAGGTCATGACCTGAGCCGAAATCAAGAGTCGGACGTTCAACCGACTGAGCCACCCAGGTGCCCCAATAGAACTATTATTTTAAAATTTCCTTGATAATTCCTGAGTTTATATCTATGTTAAATTTTTATAGTTTCCCTCCTCCCCCAGAATTCTGAAGGATTAGTTGGAAAGGCACCATTTAAGGAATATTTTATTCCTGGTTCAAATATAGCCTCCTAAATTGAGGATTAGAGGTGTAGATCAAAGAAGAAAAGGGTCTTCTCATATCCCCTTTAGGAAATAGAAATGAACCCCACTTAAATCACTTTCATTCGGTTCGAGGTCCTAATACCTGTTCTGCTGACCTTGGGTAGTTCGTCCGGTCTGCCAAGTTGGCTGCTTCTGGACTGCAGACTCTCGGATCCTGCCTTGGCCTCAGGCAGTGTCTGGTCAAGGTGATGGAATCAGGGTGGAGGCCGCGTGCATTCATCTATTCCTTGGAGTCTGGAGAGCCAAGTGCACGTGTTACAGTCCTCTACTGAGGCCATAATCTCTTGATGTCTTCTTTGGAAGACTGGACTTCTGACCTGAAGCAGAGGCCTTTAGGCAGGTGGGACAGGGAAGTGTTGGTAAGCCTGAATGACTGGTCCATTTATCATAACAATAAACATTTACTGTAACAATCAACAATGTCAGAATGGAGGGGAATGGAGTCTTCTATTAAGATAGAATGCATGATCAATTTTACAGATTAAGAATGTATTTTAGGCAGCAAGGGCATTGACCCATCTTCGGGCTCTTTATCTCCTAAAGCACATGTTAGGACTGTCACTAATTGATAAGTATAGTTAAATGTAGAAAAAACTTCTTTAAGGACATTTCTTTTGATTTTTATTGTACCTGAAAATAAATTACTGGTTTTTTGTCTCCATTTAAAAAAAGTGCACAAATTGGGACGCCTGGGTGGCTCAGTCTTTTAAGTGTCTGCCTTCCGCTCAGGTCATGATCCAAGGGTCCTGGGATTGAGTCCCGCATCAGGTTCCTTGCTCAGTGGGGAGCCTGCTTCTCCCTCTTCTTCTGTCCCTCCCCCCTGCTTGTGCTCTCTCTCTCTCTGACAAATAAATGAAATATTTTTTTAACAAAGTACACAAATATATATATTTATATTATATAGCATATATAATTCTATATGATAAACTGTATATTTGTATAAATTACATATAATCATATATATAAAATAAATATAACTATATAAGACATTTTCTGTATATATATGTACACATAAAATATAAAATTAATACAGGGAGATCGAGCGTCTCTTCTTTTTTTTTTTTTTTAAAGAGAGGGAGGGCGGGAGAGGGGCAGAGGGAGAGGAAGAGAGAAAATCCCAAACAGACTCCGCACCCAGCACGGAGCCTGACACGAGGCCTGACACGGGGCTCGATCTCACAACCTTGAGATCATGACCTGAGCCAAAGTCAAGAGTTGGACGCTTAACTGACTAAGCTACCCAGGCGCTCCTGAGTGTCTCTTCTTTTGATTTGCCAATGTTCTTACACTTGCATCTTCATAGAACAGCTCTCGCTCTAATGTTTGCTAATTAGAAATATAGAAAATACAAAAGGCTCGATCATTTGGAGCACCACTCTTCTTATAAAGCAAAGAAGGAAATCTTTGGTGTTGCCTGGTGGCCGTCTAGAAAGGTCAAGAGCGTTTGGGTGTAAAAGATACTTTGATAACTTTATTCTGATGTGGGGCCTGGATTTGAGAAGGCTAAGGGCACTAAGTGGACAGCCTAGGCAAGGTCTGAACATCGGTCTAATAGAAAATAAACACCGTAGCAAGTAGTGATAAGTATGAAGAATCATAGTTTTGGGGTGCCTGGATGGCTCAGTCGGTTAAGCGTCTGCTTTTGGCTCAGGTCATGATCTCAGGGTCCTGGGATCGAGCCCTGTGTTGGGTTCCCTGCTCACTGGGGAGCCTGCTTCTCCCTCTCCCTCTGCCCCTCCCTCTGCTTGTGCTCTCTCTTGTGCTCTCTCTCTCATGAATAAATAAAATCTTAAGAAAAAAGAATCCCTAGCTTTTTTCAGAAGTAAACTTTTGTTTTAAAATATTAATCAAGACCATGACCAAAACAGCAACAAAAAATTAACCGGCCCGTGAAGGAGGGTATTTCCTGATCCAGGGATTGCTCTCTATTCCTGAGGACACACATTTTTTTCCTCTTGAGTGATTTGAGTGCATAATGGTGGGAAACGAAACAAGCAACGTAAGAGGGTCCTGTTAACATTAGAGACAAATTATTAGTCAATAGACAGTGGCACCTATAATTAAACCAATGTATCCTAACCCAGTGACAAATAGGTGGGTGTCCCACATGCCCAGAAGTCCTAGAATCTGTTAGACAAACAAACAAAAAAAGCCAAACGCAAAGAAGCAACCAGATTCCAGGTTCCTTGTTTTCTCCCATTCCACGGAGACTCCTTCCTGCTTTTTGCTCCTTCACGGAGAACCAGTCAGGGCATCTAATCAAATCTGTCATTCAAGGGTGACTGCCAGTAATGACTGGAATAAAAGATCATGTCCAAGGCTGACCCAGCCCTGGTCACGTAATAGAAATGGACTTAGAAACAGGTTGAGCAAGATTACTCTGATTGTTGAGAAAGATGGGAGCATTTTGGGGGTAATGTGGTTCCTGGGAGCTGGAGCATTCTGGTGGGACCTCCTTCTGTGAAGGGAAGACACAGCAAGTAAAGAACAGCAGGAGCCTGATGTGGGGCTCTATCCCAGGACCCTTCTCCTGCACCTTAGAGGGAGGAAGGGGCTGTGGCCGTGAGGCTGCGGGAGAAGCTCGGCTGGGCGGGGGTGCCTGGCACTGCAGAGCAAGTGTCTGGGGCCCCAGGTGGGGCTGGGGCCGTCCAGGGGCCCCGATTTCAGCTCGGCTTCCCTGTGCCGCAGCTCAGCTTCCCTGTGTTGCGTGGGGTCCATGGTGAGCTCCCCTTTACTGCACTTGCGGGAGCCAGGGCTGGGTGCTCCCCTACCGAGAAGATGCTCTGCAAGGACAGGACTCTGATGTGGGAATCGAGGGCCTCGTCCTGACTTGCAGGTCAGGGACCGAAGAGCTTTGGGGCTCAGTGTCACTGGGAGCATGCAGCCTGGCCCCCCCCCCGTTCACCCAGCTGGCACTCCCCGGTGCCCCTTTGGAGCCAGCCCAGTGCTGGGGGGCACACACAAGGGCGGATCAGTGGCCAGAGGTAGGCTCTGGCCCAGAGGCACCCCACTGTGACCTGGGAGGCTGGTGGGTGTGGAAACTTCCACGAAAGAGTGAAGTAGGTGGGGGAGGTGGGGGAGGACCATTGGGGTCGGGTGTTGAGGGGTCCGTAGCCCTCCCTAGAGATGGGGCAGCAGCATGAGCAAAGGCTCGGAGGCCTCCTGGGGGATGCATGCACATTGCGGGGAAGTTGGAAGGATGCCATGCTGGGGAGAGCAGTGGTGGAGGGGGAGGCTTTAGAAACCAAGGCCTTGAATGCCGGGGCACGGGGTTTGGAAAAGGGACAGACTATGGAGGTTGCCAGGCAGGGCCACGACAAGGTCGGATCCCCACACTGCTGCAGTGGCGGGTGGAGGCCAGGGAGGAGGCCAGGCAGCCATGACACTTGGACTGGAGGAGGCCGGAGGGCAGTTTCCCTTTCAAGAGGGCTTGGCTGGGTCCCTGAGGAAGAACCTAAAGTCCTTTGGAAGGTGCTCGGTCAGTCGGTCAATAAATGTTCGTGTGGCATGGATGGCATTGGTTATGTTGAGCACACCACTGTTGACAGTGACTGACCTGAGAGAAAGAACTCATTTTCCTTCATTCAGTCCATGACTCCCTATGTCCATGACCCGTCTTTGAGGCTGACAGCCAGAATTGTGCGGGTAGAATATGGGTTCTCAACACCAGGCCAGCCCAGCTCCACTTGGCAGGTCTCTGTGCAGCCTGTGGGCGGGGCTGGCCTTGCACCTGAGCCTGGGCCCTGTGCTTGCCCTCGGATCCCTGTCTCGTAGAGGAGACAGGAGGGGCAGCCTCCCCTGCCGAGGGTGCAGCGGGGGCACGGGCGTGGCGGGCAGGATCATCAGTCAGACGAGGTTGCCCGATGAGAAATGGATCTCCGACCAGGATGGAGGGTGCATAGGAGCGGCAAGGGGAGGCCAGAGCACATGGTGAAGGGCCTTGAGTGACACACTAAGGAATCTGGACCCTATCCGTGTTCATAGCGGGCAGCCAACGTCTTGTCGATGGCAGGGATGGTTCTTTATTCCAGCCTATCCGGCACGAGGCCTGCGGCGACAGGGACCTTTGTTTGATGAGCGGGTTGACGGGCAGAGCAGCCCAGTCAGCGAGGTGGCCTGGGGCATTAGGGGAAGGAACCGACACCGAGCGGCCAGGGCCAGGTTCTCCCTTCACCTGATGCTCGGCGGCAAAGGAGACAAACAAGGTTCAGGCCAGCCAACATTCCGCTGCCCACCTGCTCGGCAGAGAGGGTTTGCCAGACAGGTGACAGGAGACAAGTGCAGGCTGATAGTGGGAGGCTCGCATGGAGGATGGGGCTCCCACACGTGTGCCAGGCACCTCGTCTGGGCCCAGCTCCGTCCTCACCTGGCCTGTCAGACAAGCATGAGCAGCACCACAGACTTGAACAGAAAATACAGCCAGCAGCGTCACTCTGGAGTCAGCCTCCTGGGGAGGCTGGCCCTGACCACCCTGTTTAAAATTGCCACACACACACACACACACACACACGGGGCTTTCATGCTCCCCCCACCTTATTTATTTTCTTCTCACAGCACTTATTACATTCTACGTGGGATTTACTTACTTCGTTCATGTTTGTTGTTTGTTTCCATGAGGCAGTGGTTTTTGTCTGTTTTGTTCACTCCAAGTACCGAGCGTGGTGCCTGGCACATGGGTGCCCCACGTAATAAACATTGCAGGTGTTTCCTGAGCACTGACTTTGTGCCAACACTCAGCAAAGCCTCTGAGCATATTTTTATGCCCATTTTGCAGATGAGCAAACTGAGGCTCGGTGGTTTTTTTCCCCAAGGTCACCGAGCTAGTAGAAGGTGGAGCCAGGATGAGAACCCAGGAATGGGAGGGGGCAGAGGGGCTGAACTGCAGGGCCTCCCTGTCCTGTATTCTCTCAGTAGTTGGGGTGACCAGGTTACCATCCTAGACATGTCTCTGATGTGGGGACAGGGCAGGAGACAGAAACTGGGGGCCAATTAGAGAGAGAGGCTTCCTTCTGAGGGAAAGAGGCAAGGTGGACAGGGAAGTTCCTGGCAAAGTGGTGGATCTGTGTTCTTTTCAATGGTGGTCTGCGGGTGGGTTTTGAAGAAGAGAGGGACAGAAAGCAATCTGAGCAAGCCCCTGCTGTTTAGCTGGAGGTTTGGGCCGGGTCTCTGAGTGGATGCTGGTGGTGGGTTGGGTTCAGCAGGGACCTGTGGGGAGCAGGAGGACTCTGGTCACAGACTGGCAGACTGGGAGACCAGAGGAGGAAGGAGAAGAAGCAGCTCTTGCCAGGTGCTCTCTGGAGAGTGTGGGGAGTGGAGACTGGGAGGCTTGGGAGCTGGATATATGGTGCAGGCCATCCAAGGCCTTGGGGGCTGGAGCTGGCCGGGTTGTCTGTCAGGGACTCCACCTCACTGGGCTGCCCATTGCAGAATCCACACAGGCGACAGACCCTACAAGTGCCCACATCCTGGCTGCGAAAAGGCTTTCACTCAGCTCTCCAACCTCCAGGTGAGTGCCAGCCTGTCTCTTGCCTGCCTCTTGCCTGCCCCCCTGCAGAGGGAGCAGAAGGGGGTGGGGGTGGGGCTGGGGGAGCCCCATCTGGCTCCTCACTCCCTGCTGTGCTCCCCACAGTCTCACCAGCGCCAGCACAACAAGGACAAGCCCTACAAGTGTCCCAACTGCTACCGGGCCTACTCGGACTCTGCCTCCCTGCAGATCCACCTCTCGGCCCACGCCATCAAGCATGCCAAGGCCTACTGCTGCAGCATGTGCGGGCGGGCCTACACCTCGGTGAGTGCCTGGGGCCCCTGGGGTCCCTGGGGAGCCTCTTCCTCTCCCTGGGCCTCAGCCTTCTCCTCATCAGATCTGTATTGATTCTCCCCATTCTCCAGACAAGGAAACTGAGGCCCAGAGAGGGGAAGTGACCCCGCAAGATCACGATGAGTGGCTGGCCGGGCCAGTGCTTCAGCTTCCCAGATCTGTTTTTGGCTGCCCTGGGCGGAGTTCCCAGCCTCCTGGCGGCCTTTAGCCTGGCTTTCCCAGGCGTGGTTTCCTCCAGGCCCTGGAACACTCAAGGCAGTGGTGGGGGGCCAGGCACTCTGCTCTCCAGAGCCAGGGAGGGGAGGGGCCTCTCCACTGGGGAAGCTGCAACCCCCATCCTGGCCACAAGGGGGCACAGCGACTCGGCCCAGAGCTGCCTCACCTCAGGAAAGGCCTGACCAGTAAGTCGTCTCATCCAGCCCCGTCCTGGGTGGGAATTTTCCCGCAGCAGAATCCTTTCAGCACCCACAAGAGGGAGCCCGGCAAGTCACTTAGGTGTGTGTGTTCAGTTAATGAAATATCCTGGTTAACAGAGCCCCAGGTAAATCCCCCCCCTCAAAAAAAATCACTGAGCCTCAATTTCCCTATCTGTAAAACGGACGAGGTAACTGTTCTTACCTCACAGGGCTGTTGGCCGGCCCAGTCAGTGCCTAATAAATGTCCGCCAACACCATTGTTTATTCGCTCAGTGTTTACTGAACATTTGTGCCAGGCGCTTGGGCATCAGGATGAATCCAAGACACATTCTTTGCCCCCAGGGAGGTTGGAGTCTACTGCTGGAGACAGATATTAAACAAGTAACCACCAAATAAACATGGAATGACAAATTGTGGTAATTGCTCTAAGGAGGTTTGTCAGCCTTAGGGCATGGTAACATGTGGGCAGGGCACCTTCGCTGGGGGGCTGTCCCGGTGCCTTATAGGATGTTAGCAACGTCCTTGGCCTCTGCTCACTAGCAGCCCCCCCCCCCCCCAGCTCTGGCAACCCAAGATGTCTCCAGATGTTGCCAAATGTCCTGGGGCCAGGGTGGAGCTGCCTCTGACTGAGAACCACTGGGCTGAAGGACCATAGGTTGATAAAGCAGCGGGGAGGCTGGAATGGATTTGGGAAGGGGACGCAGGTCTGGGTAGGCTGATTGAGGGGGTAACAACATTTCAATGGAGCCTTGAAGGGTAAGGAGAGTGAGAACCTTCCAAGCAGGGGAACGGTGAGTGCAAACACCCTGAGGTGGAACAAACATGGCGCGGTCCAGGAACTGAAGGAAAATTAGGTCACACGGGGCTGTGAGGCCCTGTTAGGGAGTTTGGATATGTGCCAGGTGGAGTGGGAAGCCATTGGGGGGAAGCCATTGTCTGCGAGGGTATTTTGAAAGGTCACTGACTGGAGGGGGCACACGTTGGGTGGTCAGCGGTATGTCAGGTGCCAGCTGGGCCTACAGTTTGCTGGGTGCTGGGTTCGTCACACTGCTCCTTCCCTGGAGTTCGAAGGGCAGAGGAGAAGTGAAAGACAGAGGGCAGAACCTGCAGGGAATGGGTCCCAAGGGGCGAGGTGGGGCACCACAGAGACCTGGGAGCCCCACTTAGCTGGCTGACCTTTGGCTGGTGTTGGCCTCAAGTTCTTGACATCCGCCTCCTCACGCCTGCTCCTAGGGGAGGGGCCACCGGCATTTACTGGCTATAGTTCTAGATGGAGTCTGTCTGAACTGTGGGGGCAGGGAGTGTCCCTGCGGCCCCATCCTGAACGCGGCCTCAACTGGACTCTCTAGAACAAGAATAGTTACCTTTATTTTTAATTTATTTTTGTCTTTAATTAAAGTAAGTTGACGTATTTTTTTTTTTTTAAGTAGGCTCTGTGCCCAGTGTGGGGCTTGAGCTTACGACCCTGAGATCAAGAGTCACAGGCTCCACTGACTGAGCCAGCCAGGCCCCCCAACATACCTTTTATTTAAAAAACAAAAAACAAAAAACAAAAAACAGTTAAATGGATTGAATTTTAAACTACTTTGACCAACTGTAGAATAGTGAACCTTCATGTTCCCATTAGCCCCCAGAACCGTCAACCAATCTTGCCTCATCCATATCCCTATTTTTTGAAGTAAAATAAACATTATATTGTTTCATCTGAAAATGTTCACTGTGTCCCTAAACACAAGGACTCCTCTTTCTGAACATACCCACAATATCTTTACAGTTCACCGTAAGTCCTTGATATCATCAAATACCCAGTCAGCGTTCACGTTTTTGTCTCCGGAAGGCCAGAATTTTATTTACTTACAATTTGATTTTGTCATCGAGATCCAAATAAGATCCCCACGTTGCACCCAATCAATATATCTCTTAATCTGTTGATCCCCACCCTGTTCCCCCTCCTGGGCCTTTTTTTCCTTTGCAATGTAGTCACTGAAGAATAGTTTCCTAGTTTGGACGTTGCTGATGGCTTCCCTCGGGTGTTGTTTGATAGCATGTTGCCGCCACATTTGAGGGCATTCTGAGCAGAGTGACATTTGAGACTGGGGGACTATGTCCTGGGGGGCAAGTGGTGGCTCACCAGGTGCTCCACCTCCTCCCAGCTGAGTGTGGGGGCCTCCGGGCCTGCAGGTGAGCCTTTGGGTCACCTCACTCACCCAGTTGTGGGTGCCTCAGGTCAGACTTGGCACTCAAGGGATGAGCCGAGCATGCCCAGCTTCTGCTTCTGCAAGTCACCAGTCTGTCAGGTGCAGCTTCTTCCCAGGGAGGATCACGTTGGGGGTGGGGGGGTGGCTGCAGTGGCTGGGGCTCCCACCACCACCTGGAATGCAGTGTAGAGACCAGGGAAGGAGCAGTCCCCTCAACCCGTACCGTATGCTGGGAGCTCGGTCCACCATAGCAACCCTCTGAGGTTGTGCCTTCAAGAGGAGGAAACAGCCTTGGACATAGGAGATGACACGTCTGAGGTCCCACTGCTAGGAGATGGCAGAACCCAGCTCAGACCAAGGCCTCCTGCTTTTCCTTCGCTGGAGCACCATCCAGAAGGGGGCAGCCATGCTCGATCCCCAAGGCAGGCGGAGGTTCAGCCAGCATACCCGAGTACAGCCTGTTGGCCTGGCCCTAGAGAAGTCCAGGTGGGTACTGCTGAGGGACGAGCCCGCTGCCATCCAGTTCTCCAGCTAGCATGCTGTGGGCTCAGAGTGTGGGAAACCAACCAGCATCCACCCCCGGTGGCGATGCTGCATCGCTAGAACTACCGCCCCCTGCCCGTCTGATGCCCTAGAGCCGGGCCTGCTCACCATGAGCTGGCCCACCTACCAAGGAGCCCTCCAGTGGACACTTGTGGGAACTGCAGCCTCCCCTGCGTCTCTTGCCGATGGTTGGTTGGTTACATGTCCTGAATCTCACCCCTGCCCACAGGAGACCTACCTGATGAAGCACATGTCCAAACACACGGTGGTGGAGCACCTGGTGAGCCACCACTCGCCCCAGAGGACGGAGTCCCCCGGCATCCCGGTGCGAATTTCCCTCATCTGAGCCGACCCAAGGCGCCGCCCCACCCTGCCCACTGGCAGACACAGACCCAGGCAGCACCAGGCCCCAACTTCCTCCAGGGGCCCTCCAGGAACAGCCGAGCTCTCTCATGACCTTCCTGACCTTCCAGAAAGCCTGGGCTGCAGAAGCCCTGCCCGGTCCAGCTCTGGGGGCGGCCAGGCCAACTGCAAGATTCTGGACTGTTTTGGTGGCATCCAAAGACGATCTCAGAGCACTTTGAACCTCTCTGTTGGGTTTCTTTTTGTTCCCCACCCTCCACTTGCTTCACTGTTTTTTTGTTTTTTTTTTTTAAAGTTTGTTTTGGAAATAACAAAAAAGATATTTATTGGCCAAGAAGTTGGTGCTGCTAAGACCGAGAAATTAAAAGAATCGGACAGATGGACACAGAGAACCAGAGGGCAGCGTGGGACCTTCTCTTGCCACAGCCTCAGGTCTTGAGGGAAGGCTCAGGCCTGAGTTTCTGGACTGCAAAGGGGACCCCCAGGTGGGAGGGGAGAGGAGGCAGCTGGAGTGAGCCACTCACCCCTAGGTGCCCAGCTCACACCTCTCGAGCTACGCCCTGGGCATTACTGAGCAGAGGGATGCGGCAGCTCCCAAGGCTGCCCAGGCTTCAGGAGGCAAAATGAGAGAGGGGCCGGGAGATCCGCAGGACCAAAGGGTGCAGCGTTGGGCTGGGCTGGGCGCAGGCCCAGGGAAATGGGGTGAGGGTGGGCTGGGTAAGACCTGGCCCTCCACTGCCCTGAAGACCACCCCAGTCTACCTCGGTGCTGGCCAGGAAACCTATTGGCTACCTCTCCCACCATCCCAGACTGTGGGCAGGGGGGTGGGGAGGGAGTGGGCCTGGGCTTAGGACCACCCCCCTCCAGAATTTCCTCCAGATGGGGCAGTGCCCAGGGAGGGGTTATTTGTCTTCCCTGTCATGGAGGGGGAACTCCCAGTCCAGGCCCTAGGCCCCTCAGCAGGGAAGGGATCCTCGGGGAGGAGGGTCCCAGGAGCATACCCTGCCCTCAGCCCCCACATACACACCCCAATCTGAAAGCCATGCGTGTCCGTGTATATAGGAACTATGTACAGAGCCCGGAGAAGCCCCCCTTCATCCCCCGGGAAAAAAAAAAAAAAAAAAGAAAACTAGACAGAAACTCATCTATATATTCTGTATCTGGAGTTCCGTTTTGAATATTAACTGTGTTATTTTTATACACTTTTTAAGCCTTAACTCGCCATTGATTTACCAGTTTAACGTTTCCTGGGTTTTTTTTTTTTTCCCACGGGGTTCTCTGCCCCCACCCCCACCCCTTTGTTTGACTTGCGTCGTCTGATAACTCAGTATTGTAGCTTTTTGTCCGCATGTTACTACCCTGTAAATACGCTGTTATACATACTGTTAACACACCATTTGCTTTTTTCTATGGGACCTCCAGGCCACCATATTTAGAACTAGTTACCTTATTAAAAAAGAGAAAACAGTCTGTTGGCTCCTCGGTCTGCATCTTGGTGGCAGGGAGGTGAGGGCATGTGCCCCTCAGTGCTTCAGGAAACAAGTTTGCATTATATTTAAGAAAAGGGGTGGGGAGCAAAATAAAAATCGAACGTGGGGTAGACACTAAACGGAGCAAGAAACTAAGGAATTCCAAACGCTCTGCTCTCTGTATTTCTCTGTTGTGAAGAATAAACTGTACCCGCACCTGGGTGGCGGTGGTGTGTGACGTGCTCTGTGCGAGGGCGGGGCTGGGGGGCACCTTTCCATTGCTCCTCTCCCCTCCCCCGCCCCCCCAGACTTGGGGAAGAAGGGACATGGCCCCTTACTGTGGGCTGGCCTCACCCCAGCTGCTGAGCTGAGTGCTTGGTTGTTGGTTACCCTACAGCTCCCTGTGAGGGCGGCAGCAAACCAAGAGGGTTTTTTTTTTTTTTTTTGCTGAGGATCATGTTGCAATTAAGTGGCCGGAACACAAATTTCACCCAGGTTTTTCTCATTCTGAGTGAGGCCTTTTGGGATGTATGGGGTCCACCGGTGAGGTTTACAGCCCCCGCTCCCAGAGGAGCAGCCACATCCCCATTACCCTGCCCACCTTTGGGGGTCCATTATGAGTGCCCGGACTTGTGGAAGCAATTCCAGTGATTGAGGGAACCAAGAAGCCCCCTTCACATCCATTTTCCCCATGTGGGTCAGTGTTTTGATTGCCTGAGAGGGAAATGCAGGAGTTAACTCCCCCAGAGTTTATCAAGGCTGGTCCTCTGCTAGGCATCCTTAGAGAGACAGATGTGACTCTACGAAGAGTCACCGTGGAGCTCACCTTCAGGAATTCACTCCGAGTCCTCACAGGCCTTGGGTGTCAAGACTTGGCTGCAAGTGATAGAAAGCCCAATCCAAACAAGGGTTTATTGGCTTACATACGAGGGCAGGCAGGTGTCAGGCCAGCCTCAGGGCCCAGTGGTGTCTCCAGCTCTCCACTTGGCTTTGTTCTCAGAGTCGGTTTCAACCTCTGGCTCCTGTGGGGTCGGCAGCTCCAGCCTCACAGGCCCCAGATTTCCAGCCATCAAGCCTCTGTCTTTCTCCCAGAAGCTCCAGGAAAATCTTCCATAAAGGAGCTGTGATTGGGACTGGCTAGGTACCATCCCCGAACCAATCACTGTGGCCGGAATGTCTGTACTTGATTGGCTGAGACCTAGAACCCATGCTCTAAGCCTGGAGCAGAGGGTGAAACCCCAATCTGTAGTACATCTCCCCAAAAGGAAACCAGACGTGTTAACGTCAGGAGGGGGAAATGGGTGTGGAGTAGCCAGGAACATGTTTTGGGTAACTTCACAGGCCTCCTTGCTGTCTCTGAACTCGACCTCCCATAGCCTGCTCTGCTGTGAAGGGGTGGGCTCCGGCAGCCGCCCGGATCCCACATGACCCGATCCGGGCCACAGCTGATCGGCCAGTGGTGGACGCCTGACTCCGCCGCTGGAGCCTTAGACCGCGGCTACCAGGGGCACCGGTGGCATGTACCGGCTGTCCTGGTTCATGAGAGTGGACTGGGCACACCTCTTCCCGACTCCACATTCAGTGAGTGGGGTTTGAAATCAGCCGTAGTGGGGTTCATGCAACAGAAACTGGCAAAGGCTACAAATGGGGGCTTTCTTTTTCTTGGAAGAGCCAGTTGCTAAACGCTTACCAGCACACCGCGGGCTGACTCTCCGATCAGCTTCGCCAGTCCGTGGATTAGGAATAAGTTAGGAGATGGTGGACTCCTGAACTGGAAGACCGTGTGGTCCAGGGGTTGGGATGTGTGTTGGGCCAGACACAAGCAGGACAGAGGCAGACAGAAGCGGAGATGGACAGAGAAGACCGAGAGCCTGTGTCAGACTCAGTTCCTGACTTCCCGTCTCCATCTCCTGGCCAGGTTTCATTTCCTGCTTGTTCGCACATCAGTTGAGTTTAAGTTGCTAGCGGTGTGACATGGGGCAAGTTACATACGTAACCTCTCTGTGCCTGATTTTCTCATATGTAAAATGAGGGAAATAATAGTAACCAATTTGTAGGGTGGATGTGAGGATTAAATGAATCAATATATGTCTAATGCTTAGAACAGTGCCCGGTACATAGTTAAGTACCAGTAAATGTAATTGTGACTGTTACCATTTGATGTGGCCCTGGTCGATCTAAGTCCCTTACGATCAGTGAACTCCGACTAGAGAGCTGACAATGTTTGGCAATTTCTGGGGGTGGCGTCTGAGCTGGCCTGGCAGGGTGGGGCAGCGGGGGTAGGTGAAGATTTGACATGTAGGAGCGACACTCAAAGGACTGGGAGTCTGCTTTTCATCTGCTCGCCTGGAAGCTGTCAGGAGCTTCTGAGGCCTCTGAGGCCCCCAGCAGGTGCTGAGGACAGTGTTGATTGACAGTGATCCGGATGGAAGTGGCTGAAGAAAGAGCTTTGCCCCACCTTCTGCTTCTGCCCCAAGTCCCTCTAATGCCCCCAGCCCCAACGAGGGCCTCTGGGTAAGACGAAGGAGGGAGACACTCAAAAGAGGTCATGTGTTCCACACTGCAGCTTCCTTGACCCTTCCCCATCCTCAGGAAGGTCTCCACCCACAGCGTGCGGCTGCCCCGGCCTAGCGTCTGGAAACCCCTGCCTGTGCCATGATTTCCTCTGTAGGACAGGAAATGGCTGTTCTTTTGGTAGAGTCTTTGCACTATGAACTTGCTGGAGAAGGGGCAAGCAAGGAGAGGGAGAAGGCAAGTTACATTTTCTGGAGCACCACAACCTCCGCAAGGAGGGTGATCGGCATCCCCACTTGACATAGGAGAAAACAGAGACTCAGCAAAGGTAAGGGACTTGTCCACAGTCACAAGCAGAGTGAGAAGAGGAGCAGATTCCCACCCAGATCTTACTAGCTCGTGCTCAGGTCTCTCACGACCCCTGGGGGTGGTGACGGTTGGTGTGGGTGGCCCTCGGTGAATACTGCAGGGTCAGGTGGAGGACCATGCCCACCAGAGGAAGGGATGTGCCAGCTCAAAGTCATCAAGCAATAACCTGTTCTCAGGCACACCTAGCCTGTTCTTAGGTCTCATCCAGAATCCAAATGGCCTTCTGGGTTTTGCTAATCTAGTTCGGGTGGGAGGCACTGAGGAACTTCAAACTGTTTTTGAGAGGGCAGAGATCTCTTAGGTCACATCATCAGTAAGTGGAATCTGCTTGTAAAGATCAGATTGTAAAAACCATCAGGGTTGATTTATGCCGGAATTGCTGTCCTTCAGAGGAACAGTGGACGCTATTAAGGCAAGGTCTTTGAGAACATCACATAAAGGATTCAGGGGACCTGGGGTGAAATCCCACCCTCCCAGGGCCTCAGCGTTCCCAGGTGTCAGAGGACAGCTCAGGGGCTTCCAGCTGCTGCCTTCCCTGGCTCCTTGGAGGGCCTGATGAGTTCACCTCCTGTTCAGAGCCTGTGTCCCCCCCCATCCCCCCCGGAGAATGAAGACTCTGGATAGCAGTCTTGGGTAAGGAAACATCTCCCAGACAGCCCTATGGGTCCCACATCAAGGAAATGTCCTTTTTGTGGACACTGCCCAGGAGAGAGGGCCATAAAGACACTTTTGGAATAATTTTATTACAATATTACTTAAATATGTACAAACTATGCTTGAGGGCGGGGGAGGTGGAAGGGCAAAGCAAAGGGGATGCCACCACGTTTCTCCTGCAGCAGAAGCTTTCTCCTGTTCGCCCAGAGGCTACTGTCTTTTCGGAGTGAGGGCCAGTCCTGGCTCTGCAGCGGCTGCCCAGACTGACTCACAGATTCTGTGTCCTTAGGCAGTTGTGTTCCCTTTTTGCGTCTCAGTCTCCTTATCAAAAAGGGGGTTGGGGGTGGCGGTGGGTGACAGGGGCTAAAACAGCCCTTCAGGAGGCATCAGCCGAATCCAGTAAGGTCAGAGGTGAAAGGTCTAGAGGCAGCCTGACCGAGGCGCTACTGCCCAGCGTGCGTCGTTGTCGGTCGCTGTTGAAAGTGGGGGAAAGGGGAACTTTCCCTCCCAGCGAGAAGTTCCCCAAAGGCCACGCTCCTCCTCCCACCGTCACGATCCCACGGCCGGCCACCCGGCCGGAGCGGGCAGGGCTCTTTGCGTCCAAGCTCTCGCCGCCCTTCGGGGCGCCCGCACGGCTTCAGGGGCCCCCTTCCTGGCCCGGTGGGGGGCCTAGTCGCGCAGCAGGGCGTACTCCTTGGGCGCCCAGAGCAGGCGCGGCTGGCGGATCTCGGCCCGCCGGCCGATCTGGGGGCTCCAGCAGAACTCGGGCGACAGCACCTTGGCCGGCTTGTGCAGCCAGAAGAACTTGTTGAGGTGGCTCTCGTCGTGCCAGCGCGCCTCCAGGCCGCGCTCGCGGTCCCGCCGCAGGCCCCCCGCGCACTGCTCCGTCAGCCCGCGCAGCGCCGCCACGCTGCCCCCGAACACGGCCGCGTGGTAGTAGAAGTCGCCCTCGCCCGGCGCCAGCGCGGCGGCCGAGCGCGCGTCGCGCTCGTACGGCAGCAGCCGCCGCGGCCAGTGGTAGTGCCAGGCGTGCAGCTGCGCCACCGACTCGGCCAGCACCTCGGGCCCGAAGGCGCCGCGGAAGTGCTGGTCCACGTCCATGCAGAGCACGAAGTGCGCCTCGCGGCCCAGCCGCCCGCCCAGCGCCTCGTGCAGCGTGCGCATGCGCTGCATGGACACGTCCTGCCAGCGCGGCTCGCGGGCCACGCGCTCCACGCGCAGCCGGCGGCCCGGGGCCAGCGCCACGCGGGGCACGGCGGCCGGGCGCTCGGTGAACACGTAGTACACCACGCGCTGGCCCGCCATGAAGTGCCGCTCGGCCGTCTCCAGGAAGCGCGCCAGGTACTTCTCCAGGTATCTGCCGGGCGGGCGGGCGCGGTCAGTCTGAGCGCGGCTCCCACCCCGGCCCCCAGTCCCGGCCCCGCTGGGGCTCCCGGCGCCGGTCCCTCTCCAGTCCCCTCCACAGCCCTCCAGCCTCCTCTGGGGCTCCCGGCGCCGGTCCCCCTCCAGTCCCCTCCACAGCCCTCCAGCCGTAGGTTTCACGGTGGACAGAGGTGACTGCAGATCGCTCGTCTCTGCTGCCCAGAGGGGCCCTGGGTTCCTTCCCTGGAACGTGGGCTCCCACTACCTGCCTGGATCAACAGGGTGCCGCGGCAGGGAGGCTGGGCTGGCCCTTTGGACGACTGGCGGCCGTTAGCCTTTGCCTCGTTAGGGCTCTGAGCCTTCGCTTACGAAGTCCCAGACCCTTGATGCCGCAGGGACGTGAGGAAGCCCAGCTCGCTGCGCAGAAGGCTGCGTGGAGAGAGTGCCCCACCTGTGTTCAGCAGTCGGCCATCCCAGTGGAGGCTCAGACCCTGGGGAGCAGTGAGGAGCCCTTCCTACGGAGCCCGGTGGGAATTCCCGCCCACAAGAATCATGAGCTATAATAACAGCTGTTTTCAGTCACTGAGTTTGTGACAGTTCCTTACATAGATAACCAGGATGGTCCCTGTGCTGGGTGGGTTCCATAGTGCTGGTGTCTGGGGAGGAGGGAAAGAAAATGGACAGCGCTGTCCTCTTCCTGGGAGTCTGGGACAAGAGGTGCTGTCTTTGACTCCCTCTTCACTTTAGGATCTTGTGGCCCACAGGGTGCCCCAGCCCTACATCACATGCACACCTGTTCCATTCCCATCCTGGACAGCACCGCTCCCCTCCCCAGGCCTTACCTGCCTACGGCAAAGACAGTCAGCCCAATGGTGAGGTTCTGCTGGAGAGCCTTTTGCTGGGCCACAGCTGGGTCGAAGGTGCCATCCCAAATAATGGGGGCCCCCCAGGAGGTACAGGTCAGGACGTCAGGCCGGGCCCTGGCCAGGGCAGGGATGGAGAGATAGGTCCATTCATCCACCCATTTGGTGCATGTTCACTGCCACCTGCCCGGTGCTGGGCCCTAGGGACCCACTAATGGGTGTGACCCGGCCCCTGCCCCTAGAGATCCCTAACCTAGATCGAATACGGAGGATTGGGAGATGTGTGACCTGATGGGGCCACCGGAAGCAGTACCTGGCCCTGCTGGGGTGAGGGCTGTGAGGAGGGCAGGGCCACTGGGGCAGAGCTCTGGAGGGTGTGTGGGTGTTAGCTCCTTACCAGGGATTCAGGAGACCTGTGAAGTTGTCTCTCAGCAGGGCCATTCTGGCAGAAGGGCAGACACCCATGGGGATGAGGGTTTCCAGATGCCTGTGGGGTGGGGGCAGCAGTGAGGGAGGGGCATGACAGCCAGCTCAGGGCCCCTCTCACTTTGCTCTTTACAAGGAGGGAGAGCCCACAAGGCCAAGTGTGCAGCCAAAGAGCCACCACCCACCACCCGCACTTGGAAGGAGCCGCTTTGACCCTGACCCTGCTGGTTCCCACACTGAGTGCTGGGGGAGGGGGGTTGTACCTGACTATAGGGAGCCCATACTGGAGCAGCCCTAAGAGGCCAAGCGCAAGTAGGATCAGCCAACAGAAGAGTCTCTTCCAGGTCCTGGGTGGTGGGGAAGGGCGTTAGCAACTCATTTATATGCACACATACACATGAGAAATTGTTTATGTAATTTTAATGTTTCATGTTATTTATTTTTGAATACAAATATATCCTATTCGCATGGTACAGGCATTCAAAGGACAAGAGTATATCTAGTGCAGTCTTTCCTGGTCCCAGCCCCTCAGCTGCTCTGCGTGGAGGCAAGCCAGGATGACTCTTTCCTCGCGCCTCCTTCCGGAAGTGGTCTGTGCACATACAGGCAAATATAAATGTGGGAGCGCAGTAGATAAGCTGTTCTGCACCTTGCACTTTCCACTGCCTGCACTGATTGTCTTTGGCGTTGGTCCCTCTCAGTACCCGATGTGCTTTCTAACCCTTTCCCCCAGCTTCCCAATATGCCACTGATCGCTTAAAGCCAAGCGATGAGAGCAAGCCTCACACATAGTACTCGCTCAGTATACTCTGGCTGTTGCTATTGTTATTATTCCTGAGCAGACCCCCGTGACCCCCTGGACAACCTCCCAACTCCACTCTCTGCCCTACAAATCCTCCCCAAGTCTAGCTCCCCCAGTCTCTTTCAAGAAGCCTGCCAGGTCAGACCCTCCAGCCTCCTGGCCTTTTCTGCTACCCCACTTCACCTTTCCTCAGCAGATGTATCTAGCAGATAGCTCGGAGACGCATCTTGTGGTGGGGTGTGCGCCCGTGTATCCACCTGCGCGCCATCTCAGCACATGGTACCTCCTTCTGTTCAGTTGGCCAAGCCAGAAACCTGGCTGCTCCCCAACCCCTCCCTCTCCCTCACCCCCATCTGCTGTCAGTCCCCAGGTTGGGTTGATTTGGCCTCCTTAACCCCCCCGCCCCCCCCGCTCAGCGCCTGCTGTGCCCCCAGCCCCCGCAGTGACCCTGTCTGCACACCCCTCACCGGGATCACTGTGGCACCAACTTCCCTGCTCCCAGCCACTTCCTACACGGCCCCCAAAGCCATCCTGTAAAATGCCCGCCCGCCTTAACAGCGTCCACATCACATGACCAATCATCCAAGAAGAAATGCATCGAGGAGGCAAATACATGCAGAAATGTTCACCCTCACTAGTAACCAAAGACATACAAATTAGAACAGGCTGGCATATTTTACCTGTAAAATGAGCTTTTTAAAAAGAAGTAAAAACAGCGGCGCTGCAAGGATACAGCGAGGCAGACTCTCTCACACTGCTGGTGGGGGCAAAGGGTGCCGGATCTTTTGTGGAAAGCTGCTTAGCTGTGGGAATTGAAGCCTTCACTGTTCATCCCCTTTAATCCAATCACCCCAACTTCTGGGAGCCTGTTCAGTATGGAAAAAGTTGATGTGTCAAGATGTTCACGAGTTTCTGCTTATTCATGCACTATATTTACTGGGCACAAGCTCAGAATCAAGCACTTGCTGGGTCAAGGATTCTGAGGTGAGCGAGGCACAGACCTCGTCTTCAGGGAATGGAGGCCGGAGGATGTGGGTGGCCAGGAAGAGAGGGAATGGGTCAGATGACAGACCGCAGAGAGACGAATGGAACACAGCACAGTAAGGCTGCAATAGCAGAAATAGAAGATGCTATGAGGGCAAATTGGAGGGTGCCAGCCGAGTCTTGACAAATGGGGAGGAAGTCAGGGAGGCTGCCTGGGAGAGGTGGCCTCTAATAATGAGAAGTTATCCAGGCAAAGAAGGCAGCTGAGCAGGGAGGGAGGCTTATGAGAAGAAAACAACAATGTACAAAAGTGAGAGGTGAGAGGAAGCTTGGGCTGTGCAAGGCCCTGCGGGCCATTCTGCAGGATGGAGTGTGTGTGGCGGGGGCCGGGGGAAGGTGAGGCGAGGCTGGAGGTAAGCCAAGGCTAAATCACAGCCCACCTGCATTCCAGGCGAAGGGGTTTGAGCTTCACCTTGAGGACTATAGGGAGCCCTGAAAGATACTTCCCCCAGGGAGTGATGCAGTCAGATTTTTATTTGAAAAAAAAAAGTATTGCAGCTGAACTGTTGAGCCTGGACACTGGGGTGGGGAGCAGGGCTGGAGGCAGGAAAGCGGGCTCCAAGCCCTGCCAGCCCTCAGCTAGTGGCAGTGTGAGCCGGGTGTTGGCGGTGGGGTGGGGGGGAGTAGCTGGGGAAGGGCTGTCAGGGCAGTGGGCTGGGCAGGACTTTCATGGTTCCAGGGCCAGGGGGCTGGGAAGGAGGCAATGCCTGAGTGTCCAGTGGGAGGGTGGGGAGAGGAGTAAGCAGAGGTGCAGTGGTGGAGGCAGAGGGCCTGGGTGACTCCCCAGAAGTGCGGCTGGAAAGAGGGAGGAGGACGGGAACTGGAGGGGGCTGAGGGCCAGGGATTGGTGGCGGGGCATGTGTTTCTTTCATGAGAGGCACTTGGGCTTGGTTGCATCCCGACTGGAGGCACCACGGAGAAGGCCTTGAGTGGGCTGCTGAAAAGGCCCCAGCAGCCAGCCCACGGACTGACTAAATCACCCTTTACTGACGACTCTGTGGTCACATGGAAAAATGCTTATGCAGGAAGCTTCAATGGGGGAAAAAAAAAAGTTCTCAAATTGATGGGCAGTATGATTATAATTTAGCAGTAATTAAAACATGCACCAGAAAATAAGACTAAAAAAGGAAAACGTAAAAGTGGCTATGCAGTAAGTTATCGTAGGGTTCCCCCCCCTTTATTTTTCCCTTCCAGTTGTTTGTGATGTGCTTATATTGCCTTTTTAATGAAGGAAGAATACAGAGTTAGCAATTTAGAAAAACCACCCCAACAAAGCTGTGTTAAGGCTTCCTACTGCCTGCAAAATCAAGTCTACGGCTCTTAGTCCTGTCCGAGGAGCCTTCAGAACCTGGCTCCTTCGCTCTCACATTTGAAGTGCCCTCACCTGACCTGGCTTTCCTACCTCTAGAAATGGAGACTCGCAGCGGGCAGACCACGGGCGGTCTTGTAGCTGTGTTTGAAAAAGCAGATGCGGGGCGCCTGGGTGGCTCAGTCGTTAAGCGTCTGCCTTCGGCTCAGGTCATGATCCCAGGGTCCTGGGATCGAGCCCCACATCAGGCTCCCTGCTCCGCGGGAAGCCTGCCTCTCCCTCTCCCACTCCGCCAGCCTGTGTTCCCTCTCTCGCTGTGTCTCTCTCTGTCAAAAAATAAATAAAAATCTTTAAAAAAAAAAAAAAAAAGAAAGAAAAAGCAGATGCATGTCAGCAACCCCAGTGTTGATCAGTGGGGAACTGGATGAACGAGTTACGCTCATCTGTACCACAGAAAGCAACGCGACCCCTGAAAAGGATGAGGTGGATGTAGAAGTACTCTCTGGAAAAGAGGTCCTGATGTATTAAGTGGGAGAGGAAATAAAGGGAGTACATACAGAGGCTGATCTACACCTACGTACCCAGGCATTTTACAGCCGTGTGTATCTGTGGTCTTTTATAAACATGTAGGAAAAGATCTAGAACAGCATTGTCCAGTAGAAGTACAATGTGAACCACATGTATAAATTGAAATTTTCTAGTAGTCACATAAAAGGTATGAAAAGAAACAGCTGAAATGAATTTTAATAACATTTTAACCCAGTATATCCAAATATACCCTTTCAGTGTATAATTAATACAAAAATTGTGGAGATATGTTTTATATTCTTGTTTTGTACTAAGTCCAAATACTAAATCCAGTGTATATTTTAGATGTATAGCACATTTCAATTGGAATTAGCCCCATTTCAAGTGCTTGGTAGCCACATAGGGCTGGTGGCTCCCCTACCGGATGGCATGATTCAGAAGGAGAGGCACCAGTTAGCGAGGGGCTGAGACTGGAGGGAGGAGGGGATTTCTACTTGATATACTTCTATCCTGTTCCAGTGTGCAATGAGCTTGTATTACTTTTGTTGCTGTTAAAGGAACAATAGGCCCCAAATGGAGTCACTCCTACTAAGCCCCGTATCAGCAAACCAAACCAGTTAGCACTTAACTGCAGTTTCCACTTGTCCCAGAAATGTACCTTTAACCAGTCAATCTGGAATTACCTGGTCAGCTCTAGAGATTCTCT
Source organism: Phoca vitulina (assembly GCF_004348235.1). NCBI lineage: Eukaryota > Metazoa > Chordata > Mammalia > Carnivora > Phocidae > Phoca > Phoca vitulina. The sequence continues at coordinate 76,158,293 of NW_022589705.1, read as the reverse complement.
GCCTGATGGACCCCTGCCTTCCCCCAAAGGAAAGTGACCCTGCTGGAAACAGTCCACTCTTGGCTAGAAGCTTCCTTTCCTCCATCCCCTCCTGCCTATAAAAGCCTGCCATCTTGTCCAGCTCCACAGAGCTCCTTTCTGTCTTCTGAGATGCTGCCCGATTCATGAATCATTAAAGAAAGCCAATGGTACTCAGCTAATTTTGTTTTTTAACAGATTGGGTGGCACTGACAGGCTCAAAGGAGACTTCTGGTGGCTTTGGGGACAGTGAGAAACGCAGGCATGGTATCCATGAGCCTCTTGAATTGCTCGCTGTTTCTGAGGGCCTCAGGGAAGTTCCCCTTGGTTCTGAGCTCCACTGTCTTTGCATCAAGCTCCCGATCTCATTGGCTTTCCAGTCTGGGGCTGGTCAGCTGCAGCAAGCAGAGGGTTCCACCCAGAACCCAAGCCCCGAGCCCTCGGTTTAGTTTGCGATCCCCCCATTTGATCAGAACCCCCAGATTCCACACTGGGGCCCGCTGGTGGCAACTGCAGGTCCCCGATCGTTTGGACTCTGTCTGCAGGTCCCCTTCTTTGGGCTCTGTGATTCAGGCCTCCCCCTGGTCCCCACTTCCACAGTGGGAATTGCTGGTGGCGCACATGAGGCCTTCTGTCCGCCAGTCTGCAGATGACTGCTGGCGTCCACAGGCCCATTTCTGTGGCCACTGTTGGTTTCTCTTAACACGGACGTAAGGTAAAGGCTATTGCTAGTGGGAGTCTCAGAAGCCAAAAAGCTGCAAAAATTGGTGGGGTGTGGGTCAAACATTTAAAAACCATTAGAGCACTTGCCACCTAACCTCAAAACTCATGTGTTAGGTTAGGTTAAGTTACTAGGTCTCGCCAACCCCAAGAAAATTTCCATGCAACAAGGTACACTGTAAAACATCACACAATCCCCAATCCCACAGCATGTCCCTTTCAGGTATGAGTTTGGTTCTGAGACCCAAAGGCTTAGCTGAAACATAATAACTAATAATAATAATGGGATCCTTAAATTCCAGAGTCAAGCACTCCATCTTCCCGCACACTGACTTGTTTTATGTCTAAGAACTGCAGTCCTGAAAGCTATTGATATCTACAAAATGGCACAATCTTACTAAAACAACCTAGAATTACACTTGCCATTATGGAAAACATTCCATTTAGACAAGATCACTCATGTGAGAAGTGCGCTTAAAAGCAAGGGTTCCCAGGGGCGCCTGGGTGGCTCAGTCGGTTAAGCAACTGACTTGATTTCTGCTCAGGTCATGATCTCAGGGTTGTGGGATCCAGCCCCGCATCAGGCTCCATGCTCAGCTTGTTTGCTTAAGGTTCTCTCTCTCTCTCCCCCCTACCAGCTCTCTCTCGTTCTCAAATAAATCTTAAAAAAAAACAAAACCCAACAGAAACAAGGGTTCCCAAATCAAACCAACTGAGTGGGATACTTACTTTAACTGGTATACGGAAGCTTTCCAAAGGCTTCAAGATTCCAGAATAGCTTCATTAAAAAAAATTCATTGCGGGGTGCCTGAGTGGCTCAGTCATTGGGCGTCTGCCTTCCGCTCAGGTCATGATCCCAGGGTCCTGGGATCGAGCCCCGCGTCAGGCTCCCTGCTCCATGGGAAGCCTGCTTCTCCCTCTCCCACTCCCCCTGCTTGTGTTCCTGCTCTCGCTATCTCTCTCTCTCTCTCAAATAAACAAAATTAAAAAAAAAATTCATTGCAAAAGGCCAATGAAAATTTAGATACAAGATCATAAACAAAAGTGTGCCAAGCCATTAGTCTTATAGCTACAAGGGCTGCAAGGCCAGAGACTTAAAAAAGCACCTGGGCCTCCCACATTGCACCTTCCTAGGGGCCCATCATTAAAACGCTGGCCCGGGGGCGCCTGGGTGGCTCAGTTGGTTAAGCGACTGCCTTCGGCTCAGGTCATGATCCTGGAGTCCCGGGATCGAGTCCCACATCGGGCTCCCTGCTCAGCAGGGAGTCTGCTTCTCCCTCTGACCCTCCTCCCTCTTGTGCTCTCTCTCATTCTCTCTCTCGCAAAAAAAAAAAAAAAAAAAATTAAAACGCTGGCCCAGGGATTGATGTCTCAGTTGTAATCAATGGAGAAGCTGGAAAAGACAGTCCTCAAAGGCCCTGTGCAAAATTTCCAACATCAACTTTAATGTCCTTGTATCTACTCCCAAAGGTGGGCCCCCATATAGGCCCCTCCCAGAGTTGACAGGTCTCCAAGGGATTCTTCCGTACTGCTACCAGTAATTCCTTTAAACAGGAAAGGGGAAACTAAAGTCAAAATTAATTTTAACAACTGGCCAAATTCTGGTAGATACTGGAGCTACACCCTCTACTTTATTTTTTTATTTTTATTTTTTAAGATTTTATTTATTTATTCATGAGAGACAGAGAGAGAGAGAGAAGCAGAGGGAGAAGCAGCCTCCCAAGGAGCAGGGAGCCCGATGCAGGACTCGATCCCAGGACCCTGGGATCATGACCTGAGCCGAAGGCAGAAGTTTAATCATCTGAGCTACCCAGGCGCCCTACACCCTCTACTTTAAACCTCACTCGAAGAGCACCCGGGGTGTCTCAGTGGGTCAAACATCTGGCTCTGGATCTCAGCTCAGGTCTTGATCTCAGGGTTGTTGAGTTCAAGCCCTGCATTGGGCTCCACACTGAGCATGGAACCTACTTAAAAAAACAAACCTCACTTGGGGCCTGCAAGTGGGATCCTGGGAATGCCAGCTAAAGGTGAGAATATTCTCACCAGAGTCAGCTCTCCTGGATCTCTTAGTACCCTGTATAAAGAGAAAAGTAAGCTTTCACGTTATCCCTTCCTTTCCAAATCCAGGCCATTGGTTATTGATCTTTGGGAATGGCTCTAGATCTTGTGAAGATAGTATCTTTTGCACCCTCGTTGAGGATACCTCTTGGGTTCATGGGGTTGTGTACTGCCAGAATATTTACTGTTTCTCCTGGCTGAAACCTGACAAGATATTTGAAAGGATTTATTTTTTTTTTAAGATTTTATTTATTAGAGAGAGCACAAGTGGGGGGAGGGTCAGAGGGAGAGGGAGAAGCAGATTCCCCGCTGAGCAGGGAGCCAGACACAGGGCTGCATCCCAGGACCCTGAGATCATGACCTGAGCCTAAGGCAGATGCTTAACCAACTGAGGCACCCAGGCACACCGATATTTGAAGGAGTTAATAGCTCTGTGGTCATAAATTTGGCCAAATTGGAAGCTGATTTTCAAAGCCGGATATGAATTTTTTTTAGACCTTCTCCCTTAAGCTAAATGTACTTGGAGGGAAGGAAAATCTTTCCAACATAGGTGGATGGGCATGTCAGTCCTTGTATGTCCTCCAGGCTACAATTCAATTCTCCAAGGAGTTAGAAGTAGCTATCCTTATCCTACAAATCTTTCCAAGACCAGAAAGGCAGCTCTAGAAACAATTCAAAGTCCATCCATTCTAGGGGCACCTGGCTGGCTTAGTTGGTAGAGCATGGGACTCAATCTCCAAGTCCTGAGTTCAAGCCCCACATTGGGCATAGAGCTTACTTTAGAACAGAACAGAATAGAACAGAACAGAATAGGGGCACCTGGCTGGCTCATTTGTTAGAGCATGTGACTCTTGATCTCTGGGTTGTGAGTTCGAGCCCCACGTTGGGTGTAGCGATTATTTAAAAAAATAAATCAAAGTCCACCCTTTCTTTTTAACAATTAACCTCGCCCCTATTTGTCTCAAAAGGTGTGTGGGTACTGTAAAAATTCTGGCCTGAGGGAACACGTGTCCTTGGAGGAGTTTGCCTTCTCTCCCTGTGCCTTTGAGATGTAAATGAGCTACCTAATCTTTACCAGGGACTCTTCTGGTTTAGGCCATCTCCTTGAAATGTCAACTTCATGGAAGTAGAGTTGACCCCTAAACAGAGGGTTAGGGGCACTGATTCACCCCCCCTTACAGTAAAAATCTGCATGTAATATTTGACTCTCCCCAAACTTAACTACTAATAGCCTGCTATTGACCGGAAGCCTTACTGATAGATAATATAAACAGTTAACACATATTTTGTATGTTATATGTATTATATATTGTATTCTTACAATAAAGCAAGCTAGAAAAAAGAAAATGTTATTTAAAAAATCATAAGGAAGAGAAAATATTTACTGTACTGTATTTATTGAAAAAAATCCATTATAAGTGGACCCATGTGGTTCAAGCCATGTTCAAGGGTCAACTGTAATTCTTTTTTTTTTTTTAAAGATTTTATTTATTTACTTGAGAGAGAGACACACACACAGCAAGAGACGGGACACAAGCAGGGGTAGTGGGAGAGGAAGAAGCAGGCTTCCCATGGAGCAGGGAGCCTGACATGGGGCTCGATCCCAGGACCCTGAGATCGTGACCCCTGAGCCGAAGGCAGACGCCCAACGACTGAGCCACCCAGGTGCCCTGGGTCAACTGTAATTCTTAACAGAAGGGGGAAAAAAAGGAGGAAAGAGGCTTGTAAAACATAGAAACTGCTATAGACATTCCCTTGCCCCAAATCTAGTCCACAGTTTCTGTTAGATTACTTGTCAAGGACAAATACAAATCTTAAGTGTCTTCTCCGTAAAAACTAATAAAAAGCTGCAGCCATCTGAGCAAGTAAACTTATTCTAACTCTTATAACCTAGTAAGTTTTGTATTATACTGGCTTCATGGCTAAAATTTTATTTTATTTTAATTTTTTATTTTTTTGAGAGGGGGAGAGAGAATCTTGAGCAGACTCCACACCCAGCGCAGAGCCCAGCTCGGGGCTCCATCTCACGACCCTGAGCTTGTGACCTGAGCTGAAACCAAGAGTTGGACGCTTCACTGACTGAGACATCAGGCACCCCTCGTGGCTGAAATTTTAAAACAAAAGCTCTAAGTTCTCTGCATCTGTCTATATGATCAGAGTGTTATAGATGTGTGTATTTTCTATTACAAATAGTAGTGCAAAAATTAATTTGTAAAAGAGCTTGACTTAACTGGCTTTAAAAAATTAAGCACTTATATGAATTAAGTATTCCTGAAAATCTCAGAAATATAACAGAAAATAACCCAAATGCTTTTCAGGTGCATGTGATCTGGGAAAATAGTTTTAAAGCTAGTTTAAGTTTGGCTTAATTAAAATAGGTATGTCTTTAGAGTTATCAGCATTGAATACCAAACAGACACACAACTTTTATTCTACTTGGGTTTACTAATAAGTTCATATCTTGGTTACAAATATTTGTCAGCCTATAAAATAACTTAGGATGATAACTGACTTTGTCTAATGCCTATAATGATGTTTTTGCAGGTAATCTTAAAATAACTGTTAAGAATAAATGATTTAAATAGATATAAATGGGATAAGAGTTTCTAGGCGAACTTTTCAGCAAAGAGTTTCCAAAATCTTTTGACTCCTCAAAACCTTAATGTGTTGCTAAGTTAAATGATGAGTTAAGTGAAATTCATTGAATATATAGACCATCTCAAAATAAAATAAAATAACGTGTGCCACATTGGAAAATTTACTATGAGGAACATATACTTTTAGGAATATGAAATATATTCATAAAATTGACAGTAACAGCTCATTTACAATTGTTTAAAGCTACTAGAAATAATAAAGAAATTTCTCTGTATGAAAGGAAAGCAGGGTGTGCATTTTCAGTAAGAGAAGGTATGAAGAATGGAAATGCATTTTTGCTGAGGGAAAAGAAAGTAATTTTGTCCTAAAAGTAAGGCTGGTTGTTCGGAATGGGAAAGAGAAAAAACAGGACGAGATCTGAATGTAAAAAAGAAGGTGGCAGATGGTGTGTAGAAAAGGAATCTTAGGAAAAGGATTTTTATGCGTCGTTAAGACAGCTAAGATTGGAATGGATACACATTTTAAAAATGAATTAATGTTAATCCCCAAAGTGCACAGGTACAAAATTAAAATTGGTTTCTTCTCTGTTAAAAGGACGAAGTTTTCTTAGACTATAGGTCTGCAGTTGATAGGAGATTTGTACAGGGTTTTCTTTACCTTTAAGTAATCTGCCTGGAAACGAAAGATTTTGTGTCCTCTCAAAATAATTTCCCGCGTCTCATATCAGATCTCTGGTTACTTAAGAAAACCCAGACTTCTCTATTAGAAAAGCTTAGGGCTTGTTTTTGTTTTACGACTCCTTAACTCTTTGTAAATTTCTGCAGACTCTCTAATTGTCATTATGGTTAAATAGATAAACAAGTTATGCTTCACAATGACCTATGATCTTATTTGACCAAGTTTTTTAAAATCCCTTTATATCTTTGGGGGCGCCTGGGTGGCTCAGTTGGTTGGGCGTCTGACTCTTGATTTTGGCTCAGGTCATGATCTCAGGGTCCTCAGACTGAGCCCCGCCTCGGGCATCCAGCCCAGCGCTCAGCGTGGAGCCTGCTTAAGAATCTCTCTCCCTCTGCCCCTCCCCCTCTAAAAAAAAACCACCAAAAAAACCCCCAAACCCTTTGATATCTTTTACAAACTCTGTGCCCTCCTCCCCCCACAATATAATTCTAAAAGAAGTCTTTTTAACCTGGAAGTAACTTTGAGATTTTCCGCAGGATCCTTGGAAAAACTGCAAAAGAATTGTTCTCTCTCCTTATAAAAAGAGAGATGCCAAACTTATTAGGCTTATTTGATATGTTAAATTATATGGGAGGCATTGTCAAATAAGTGATACGAAGCCTTCCTTATGTTGTATTTGTGTAGGTATGTAAGTGTTCCAGAAATTATGTGGCATTCCTGGAAATCTGATATGTCCTGGTATAATGTTATCAATCATAATCTTGGTTATTATCTTAAAATGTTGTATATTACAGAAATAGTCAAATTTCCTTGTCAATTCTATTTGACCAACGGCCATTTTTAAGTCGTTTGTCATTTATAGATGGTATTTTTTTACTTTGATGTTTTGTAAACGTGTTTCAGCTTTAAGGAGATTCAGTACAGGTTTCTGATAACTTTAAGATCATAAAACTGAAATGGGTAAAAATCTCCAGAAGTAACAGGGAAACTGGATTCAAGCAGAACAAGTATTAATTACATGGGACTGAACGAACAAGGAGTATGATTTTAATTTTGTATGACTTTTTGTTTGAAACATTGCTGGTTCCTTAATATTTTGTTTTTCCATATTTAAGGAAACCTTTTCTCTTAAGCTATATGACTTACAAAGCAATCCAGTAAAGTATACCTTTGTAAACAAAGATGAAACATTTACTTTTTTCCCCCCTACCTGATCCCCTCCTGAATTTGGAAACTCTTGAGTCTTCTTTTCATGGTGATATAGTTAGTTATTTGCCTACGTTCTATGAGAATCTGTTCTTGTAAGACAGAACTGGAAGCATTGGTTATATTACCAAGGTTTTGACTGATAGGAACTCACCCAAACTATAGGTGTTTTAGGTAAAATTTAATGGTGAGTCCTTGGCTTGGCTTCCTGCCTCAGAGGCTTTTAAAAGTTCAATCTGAGATTCCTTATGAAAAATTTCAGCAAAGCAGTCTTAAGATGGGCTTGTATGGTCAACCACTATTCTTACTGCACTTACGTAAATAATCAGGCCAACTTAATGCAAACATTAGTTTTACTGTGATTATATCTGGTAAATACGGGTAATTGTAGAGAGAAAAATTATGTTTGCACTTTGTAGATATTAGATTCTAATCCTGTTTATTGTCTTTGAGTTTCTGTTAAATGCCTGTACACAGAATTAGATCCTGAATTCTTCTAGTTTCTTCAAATATCTGGCTACAACTCTCCGAAAGAATGTTTCCAAGTTTCTCGCGCCCTTCTGACTTGGGAGTCACCAAGCCCAAAGAATGCCCTGAATCTCCTTGGAAGGGACTATTCCAGGTCCTCCTCACCACCCTGATGGCAGCCAAATGTCAGGAACTTGAACCTTGGGTCCACATCTCACAGCTAAAGAAGGCTGCACGTGTCCTGCCATCCTGTGCGGCTGCCAGAGACCTCCAAATCAAACGGACGAGGAAGAGAAGTACCTGACATCCAGGTAGACCGCTCCCACCCAAAGCACCAGATAGAGACTTCTTACTTTAAGGCTAAAACCTTCTTTTCTTTCTTTCCTTTATTCTAGCATTGGCCTGGAAAGATAACACCTTCATCTGTATCTCCTGGGCCATTGCTAAAGGGAGGTAACCTTTCAGACTTCTAAATTTGTCTTTAAAAAACTCCGATCTGGGGCACCTGGGTGGCTCAGTCGTTAAGCGTCTGCCTTCAGCTCAGGTCCTGATCCCAGGGTCCTGGGATCGAGCCCCACATCGGGCTCCCTGCTCGGCGGGAAGCCTGCTTCTCCCTCTCCCACCCCCTCTGCTTGTGTTCCCTCTCTCGCTGTCTCTCTCTGTCAAATAAATAAATAAATCTTAAAAAAAAACACAAAAACCCCTCCGATCTGCCCATGAAGGCAGAGTCCATTCACAGTGCCACCTTCGCGGGGTGGACAGGGTCTGTCTTTGTGGTGGCTTTCATCCCCTTTGGGCCTTTGAATGCCTAGAGGGCAGTGCCTCTTATCTAAGAGGGTTAGCTAACTGTGCCCGTCACAGACGAACCCGGACACCCCAACGGTCAGTTCCCCTAAATTTACAACGTCAAGTTAGAAAGGACCTACCAGGCGGCTTTTGTGATTCAGGATTTGCTTCCTTTGGCAGGTCCCTAACTCCCTGGTTAGGAGTGAATACAAATGAGGCTGTGATCAGGACACTCTCCTTAACTCTTGAAAGTGTGGCAAAAATCCAGTGCTGAAGCAATAGACACACAGTGAAAATCCTTAGACTCTCTGGCCAGAGTTGTTTTTGTCTTTAAGGTTTTATTCGTTTATTTGCCAGACAGAGAGAGAGCAGAGAGAGAGAGAGAGAGGGAGCGGGGTGGGGGTGGGGGGGAGGGCGGGCAGAGGCAGAGGGAGAAGCAAGACTCCCCGCGGAGCAAGGAGCCCGACACGGGACTCCATCCCAGGACCCCGGGATCAGGACCTGAGCCGAAGGCAGACGCTCAACCAACTGAGCCACCCAGGCGCCCCTGCCTGAGCTGTTTTTGATATTAGGACAGCCCCTGATGAACTTTGAGCCGAACACAGAGGAGTCTGGGCTGTGGTCAGTACCCCCTGCTGCACTGGGATGAACACTTCTAGGGAAGCTGAAACTCAGTTCCGGAAGAGTGCTGAGCAAGCCACTTGGCTTAAAAAGGTGACCCCTTCCGTGGGGTCTTTCTTTGCCTTACTTGATTTCGATGGATTTGGGTCTTGGGGCCCGTGGCTCCCGAGTGCTCTCTGAACAGAGAGAAGTGTCCTGCTGATAATAACCACAGCAGCAATCCTGGGGCCCTGTCCTGTCTCAGAAGCTTTAAATGCACGTTCGAAGCCCTAACCACCAAGCAAATGCTCCCCCTGAGACTGGAGCATCAAGAAGGGAATGGAGTGAATGTCTAACTTCAAAAATGTGAGCCTGAAGTCATGACCTGCGAGCACCACACGGAGGAGCAGCAAGAGTCAGGGGAGCTTCACGGGGACGGCTGGGAGCGGCGCTGACGCCCTGTGGTTTGATCTCATCTCTCAGTCAAACCGAGAGTCTGACCAAAAGGAGGGGGAACGGTTACGAAAGAAACAACGGGCCCCAGATGGAGCCACTCACACTCAGTGCCCTGTCCGCCAACCACGACTCAGTACCTAACGCAACTGCAGTTCCAGCTTCCCACAGGAATGTGTCTTTTAGCCAGTCAGGCTGGAATTACCTGGTCAGCACGAGTGACGTCATCTGCCTGATGGACCCCTGCCTTCCCCCAAAGGAAGGTGACCTTGCCTGAAACAGTCCACTCTTTGCTAGGAGCTTCCTTTCCTCCATCCCCTCCTGCCTACAAAAGCCTGCCATCTTGTCCAGCTCCACAGAGCTCCGTTCTGTCTGCTGAGATGCTGCCCGATTCATGAATCATTAAAGAAAGCCCACTCGGTCTTCAAATGTACTTGGCGGGATTTTGTTCTTTTAATGTTGTCTAACAGAAGAACATAATGTCTGTTTCTTCACACTCGTCTCTCGTCCAGCTTCCCTTTTTGTTCTAGTCACCCTGTGGGCTACCCCTACTTGTGGCTCATTGACTTTAACTCAGGGGTTCCCACAGCCCCCTCGTGTTCCATTAATTTGCTCACAGAACAGCTCACGTAACTCAGGGAGGCAGTTTCCTTCCATTTCCTGGTTCATTTATGAAGACCCCGATCCAGGACTGCGTAGAGGGGCGTCCAGCAGGGTCCAGAGCTCAGGAGGCCCTAGCCCGCGAGCAGTTGCAGGGCGCCGCCCCCCCGGCTGTGGGCCGCCTTCACCGACCCGGAAGCTTCCTCACTGCTGTCCGAGGGGCTGGGGTGGGGCTGAACGTTCCAAGCCTCTAATCCGGGGTCTTTCTGGCGATTAGCCCCATCCCGACGCTATGAGGGGCCAACTTAAGTCACCTCCTTAGCATAAACTCAGCTGGGATACGGGCTTATTAGGAGTAACAAAAGACATTCCAGTCACTCAGGAAATGCCAACCTTTCGAAGAGTCCTGCGCCCGGGACGCAGGGCAAAGACCAAAAGTCGTCCTAAACCACACCCTCGACCAGAGTTCCCTCCTGGACCTGGGGTGGGGCCGCATAGCACTGCCCGGGGCTTCTGCCGGGACTGTTCTGGGCATCACAAGTAGTGACAGAGGACACCTGGGGGGTTGGTGCCACCCGCTCTCTCCACTTGGATGTCTCCCAAGCGTCTCACATTTAATGGCCAAAACGGCGCTCTTGATTTTCCTCAGAAACCTGCTCCCCACTCAGGTCTCCTCCATCTTGGTAAATGACGTCATGATGTCCTGTGTTCTCTGTGACTGGTCCCAGTTACCCGAGTGGGACCCCTTCCCCTCCCCTCATAGCTGTCAGTCACCGAGTCCTCTTGCTTCTGCCTCCCCGCCAGAGCCCCAAGCTCCCTTGTCCCCACCCCACAGAGCCATTCCCGCCTCACTGCTTCTCACCTGGATTCCTGCGTCTGACCTGACTTGGGTCTTCCCCACCTCTGTATGTTTGCCCTTATTTTCCTACCAAGCACCACCAAGCTCCAGATAATATGCTTCAATACCCAGCCTCCTTGTGACTGACGCCTTCCTCGACCCGCCCCCCAACACCTGCCGCCAGGTGCCCCTCGGACCGGTGCAAACCTCTCCTCCAGCACATGCCCAACTAGACTCTGCACCTGTGCCCCACCAGGCTGTGGGGGTGTTTTCTTGGACTTTGTGCTCTCGGCGCCAAACCTGAGAGCCTGCCTTGTAGTTGGTGGTATTAATGATTGTTCAGTAAACAAATGAAGCAATGAATGGTTTTCTTGTCTTCATTCTCTTTCCCCAACTGTGACTCTCAAGACTGTTTGCTTTCATGAATAGTCTACACTCTTTACGAATAATGCCGGACATTAACGAGGCAGACCCTCTGCCTGCCGAGTGTTTTAGGTCCCTATCTCATGGAGGCCTGCCCACAGGCCCTTGAAGGAGATGCCCTGATTGTCTCCACCTTATGAGGAAACAGGTTCAGAAGCATTAAATCACTTGCTCAAGGTCACATAGCTGGTTATGCCCGGGAGCGGAGGTTTGAACTGAGGTCTGATCCCCAAGCCAGAACATGGCATTTGGGGTTCCTTACGACCTGGCCCCAGCTCAGCCCTGAGGCTCATCTCCCAAGGGTCTTTGGCCATGTCATTATTCCCCCAAGGCACCTCACGCTCCCCGCCAGTGTCTCCCACAGGCAGCTTTCTCTCCGTTCCAGCGACCGCACCGCACACCGCGCCCCGGGAGGACGGGCTGCAGTTCTACCCCCAGAGGGCCCCTCCGGAAGCACCACCTGTCTGTGCTACGGGGGCAGGAAAAAGCTGGAATTGACCTCTCTTGGCCCCCAGCTGTCTTGACCCTCTTAGCCAGCCCCCTCCCAACCTGGGTGGGGAAAGCTGATGCTTATCTTGGGCACTGGGCCTCAGCCAGGGCAGCCAGGCGGAGCTGGCCCCAAGTGGCCCAGGTGAGGGCTCGGAGGATGCCCAGATGTAGACCCGTGGTAGGCACCTGCCCACTATTGCTGCCCCCCTCACAGGCCCCCTTGGGAGCCCTTTGTCCACAGGGGCCTCTGCCTGGCCCATTCTTCCTTCCACATGCCTTATTCAGCTATTTTCAAAAGCACCCCCTCCACCCCACCTCCACCTGCAGCAGGTGGTCCTTGAAGCCTACCCCATGCTGTCCCCTACAGCCTCCTGGCTTTCAAGAAGGGGTTGAAGATCAATCATTAGTTCTTACGTGGGAACAAGTTTCAATCCTGGATGGTCAGTCCCAGTGGGAGGAGAGAGAGCTCTCGGCTATGGTGGGGGACACAGCCCTAGGTCTTCCTCCTCTCGCTCACCAAGAGGGCTCGGGGTTAAGGACAGCAAGAGGAGTTACCCAGCTCTCTTGACAAGATCCACAAGATCTCCTAGGGTGCAGTCTCCCTCCACCCCACTCTGCTCCATGGACCATCTCTACCCCTTGAGTGATGTCCCCTTTCAGAGTCCCCCTTCTCCCAGGATCAACATGGCTCAGCTGGTACTCAACAGGCCAGCTTTCGTGCCTCCTCCCTGACTGTTCTGGCCACCAGGCTGGACTCCTCCCAGGTCAGCTGTCCCCTCATCTTCCCCCCGACACACTGGCAGTGTCCCCAACTCACCTGAGTCTCTCCTGGAGAGCCATGTCGAGAAGCTGGTAAGACAACCGGCCAAGAAGAGCCCTTGAGCTCGGAGCCAGGGAAGAAATGACCAGTTCCTGTTGACTGGGACAAAGCAGCTCTAGGCCATCTGTCAGAAACCACACCCACAGGAGCAGGCAGAGATGAACTGCCCCGAGAGGGACTCCCCTGGGGGCGGTGCCTGCTGGAGGAAGCTGGCCCCAGGATGGGATGGGGGCCCAGAGCCCCGGAGCCCCTTTGGGGCCAATCACCTGGAAGAAGGTGGATCTGAGTAAGGCCAGCTAGCTCTGGTTGGCTGGAGGCTCTGAGCTATTTCGTATTGATTTCTCTTACCTGTGCAAGGGTGCCTGGGCTCTTCTTCAGTGTCTTGGAGCACTGGGAAGGGGGAGGGGGTCGGGCTGCAGTGTTTGCCATCCAGGGAAAACCCTGTTCTGCACGGAGCTTCAGCCAGATCTCAAGGGCACTGGTCGCCTGAGTGTGACCTTGGAGAACTCACCATGGAATGGGGTACATGCCCCAGTCACCCAGGACAGTGTAAGAGCCGCACAAGATAGAGGATACGAAACCATTCTGTAAGGTTTACACTGGGCAGGGTTTTTAAAAAAGTGCAGGTTGTGAGCCCTCAGAAATGTTTTGTGGATCATGGATCGTGACCAAGATTTAAAACATGAACAGGAAGAGAACTGAAAATACCAGAATGTACATAGGGTAGGTATTGTTTTGTGAAATTGTTGCTTCAGATATCTATATTTAAGTGTGTGTATGAGTGGAAAACATTTTTTTTTTTTTAAATGGTGGCTCGTGATAAAAAAAAAAGGTCTGCAAAATTCTCTGTAAAGTGTAAACAACAGGAACAAATACAGGTTTTCCTGGTCTCTGAAAGAAGAGTGTTCTTTGTGAAAACTTCCATAAGCAGAAAAGATGTAAAGCGAAGACGGTTTAATTTAATTTAATCGTTAATTTATATGGAAAGTTTTTTCAGCATTCCCAGACGCAAAAGTAACCCGTCTTAGGCTTTTCTGCTACCTTAGGACACACCTTGCTAACAGCACAAATAAACGTAGATAGAGCCGGGGGCGGGGGTTGGGGGGTCGGGGGCTGAGATGCTGAGCAGCCCCCCGAGCGCGGGCTTCCATCTGCGGCTTGCTGCCGAACAGACGCTGAACAAGCTATTTGCACTTTTTGCCTTTTTCCAGAAAAGCAAAAACCCTCTTGGGATTTGTTTTGGTCCGTGAAAACAGGGACTCATGTAGGTCTTTTGTAAAAGTGAAGTGGCCTAAGGTGAGCTTTCACAAGCGGGGAGATCTGTCTGGATTTAGAGCCACCCTTCACACAAGAATGGCACCGGTATTTGTCTGTGTCAGCCAGTCCCCTCGACTGCACCACGTCCTCTTTTCTGAGGAGTTTTGGTGCCCTCCTCCCTCACCACACGTGTAAGAACAAACTCAGCAGAGGCCTGGCTTTGACTTTCCTCAGGAGGGAAAAGGGGGGTGGGGATCCAGGGTGCAGAGACTTGCCCAGACCCGCCGGGACCTCAGGGCACCTGCCCAGCACAGCCCCACCCTCCCACTTTCCCCGAGGCTCGGCCCCGGCCCTGGCCCAGCAGCCCCTCCAGTCCTGGCTCTGCCCTCTGGGTAATCAGAACCACCGGCAGGCTTCTGCTCTTCCTCCAGGTACTAGTTAAAATTTAACTGGCTTTCCCTGAGAAGTGTTATCAAACTCCTCAAAGTGATTGTGCCTAATCTTCCTGGGCCCCGCCCTTAGAGACGGATTCAGTGGGCTGGGCCTCAAATGCACGTTTTAAACAGGCAGAAACGGGCGCCTGGGTGGCTCAGTCGTTTAAGTGTCTGCTTCCGGCTCAGGTCATGATCCCAGGATTGTGGGATCGGGGCTCCCCGCTCCGTGGGAAACACTCTCCCACTCCCCCTGCTTGTGTTCCCTCTCTCGCTGTGTCTCTGTCAAATAAATAAAAATCTTTAAAAATAAATAAATAAAAATAAACAAACAGGGTAAGGAAAAACCCAGAGAAGGGAAGAAGCAACTCCCTTCCCCAGGGCTAGGAGCAGGAGTTTCAGGGACTTGGACAGAGGCTGCAGAGGCTGCACTGAGCTGCCGAGCAGCAACAACCAAAGGGGATGGAAGAGTCTGGGCTCTGCCCCAGGTGTTCCAGATATTCCTGGCCCAACAGTATCATGTCTCCCCTGCGGGAAGGGGGTGAGGGTGGGGGGCTCAGAGCTGAGGGGCTCTGGAGGCTCCCATTCCAAAGGACACCTGTGGAAAATGAGGCCATGTCTTGCATTTCTCAATGGGGCTAAGGGCGCTCTCAGATGACCTGGTCCTAGCAAAGCGTGGAGGGCACGCTGTCCAGTTAAGGAGATCGTCCTTCCCCCAGCCCAGAGAACCATCCCTCTCCTTCTGGATGAGAAGTAGCCAGCGGAGAAAGGCACAGAAGAAACAGATTTTACAGATTTATTTTTAAAAAAACAAAAACAAAAGGTTAAAAAAGTCCTTCATTTCCAACCCTGCCTGGGGGTGTGAGTGGGGAATAGAACAAGCTGAGAAAGGTGCCCCCCCTCTTCCCGGGGAGAGCCCCGCTCTTCCCCCAGGAGCCTCCAAGGGCAGGGCAAGTCAGAGGCAGGCCCTCGCCCTTCCTGCCCTGCCTCCTCCGCAGGTAGCTCAAATTGCTAGCAAGTTCGAGAGGCAAAGAAGTGTGGAAGCGGGAGGCCCAAGGCTGCCTTCTTCACGACAACGTCACCCCGGCTCTTCTCTGCCCTCAAGACGTTCTCTGGGCCCCCACTCTGGGGCTCCCAGGGCGGGTGGGCAGGTGGGCAGGCCAGGAGGCCCGGCCCGGCCCACAGCAGCTCCCTTAATGCTGTGTGTGGCACAGCAGGGCAGTCGGGGGGGGGGACTTCACAGTGTGGGAAGGACTTCGGAGACAGCGTGCCCACTCCTGATCTTCGCTTTCTGATCTCGCCTCTCTGCACGGAGGCTGCCCTTCTGTTCTACTCCCCATCCTGAGGCTGAGTGGAGTCCAGGACAAAGCACTAAGTGGCTGTTTGCTACAGAACACCTGGAGATGCCAGAGGGTGGCTCTGGGCCCACCTGCCAGTCCAGGCTCCTACACAGTCATCCAGTCACACACACAGCGTTAAGGCGTCTGTGCCAGCAGGCGTGGCCAAACCGGGCCCAGCTTCTCTCTCTCCACCTGCGGAGGGTGAAGGGGGAGAACCCCTGGCTGCTTCAGAAACGGGCTGAAGGGGGAGAAGCCGGCAACGGGAGAGTTAGCCAGGCCCAGAGAAAGAAGTGGGAGAAAGGCAGGCAAGGGCTTGCAAGGCCTCTATCCAGGCCTGACAGCTGCCCTTGAAAGTAACCCAACTCAGGTTGGGGAGCCCTGACCGTATACCCCCTGGAAAATGGGGGACAGAGAGAGGGGAAGAGAGCGGGGCTAGAGTATTGGGACTTTGGAGGAAGCCAGTGCTATCAATATTTACAAGCATAAAGCCCCATCTTCTGTGCCACCTACCTCTCTGCCCCTCCCACAGAAAGAAAGGCCCCTGAGAGCCATTGAGGGGGTGCCAAGACCTCCTCACCAGCCACGCCCCATAGGGAGAGCCCTTCCCTCCGACTGGCCCCATTTCTGGGCCCCTCAGGAATGTCTGTCTGGCTCTGCTCAGTCGGGAGGAGGAGCCCCGGGCCAGAACCCTGGCTGCGCCCGCCAGCCCTAGGAGTCCTTGAGCATGCTGATGCGAGCGTAGATCTTCAGGGCAGGCCCCAGCTTGATGTTCATGGCGCTCATCAGGTGGTCCTCCTTGAGCAGCAGCAGGGCTTGCCCGTCGATCTCCTGGGCACGGAACTCCTCTGCTATTTCCTGGCAGCCTGAGGGGGACACCACCACAGACGGGGTCAGAGCTAGTGGCGTTCACGCTTGGCACCCGCTGCGCACGATCTCCTTGAACCCTCCTAAGCACACCTTGAGGAAGGCCGTCTCGTGTGACAGCCCGAGAGAGGCTAAGTGACTTACCCAAGTGATCCACGCCTCCTACTCATGCATGTCCTGGTCAGAGCCCCCCTCAATGAACGGGGCAGACCCGGCAGAGCAACAAGGTGCTGTGGGAGCGACAGCTTGTGATTTCCAAGGCTGGGTCGCAAAGGGCACAGCAGCCGCCACCCTGCCCTTCCAGAGAGTTTACTCTGGAGGAAGCCAGCGACTATGTCATGAGGACAGTCAAGCAGCACTCAGAGGAGGCCCATGTGGAGAGGAACTGAGGCCGCTTGGCACTCTGTGCCGCATGAGTGGGGCAGCCCGGAACCAGGTCCTCTGGCTCCAAACCTTCGGACAACCGCAGCTCTGGCTGCCATCTTGACCGAGGCCTCATAAGAGACCCCAAGCCATTGCTGTGCAGCCAAGCAGGGTTCCTGACCCACAGAACCTGAGGTAAACCACGACACTCTGGGGTAACGAATGCAGATTCTGGCTTCTGGAAGAGGGGTGCTGCCGTGGCCTGGGGGGCGGCAGTGGGCAGGAGCTGGAAGGACTCTGAGGAGAGGGTCAGTGACGTGTCTAAGATACTCTGAGGGGCTGGACAGCAGTCTGATGGCCTGTGAGGAGACTGGGTGAGGCTTCAGGGAAAGGCAACGGTTTCTGGAAACTGGGAGAAATGGATCTTTGCTGGGAAATGGAGAAAACGTCAGGACCCTGCAGCCGGTGTAACACGGTAAGTGTACTGGGCCTCATGGACGGAGCGGTCTAGCATCTAGCGGAGGACGCTTCCAGCAGAACGGTGAAGGTGCTGCCTGGCTTCTGACCGCTGCTCACAGGAAAACGAGGACAGATGAGGTAAAGGTGAAACTGTTAGACATCAAGGAGCCAGGAGTTGCTCGTTTGAAAATCCCTGGCCTCTCCAGATAGCAAATGATGCCAAAACTAAGAAGTAGTTTCTAGGCAAAGATCAAATCCGGGACACAGGTAAGAAAACATGGTCTAGAAATAGAACTGAGGGCATGACAGATCTTTCACCAAGATCTTAGAAGCTCGAAGGTGCTGCCTCAGAGAACTCTCTTAAGGAGCTTACGGGCGTGCCTCCTGGATCCTGGCCGCTCAACAGCAGAGCTTCAAACATATTAAGGGCACTGTCCCTCAGCTTCAGAAGAAGCCAACATAGAGAAAGGCTTCTCGGAGCACTCTGGGGTATGGTTTTTGTCTAATGGAGTAAATCCCAACAAGATGCACTGGAAGCCCACAACGATTTTAAGACAATTGTACTGGCATAAACACTGCTTGAACTGTAAGAGCCGAGGTCATAGAAAATGAAGAGCAGCAGGAACAGGCTGAGAAAATTAGTCTGCTGAAAGCTCAGGCTACCTTTCATGGGAAAGGAAGGAGGACTCACAGGGTGGAAGCAAGAAGGAAAGATAATCACTCCCGGGCTTGGAGTCCTAATCAGGGAAATGCCAACACGTGCCCTGCTAGATTTCAGAACTGGGACGATGGGTGACTCCTGTATCCTCCTGCACTGTTCTCCCCTTTTTGAACAGGTGTGCCTACCACAGTGATCCTACACCTATCCCACCATATCTTGGATTTGTGGAGGGAACGGGGAACGTGTCTCTAGTTCTCAGGCGTTCAGATGGAGAGGAACTGGGCTTGAGGAGCTCACCCACGCCTGGACCAGAGTTTGCTGGTGAGATCCTGGGCTTTGAATTACTGCTGCAATGGGATGAGATCTGTGGGGTCTATGGTAGGGGGCGAGGGTGGTCGGCTTGAGGGAGGAACATGAATCATGGGGGCCAGTGACTGGTGAACTATGGTAACCAGCTCTAAATAAACCTGGCTTCCCTTTCATGTCCCTGTGGGCATGACCTGTGTGATATTGTGAAAGTGACACCATGTAGCTTCTGAGTCTAGATCAAAAGGGCCACAGTGACTTCCACCATGCTCTCCTGGATCACCCTCCTGTGGGGAAAGAACACGCAAGCACGAGTGTCCTGAAGAGGCCCGTTTGGAGAGAAATGGAGGCCTCCTGTGGGCAGCCATACCCTCCTTGAGAATCAGGGGCACGGGGCACCTGAGAACAGGATCCTACAGCCCCAGGGAAGCCTTGAGCCACACCTTCATCGCAACCTCACAAGAGACCCTGTGGCAGAAATGTCCAGCCAAGCCACTCCCACGTTCCTGAGCCACCGTAACTGTGTGGTGATAAATTCTGGGAACGCGGCAGGAGATGACTAACACACTGCAGTGAGGGGCAGAGCCAGGGATGTGAGCCCAGTTCTGACAGACAAGTCTGCGCTCTTGGCCACTGCGCCCACTCCGGTCTCTGAGTAACAGGCTTGCTGCTGCCGTCCATACCTGATGTGGCCAGCAGCTGGGGGCGATTGCCAGAAACAACAGCCGAGAAGCCTGCGGGATCCCCCTGAAAGCATCTGTGAATAATGCGAGGTAGGTCTTTCAAGGTTCATGTCTCAACTCTAGGCCTCAGAACCATGTGTGCACCACCCACCCCAGCAGGGTTTGTGCGGTTCCCTACATCGTACCCTTCCACGTCTGTGCACCTCCGCTCGAGCTGCTCCCCGGGGTCGTGTCTCCCATCGGCCGAGGCCTGCCTGCCCACTGTCAAGCAGCTTCCCTTTCCCTACGCTGGTGTTCTCCTTGACCAGTTTCCTACACTCCCACTTGACTCCTCGCCCCCCATCCCAGGAGAGACACAGGCTTGGTGCACGGTCACCCCTGCATCTCACACAGACCCTGCCATGCCAGGAAATGTGGCGGATTGCAGCATGGCGGCTCCTGAGCCTGAGTCACTAACTGAGTCATTTCCTTGGGCTGGGGGGGGCTGTCCCTCTCTCCCGGGAGCCGCTCTTCCAGTCCCGCACGGGACCCCCCCCTGGGCCTCACCTGGCAGGGAGCGGATGAATTCATAGACGTCTTCCACGTTCCACTTGGTGGGCTCGCTTGGCAGGAAGTGGTGTCCCATGCCCACCAGGTCCCGCATGTGCATGTCTGGGAGCTCCAGGTCCCGCTGGCCCTGTCGCCGGCGGGAGGTGGACGAGCTGGCCGAGAGGGGCGACAAGGGCTCCTCGTAGCTTGAGTTATCCGAGCAACGGCTGGAGTCCTCCTGGCTGTGTGTCAGCTGCAACGCAGCCGTGACCGAAAGGGGCACGGCGCCCGCCGGCTGCGAGCAGAGAGAAACCGTTGGCTTCAGGATCGGGGAACAAACCGACTCTGGGTCTCCAGCAGGGCGACGGGCGAAGGCAGGTAGTCCCCCCTCCCACCTGGTCTATGACTACACACCTCTGAATGCTTAGATCAAAATGCCCCCATCTTCTGGGCTGTCCCCTCCCTGGCCCGATGCAGAGCGAGCCCCTCCCTGCACTGCACCGCATCCATCTGATTCTATCTACGCCTACCGCTTCTTCTAGATGTGGGGTTTTAAACCAGGATGCTGGGGGTTTCAGGGGTGGTCTATGAAATAGCACGGAAAATTTCCTGTGCGTGTACGTGCTGGGTCCCAGCCTTCGTCAGATTCTTAAAGAGGTTTATGACCCAAGTGACAAGCAGCCAAAACCATCAGGCTCTGAAACGTCCCACGAAGACT
This sequence comes from Phoca vitulina, assembly GCF_004348235.1. NCBI lineage: Eukaryota > Metazoa > Chordata > Mammalia > Carnivora > Phocidae > Phoca > Phoca vitulina. The sequence goes on along the minus strand of NW_022589705.1, from coordinate 76,137,928 downwards.
GGGTTCCTGCGGCGCAACTTAGAGCCTCAGCACCTCATGGCGCTCCGGGCACGCGAGGGGGGCTACAACATCTGTAAGGAACCCCCGTGTTCCTGGGAGAGGCTGCAAGAACTCCGTGCTCTGGATTCGAGGCGGCAGCGAGGAGCAGGGCTGAAGTGGGGAGGCTGCCTCCTCACCTGGCCCTCTGTGTTAAGACCCAAGGAAACGGGGACAGTCTGTCTCTTCCCGGGGCCGGGCAGAGGAGACCCCATTTCCCTGGCCCCGGAAGGATGGAGGCAAACTGGGAGGGGAGGGGTGTGGAGGGGGCAAGGTCCCTGAGGCAGGAAATCACCTCCCACGCGTCCATGGGTCTAAACGCAGGGGCCTATTACGGGACCCAGGAAGGGCTTGATCTGACGGCTCGTAAGAAATGAGAACACGATGGTGCGGACATGAGGCGGCCGCGGAAGAGGAATGTGGGTGTGCCGGGTCCGTCAGGGAGGGGAGTTGGTGGGGACTTGTGACAACGGAGCTTCGGGCCCTGCCAACCTCTCACCTGCTTCTTGGTGTCCTTCGTAAGTGTGGGCAGGCTGGCTTTGCTGGCCCGACGGCGGTTGTGGGTCGTGGCTCCCGCCTTCTGCAGCTTGCTCCGGTCTGAGTGGAAAAGCCCCACTCGCTTGGTGCACCCCACGTTGTACCTGCCGCAGTCAGGGAAACGGGAGTCAGGGCAGTGGCGGGCCGCACGGGCCCCCCGCAGCGTCAGGACAGCCAGGCTCTCCGGCAATAGCGGAGTCCGTCCGTGTGCTCTGCTCCCAAGGCCATCGCGTGCTGCTAGCCGGCCGGCTCTGGGCAAGCCACTTGACCTCTGAGCCTCGGTTTCCTCATCTGGAGCTGGGGATGAGACCGCTCACTTTCTAAACCCGCTCTGACAACTGTATGAGCTAACGTGTGCAAAGGACTGGCCACGACAACTTGGGTCATGGCAAGAACTCATGGCTGACACACCGTACACGAAGTATGGCCTCTGCCAGGCAACAGTGTGCGCTGTTGTGCTGGAAAGTACAGGTACAGCTCGGAGATACTGCGGCTTCAGCTCCAGATCGGACTGGCAAGAAAGCCAGTCAGATGACTTTTGTTTCCTGGCGCATATAAAAGTAATGTTTACACTACACTGAAGTTTATTAAGACGACGATGGGGGCGCCTGGGTGGCTCAGTCGGTTAAGCTCTGACTCTCGATTTCAGCTCAGGTTATGATCTCAAGGTCATGGGATCGAGCTCTGCATCAGGTTCCGTACTCAGTGGGGAGTCTGCTTCTCTCCCTCCCCCTCCGCCCCTCCCCCTGCTTATGTGCACACCCACGCGTGCTCGCTCTCTCAAATAAATACATCCTTTTAAAAAATTATAAGAAAAAAAAGACAATGATAAAGTTGGCTGCATCGATGGACTCTTCACGAATGATTTCTCTGTAGCGTGCGATGTTGTTCGATAGCGTTTTACCCACAGGAGAACTTCTTTCAAAACTGGAGTCAATCCTCTCAAATTCTGCCGCTGCTTTATCAACTCAGTTTGATATTCTAAATCCTTTGTTGTCATTTCAACAATCCTCACAGCGTCTTCACAGGAGGAGATTCCTCCTTAAGAAACCGCATTTTTTGCTCATTCCTAAGAAGCAACCTCTCATCTGTTCAAGTTTTACCATGAGATTGCAGCCATTCAGTCCCATCTTCAGGCTCTACTTCTAATTCCAGTTCTCTGGCTGTTTCCACCACATCTGCAGCTACTCCCCCCACCCTGAAGTCTTGAACCCCTCACAGTCATCCACAAGGGTGGGAATCAACTTCTTCCAAACTCCTGTTAATGCTGATATTTTGAGCACTTCCCCTGAATCCTGAATGTTCCTAATGGCATCTAGAATGGTGAATCCTTTCTAGAAGGTTTTTAATTGACTCTGCCCAGATCCACCAGTGGAATCTGTATCTATGGCAACTAGAACCTTACAAAATGCATTTTTTTAAAAAGACTTGAAAGTCGAAATTAGTCCTTGATCCATGGGCTGCATAACGGATGATGTGTGCGCAGGCATGAACACAGCGTGAATCCCATCACACATCTCCATCAGAGCTCATGGGTGACCAGGTGTACTGTCAGTGAGCAGTAAAATTCAGAAAGAAATCTTTTTTTCCTGAGCAGTAGGTCTCAACACTGGACTTAAAATACTTACGAAACCATGTTTTAACGGCTGTGCTGTCCTCCGGGCTTTGTTGTTCCCCTGACAGAGCCCAGGCAGAGTAGAGTTAGCACAATTCTGAAGGGCCCTAGGATTTTCGGGAATGGTAGACATGAGCACTGGCTTCAACCTAAGTCCCCAGCTGTACTAGCCCCTAACGAGAGAGTCAGCCTGTCCTCTGAAGCCAGGCACTGACTTCTCCTCTCCAGCTATCAAAGTCCTGGGTGGCATCTTCTTCCAGTAGAAAGCTGTTTCATCTACACTGAAAATCTGTTGCTTAGCGTAGCTACCTTCATCGCTGATCTGAGCCAGATCTTCTGGAGAACTTGCTGCAGCTTCTCCATCAGCACGGCTGCTTCCCCTTGCACTCTTATGCCACCGAGACGGCTTCTTTCCTTAAACCCCATGGATCAACCTCTGCTAGCTTCAGGCTTTTCTTCGGCAGCTTCCTCCCCTCTCAGCCTTCACAGAACTGAAGAGAGTTAGGCCTTACTCTGGACTGGGCTCCGGCTTAGGGGAATGTTGTGGCGGGTTGGATCGCCTATCCGGACCAAACTCTCTCCATATCGACAATGAGGCTGTTTTTGCTTTCTTACCGCTCATGTGTTCGCTGAAGTAGCACTTTTAATTTCCTTCAAGAACTTTTCCTTTGCATTCACAACTTGGCTGTCTGGTGCAAGAGGCCTGGCTTTCAGGCTGTCTCAGCTTTCCACAGTGTTTCTCACGAAGCCTAATCATTTCCAGCTTTTGATTTAAAGTGAGGGGCGCACCACACTTCTTTCACTTAAACACTCAGAGGTCACTGTAGGGTTATTAATGGGCCTAATTTCTTTCTTTTTTTTTTTTTAAAGATTTATTTATTTGACAGAGAGAGACACAGCGAGAGAGGGAACACAAGCAGGGGGAGTGGGAGAGGGAGAAGCAGGCTTCCCGCTGAGCAGGGAACCCGATGCGGGGCTTGATCCCAGGACCCTGGGACCATGACCTGAGCCGAAGGCAGACGCTTAATGACTGAGCCACCCAGGCGAATGGGCCTAATTTCCAATACTGTTGTGTCTCCAAGAGCAGGGAGGCTGGAGGAGAGGGAGAGAGACGGGGGAAGAGCCCGCTGGTGGAGCAGTCAGAACACAGACGACACTGACCATCTTACGTGGGTGCAGTTCGTGGCACCCCAAAATAATTACTCTAGTAACATCGAAGGCCACTGATCACAGATCACACAATATAATAATAATGAAAAAGTCTGAAATGTTGCGAGAATTACCAAATGTGACACAGAGACACAAAATGAGCTAACGCTGTTGGAAAACTGGTGCGGACAGACTTGCCTGACACCTTCAGTCTATAAAAAACGCAGTATCTGCAAAGCCCAACAGGACGAGGGCTGCTGACCTCCAGCACAGGGCCGAGGGGAGCCTTATTCCAGCCGGCATGCAGAGCACCTCTGCGTAGGGGGCTAGAGATTGCTATTCTTTTGAGGGCTCAGGGCTTCCTGCTTCCGACGTGGTATGAAGACCACGCAGGGCTTCAGAGGCAGATGAGTCCAACTCCCCAACTCTAGGACACTGGGCACAGGTACTTACCCTTTGTGCCTCAGTTTCCTAGTGGGCGTGAAGGGGCCGGCGGCAATCCCTGCCTCGCGGTTACTCTGAAGACGAGATGACACCGCGCACCCCATGTGCCTGGTGCAGAGCCTAGCACGTGGCCGGCGCTCAGTACCCGACGCTGCGCCTGACCAGGGTCACTGGCCTATGCTGGGTGAAAGCTCACAGATGGAGCATCTGTAACCAGTGCAGGGCCTCTGGGCGAGGCTTCTGGTGGAGGGCTTCCCCTAAGGGGCAGTAGCTGCCAAGGGCAGGAACAGAGTATGGGTTCAGTGGGGCCCAGGAGGGACAGCCAAGCTAAAGTACTGCTTCCTTTCCTTGGACCCGGGGCTGCTCACTCGAGTTCTGGGTTCCAGTACCTGGCGGACTAGTGACATGGCGCTGTTCCCAGGCAGGTGGAGGAGACTGGAACGCAGCTAAGCTACACGCAGGGGCTCCCGGGTCGGATGATCACTGAAGGGGGGTAGGACCCGAGGTGCAACCCTGAGAGGGAGGGGCTGGTACAGCCGTGGGGCTGAGGCCACTCACCTCTTTGCACACGCCATGGAACAGAAGCGCTTGGAACGCTTGAACTTGTAGGCAAAGTCCACCCGGCCACAGAGCTCACACTTGAGCTTGAGGGGAGTACCCTCCTCTTTGGATTCTGGAAAGTATGGAAACTGGAGTAAGTGTAAAGAGGAGCAATTCCCACAAGACCCTGGACAGCCCCCCAAAAGGCCTGCCTCCCCTGTTCACACCCCCGTAGCTGTGACACGCAATGGCGGCCTAGCTTGGAAAACGCCCAACTGCTTTGCCACTGGTTTGGGAAGGGCCAGAAAGTTTCCCCCACCCGGGAAAGTACACAGGGGTGTTTGGGGATGACACCTGACAGACTTTTTTCCCCAAGCGCCATGAGCCTGAGGCAAACACAGGTGATAAAGAATCAGCATCCCTCTTTATGACCCTGGAAGCGACTGGCAGGCTCACAGGGAATACTCTGGGTGCTCTCACAACTGATCTGGAATTGTTCTACCCTACCTCGATCTGTCCAGTTTGCTGTGGACCTAGATCCCAGAACCCATGAGTTCTGTAACCTCCACAGCCCCCACCCAGTCAGTGGCTCAGGCTGCAAGTGCAGAGTCCTCGCGGGGCCACGGTGCTGCCCGAGGGCCGGCCCCTGAGGCCTGAGGGAAGCCGAGGGGAGGACACCCCTCCCACCTCTTGCCAATGACTTCCACAGGAAAAGCAACTCTTGGGGTCCCGTGACTGGCTGGTGTGGGGCTGCAGGAGAGGCAGGGGACAGACAGCTCTCCAAGGGCAGTGACTTTCCCCCTTCCCTGTTTTCTAGGGACAGTGGCTGAAGAGGGACCGGGAGGACTGTTTAGTAGACGGACATGTCCCCCCACGGATACCACGAGAGGAAGTGTGTACGGCCGGCTTTTGCAGCCCCGTCTGCCCCCTGGTCAGGTGGGCCAGATCAGAAGGCCTTCATGCTGGGCGGGCGGGGGGGGGGGTGCACCCACCTTGCAGATAGGGCTCCTCCATCTCAGAGTCAGTGGTGGTGGTATGATCCTGCTGTGGAAGTTTCTCAGGCAAGAACCCCTGTGCATACTTCTTCTTGAGATTCCCCACCAGCAGGGACGAGCGTCCCACCTAGAGGACAAGGTGACACGGAGGCCATGAGGGTTAGGTGGGAGATGCTTCCTTGCTCTCCAGCCTCATCAAAATTACATATAGAACGCAGCTAGGCACAGATGCCAGGCTCTACATCATCCAAGTGTGTCTTGCTCAAGGCCCTATTTTGCTGTGTAGCTCATGAGGCAAGATGCCAATTGTCACCAAAGTGCAGCAATGGCTTCAATCCAGGACCAATGGACGGTTTAGGAAGTTAGGAAAATACCTACTCTTCCAAGTGACTAAGGGGCAGAGATGGAGGCAGCAATCAGGTTTCCCACAGCACCAGAACTGCTAGGACCCGGGGCTCACGCGTCACCAGCAGGAATACAGCTGGGGCCCCGTGTGTGAGCGCATGGGGGAGAGAGGAGACTCAGCAACCCTATTTTGGTTTCCTACTGTCCTCCACCATATCGCTGGTCTACCCCAGCCAGAGGGGCAGGCGGCCGTGCAGGAGCGCAGGAAAATGGGACTCTGGGCCACAGAGCAAATGCCCTCTGTGGTTGCCAGGATCCTGATTGGCTTATTCACTCTTCCGGTCCTTCCTTTGTTGCCTCCGTTCAGGTGGGCTGGTGGCTAGAACTCTAGGGTGATGCTGGGGCTGTTACTCAAGTCTGTATCCACCCTGTGAGATGGGTTGGTTTCTGGTGTTTCTCTAGGAGGCCAAGCTGAAGACCTAGTCTGATGAGGGAGGGGATGTGGCAGGGCGGAGCTACTGACTGATAGCTAAGGTGCTCCAGGGGGATTTCTCTGCCATGGCCCTTAAACCACCTGCAGAGGGAAAGTGACAAGAACCTATTTGTCTTCTGGCATTTTAGAAGGACAGTTCACCCAGCTCAGTTCATCAAGCTTAGAGTTTTCCACTGACTATTCAAACCACTCATGGACCCAAGGAATGAACAAAAGGCAGATGGCGTCCCATGAAGATGGTATTCTCTCACAGCCAGATAATTTCATCCCGGGAGAGGCCGTTGTGCACCTGGCTCTGGGCTCCTCCCACCCACAGAGCAGCGCCCCCTGTCCTCACCAACTCACACTGCATGGAATCAGCTTGGGGTGCTTTGTTCTAATAAGCCATTTTCTTGATTCTTTTATATTTCCCTTTGGTCTTATGCTTTCCCTGGAGACATTTGATTGTGCCCTTTCTAAAGAGCCCCTCACTTGCATTCCCTCTTTTCAAGGCTCTAATCCCAGAAAAGCAGCTCAGGCTACAACCCTGTTCTCTTATCTTCATTTCAGACACATCTTGAAAATTCTATTCTACACACTTTCCTTTTCTTCTCTAACTGGTTAAAGTTTTGCCACTCAGCGGTCCTGGCATTCAAAACTGAATGAGGTCTCATTTCCCAAAACCCATCCTCTTGCCCCAAACACCCCAATGTGAACTCCCTTCTAACTAAGGGGGGGGGTGTCACACAACACGAGGCAAGGACACAGCTGGGTCTGTGTGGACCCTTCTAACCAAGGGGCCTGGCCAATTATTCCTAATCACTGATCCTTTCTGGACCATAGGAAGACACTCAATCCTAGAAAGAAAATGGCTCTGACGTTCTTTTGGGGGCAAATTAACAAGGAAAGAGCAAACTGTTTACATTTTTGGAAATTTTACATGGAAATGTAAAAATATTCTAATACACATCCAAAATATACTTCAAAAAAAAAGAAAAACAAAACAAAACAAAAAAAAAGAGGGGAAAAGAAGTAGTCCGTACCGGGAAAGGCTCCGCCCCCTCCTGGATCACAAACCCTTCGATAACATGCGTCAGGATTTGGGGTTTCACAATGGCCTGTGGTGGTTTATTCTCACCATTCTGGGGGGCAGTGCCGGTGATGCTGGAGGCAGAATTTCCGTTCCCTGAGGTCATGCCGGGGCTGCTGAGGTCGGTCAGTGCATGAACAATGCCCTGCCCTGTCTCTGTACAAGGGAGAGTAGGAAAACACAAGCAGGAGAGGTCAGAACCAGGTCCAAAACAGCAGAAGGAGAGCAGGGACTCAGCATGTGCCTGGCTTTTTCCATGGAGCCAAACGACAATGCAAACCAAGCAGTCCCCTCCCCTCAATGACCTATTTAAAGGTGGTAGGGTCGATGGACGCGCCACCAAGTGTGACTATAATCAGCTCTGCAATGAGGCAGCTAAAGCAGCATTTCTTAGTTTCCCAACTGTGCTAAGAACAGTACGACCAAGTTAAACAGACAGGAATTCTCTTTGGGGAGTTAAGACCTTGGTCAATATTGATCTGGACAAACAAGGTCATCTTCAGTTCAAAGGAGAAAACGTACTTAAGGTGATATCTACAACCAGGACGAAAAGCTGCACTAGGTATGGGGGCTTGGGGTATGATGGGGTTTTGGGGGGAGAGAGGTTACACCTCCTATGAAGGTCCATGGAGAAGGATTTGATTTTAAGCATCCTATGAAATGCCAAAGTACTAAACCCCAGAGATGAACACAAAGGGAACAAGAGGGCTGGGCCCCAAGTGAACACAGTGCTTTCCAGAGGCAGGTTATCTGGGGTCACGTGCTAAGATATACACGCATTCAATTTCTCCCCCAAGAAGGTCACCGAGGCTGTGGGGCTCTATGCTGCTTCTGCTGGCCCCGTGCTCTTGATCAAGCCCCTTGCCCTGCTCTCAGCTCCACACAGTCTGGTCCTCAGCCAACCACAGAGTCCTTCCCTCTGTGGACAACCCTTCCTGAGGTTCGCCCCCCACCCTCACCCCCTGTGGGCCTTCCTCTGAAGGACCTGACAGAATGCGCTAAAAAAATGTGCTGAGGGGCGCCTGGGTGGCTCAGTCGGTTGAGCGTGCACTTTTGATTTTAGCTTAGCTCATGACCTTGCGGTCATGGGATCGAGCCCCAGGTCGGGCTCCACGCTCAGCAGGGCGTCTGCTTGAGATTCTCTCCCTCTCCCTCTGCTCCTCCCCCAACTCGTGTGTGCGTGCGCGTGCTCTCTTTCTCTCAAATAAAATCTTAAAAAAAAAAAAACCCAAAAAACAAAAAAACAAGCATGCTGAGGTGCCTATCCAGAACACACCACAGGGAACCTCCTCTTCTCCACTTGGCCGGCCCCTCTCCTGAGCTGCTCCACGCTTTAGAGGTGCAAAAATTCTTTACCTCACTTTTGCCACCCCCCCCCGCCCCTTTCCGAGACCATTCTCTACCACCACCAACTGTGGGAGCTGAAGTTGCCTGTAACCTGGAACTTCCTAAAAAAGAAAAAAGAGAAAGAAAAAGCCATTTCTTTATTGCAACAAGCCTATTAAGTATAACCCTGTGGTATTATATACTTGAAAAATGATTTCAGTACATTAGTTTAGTGATTTTTGCACAAGACTTTTTATGTCGATGCTCTTATTTCCTGTTAAAAATGGAAAATCCCACCAAGGAACAGAAATTCAGTGTCTGATATGGAGCATGGAGAAATAACAATAAATTCATTTTAGGAAAGGTTATAACTGGCTCGTTTTCTTACTAGCAGTCCTAAATGCTTGATAAACCAGAATAAATCTTGCTTGATGAAAAAGAATGTACTGTGACCCATGCTGTCAATCCTCAGACTTCTGTAATGCAACGATAATTTCAGAGCTGAGCAGGAGTCTTCCAAGAGATATGAATGATGAGACTGCTTTAAATTAGTTTTTGTTTGAGACAGAGGCACACCGGCAAGTTAGAAAGATTCCCTTCAGTGTTCACAGTCATTTGGAAAAAATTTTTTGACAGCTTTGACTTTACTGTAGAGATGGAAATTTTCCCCTTTGGAATTAGTCTTTCTAAATTATAAAGCTGTTTGGCAACAACAACAAAAAATCTTTCCTTAACTCTCCATGAATAACTAGCAGGACTGAGGCAATCAAACTGAATCAATCAAATTAAATTTCTCTGCTTTTAAATTTTAAACATTTTTTTTTTTTTAAGATTTTATTTATTTATTTGACAGAGAGAGACACAGCGACAGAGGGAACACAAGCAGGGGGAGTGGGAGAGGGAGAAGCAGGCTCCCGGCCAAGCAGGGAGCCCGATGCGGGGCTCGATCCCAGGACCCTGGGATCATGACCTGAGCCGAAGGCAGACGCTTAATGACTGAGCCACCCAGGTGCCCCTAAATTTTAAACATTTAAGCCTGCATTTACATGGTTATGTTTTCTTTTATTTAATATTTTAAATATGCAAAGAAATATATATTTTACTTAAAATGATAAATAAATGTTGTTAAAATATAAAACCGAGGGGCGCCTGGGTGGCTCAATTGGTTAAGCGTCTGCCTTCAGCTCAGGTCATGATCTCGGGGTCCTGGGATCGAGCCCTGTGTTCAGCTCCTTGCTCGGTGGGGAGTCTGCTTCTCCCTCTACCCTTCCCCCCTGCTCATGCTCTCTCTCTCTCTCTCTAATAAATAAATATTTAAAAATATATATATAAAACCGAATACATAAGTTAACATTTTATTTTTACATGGTGCTCTGAAATTCCTTCTGGTAAAATATCCCCTGATTTCTCTAATGAACTACAGATTACAGAATCACAAGATTGGAATGCCTGGTTCAATCCCTTCCCAATGCTGGAAACTTCTCTATAATACTACCACCCAGTGATTTCTGGGCATTTGTTTGAATACCTCCAATGACAAAGGAACTTACTACTTCTGGAGTAGTTCCCTCTGTGGACAGTTCAATTAAAAAGTTCTTCTTCACTATGAGCCAAAAACCTATCTCCTGTTAACTTCTGCCCACCCATCCTGGTTCTGTTCCTTAAGACCACGCAGAACAAGGCTAATCATATTTGTATAATGGGCAAAAACACGGGCTTAGAGACTGGTCTTTATCACTCAAGTGAATTAGGGGCAAGTCCTCTGACTCTGAGCCTCGGTGTAACGAGCTGTAAAATAAGGACAATTGCAGTACCTCCCCCACAGTGTTGAGCGGCTCTGCGGACCACGAGGTAATCACCTGCAGAGCTGTGCTAGTGCACTAGGAAATGCTCACGAACTGCTCTTGGTGTCGGAGAGCACGGCACTCACCACCAAGTGTATCTTCTCTCCTCTAGGCTGAGCTCCCCCTGCTGCTTCAACTATTCCTTGCACAAAAGGCTCCAAGTTCCATCATCATCCTACGTGTCTTCTTTACGTCTTTTCAAGTCAGGGACCCGGTCAATACTAACATAAAAAATCAAGCGCATTGATCTAAGAGATTGGGTTGGTAAGATTTTGGTTGTGTTTCTTTTACACATAGTCACATTCCTGACTGAGAGCACAGGCGAAGGGGCATAAGTGACTCCCTTGTTTTAGTTTCAAATACCTCAGTGGAATTAATCCATTCTCCTTGAATTCTGGGACGACTCCCACCTCCGGCTTTTCATGGATATTCATCACCAAACTGCTTCTGATATCTTGTCTCCTTTTATGGGATCTCTGTATCCTGGCTCGATTCTTCTCCTTCCCCCCGACCCCCCTTCCCTCCTGTCTCTTAGAGCGGTGTCTATTAATGTGCATCGGGGCACTGCAAGACAGGGCGGCACGGGCATAACTCTTGAGGTCAGATTCTTTCCTCATGCCAAATACAGTAGTGAACAGATGCATTCACTAGCTCAGAGTTGACAGGGCCGATGCTTAACTCTGGGAAGCAAAGACTTTTTGGAATCTAAGTTTTTAAAAAAAGGATCTTATTAAGCAGGAGAACAAACAAATAAATCCTTTCACCCTAACGGCAGAATCGATCACTCTCCGTTATAACTCTAGGGCAGGTTGCAGAAGAGACAGAAGCCAGGGGACAGAGGGAGGGCGTTTTATGAATATACAAAGGTTTGCAGTCATCCTGGAGGCCAAGGCCCCCTCATCTGCTTTAGGAACAAAGGAGCTTGGGCTATTTCTGGAATGACCAAACACAATCTAACCCCCTGCCAAGCCCAGCATGCTGAGATTAATTTAATCTACTTCCCCGCTCTCCCAGACTGCTCTCCAGCCTGCTTGAGGGAAAGCAGCTTAATAGGGAAACTTGCAGAAACCTGTCCAGCTGGCTCAGAGGCCAGATAAAAGATAAAGACTCTGTCTTAGGAATTCTTCCTTTCTGAATTCTCTTGACCAGTCCTGAGGCTGGTGCTGCGGCTGGAGATTCCCACAGGTCTCAAAGGTCATTACACACAGCTAGGCACCCGTATCTGAAAGGTGGAGGCCAGGGTGCTATGAGCACCAGAGGCTGTGGGAGGGAAGGCAGGCCAAGCTTTGGTGGTGGTGAAGGTGTGGGGAGGGAGAATCAAGCCTTTAATGAAGGTGCCTACATAAGGGCTGAGTATTCAGATAGGAATGAACAGGATAGTATGTTCTGGGGAAGTTGTTTTATATATATGTTTATATATATATATATATAAATTTTACATATATATATATATATGTCTCAACCTCTAGGCTGTTTCTCAATTCTGAGCTCATTCATAGGCTCTGGCAGCAATAGCCCTTATAGGGGCTGGATAAAATAGGAAGAACCACCCAGCAGTCTGTCTGTGAGATTATCTGCTTCAGGGCTGGGTCCCTTCTGCTAGGCAGAGCAAGTTTCTTTAGGCAGGGGCTATGTCTTGTCACCTCTGTATCTTCAGGGGCTAAACCCCATGTCTGCTCTAGGACAGCTATTTAATGTCTGTTAAACTGGATGGTCTAGAACCCATGTTCTCCATCTTCGAAGGTCTCCTTAGTCTCAAACAGGGAACTTGGCACCATCTGAGATTTGTAAATTACCTACTGAGGCTATGATGATTAGACAGCAGTCAGGCCAGTGTCTTCTACAGGACTGGCATTTCTGGGTACCTGGTTACAAAGAACAAGAGCTATTCCTTGGCCCATTTCTTCCTGTTAGCGTGGGGATTTCTTCAGTAAGAAGGAGCATTAAGTTGCCCCGAAGGCTGGAGTTCTGGATTCCCTGGCCCCTTTGAAATATGTGTTCGGGCTCCGGGCATCTAGAAAGGCATGATGACCTCTAGAGTCAGAGGCTGGGAGGCTCCTATAAAAATGGCCCCGCCCACAGGACCAGTCACTAGGTGTCCCGAGAGGCTGAGCTCTCCTGCCTATTTAAGATAGAGGTCTGGCTGGCTACAGCTATGCAAAATCTGGGCCATTTTAGAACCAGTTCTGATGTTCTTTACATGAGCAGATAAAACAAAAATCAGGAAAAAAAAAAAAGTAAATAGAAAAGTAAAAAAACAAAACAAACAAAACCAAAAATCAGTTATGCTGGAATCTGGTTTAGGACGAACAGTTATTACGGGTGTTTCAGATGGCCTGGCCATTCACTGTGTTTGCTCCTAAAACAAGTCATCTTGAAGACCTGACTTCAGAGGAAACGGGAGGGCAAGCAGAGCTGCTTCTACCCCTCAGCGGTCTCTATTTTCTCGACAGGAGGAGTGTTTTCATTTACAAGACTTCTAACTACCCTTCCTTCTAACTACCCTTCCTTGACTGTAGCCGGAGTGAGACAGAGCTAATGAAGTTAATCAAGAATTTAAGGAAGCAAAGTAGGTGATAACATGGGTCATTTGCCTGCAGCAAATCCTGCTTGACAAACGGCAAAACAAGGCTGCTTATACAACACCGAGCATTCCCTCCAGGCCCCTGGCTCTGAAATCCTGCTCTCAGTGCCTCAGCTCAGCAGGCCCCGTCACGGGGCCAGGACGGGGGACAGCAGGATCCCTACAGAACTGCGTGCTCGGGAGAGTGCCCGTGTGGAGCACCTGCAGAGCTCCCGCCAGGGAAACCAGATCCAGGAGGCGGAGGGCAGCTGGTCCGGCGGGCGGTAACAGCACAGCAAGCTGAGGGCGCTGATGTCCGCCGCCGCTCTTACGCTCTCTGCAGTTATATTTGGGCGCCTAAAGAAACTGGTGCCATTCGGAAAGGGGGGAGGTAAGATATTTCATAATTGCCCATTTGTTGGCATCCCTCCACCGCCCCAGGGGGAGGTGGGAAAGTGAAGGGGGAAGTGGTGATGAGAGAGAAAGGGGTGGGTAGAAACAGGTAGAGGGGTGACGAGGGGCGGGAGCGAGGGAAGGAGGAATGGTGGCTCCATCCTGGGACCCTGAGTCCATCACTCAAAGAGATTCATTTGGTTAACAACCTTCTTTAAAATGCAAATAGACACCTGCAGTCATTCACACCTGGCTGTGAACCACTTGACAGATAAGCAGATAGCTTTCCTTCTGATTCGGGGCAGCAGGCTTGGTGGGAGGGGTGGGAGGGGAGAGTGATTATTCTGGATCATGGGCACTAGAGCACAGGGCCGGAGTCTAGCAATTTTCCAGATGAGGAAAAGTGTGCATTTTAGAATCAAGGCAAGAGTGGATGGCACATACCTGGAAGGCAGGACCTTCTAAAACAGGCACAGAAGGAGCTCTTAGTCATGGGGAAATGACACGTCCCTTCCCACCCTGGGGTCCCCTGGGTACCCAGAAGGCAGTAGGCACCAATGCCCAATGTTTTAACTTTTTCAGTTCTGCTAAGGACCGAGCTGTCAGACACAGAAGAAATCCTTACCTCGAGGACCCACAGCAGGCTATGGCCATCACCATCCTGCTCCTCAGAGTACCTGCCTGGGCTCTGCAAACAAGAGCAGCCTGCTCTGACCGAGCTCTCTCGAGAGGGGAAGAGTCGGCAGTGACAGGCGGGGCGCTCTGGGCACTTGGTGGAGCAGGCACAGGATGGCGAGGCTCGGGGTCTGCGCCTGGGTCCCTGCAGGGGAGCTGGCTGGCAGAACGAAAGCGAGGCTCAGCCAGGTAGCCCCAACCCTGCTCTCGGTGTCACAGCAAAATGACCTCGTCGAGCCTGGGTTAAGAGGATTGGAGGGCAGACGTGCTTCTGGGATCTTCAGCATCTGGCTGAGCGACTCTGGTTAAGGCATCTGTGAGGGAGGGCTCCTCCTCCTCGCTGGCAGCCATTACCATACAGCTGACTTTCCTGCCATCTCTGAGGACACAGGCAGAGAGAGCGGCCCTTCTGACTCACCCACAATCCCCAGCTACAGTGTACATAAGCTGAATTGTAAACAGCTGAATGTTTTCCAAGCTGCCCCCCCCCCCCCCCCATGAAGGAAGGAGGCAATGGAGCGAACAGCCACCCTCCCCCATGCAGGTCAGGACAACAGGAGCCCTGGGGGATTTCCAAACAGCTGCAGGAGCTGCTGCCCAGCCCGCAGGCAGACCCCCGCGCCAGGCTCCTCCGGCACCAGGACCAAGCTCGGCAGCAGCACCTGCAGGACCGCGCGGTGACTTCCCTCGGGACAGGTCAATGCACCAGGGAAGAGCAGCTAACTCTGACTGCAGGGAGTCAGGGAGGGGTTTCAGACTTCTACTTGGATGGAGCCAGGCCCACGGGATCCACTGCTGAGGTCGAGGGCTCCCAGATACTCTCCCACCATAGTTCTCTAGCAGGTGCTAGGACTTCAAAAGACAACATGTCTGGGACCCGCAGGAGAGGCTCTACACTGGAGGCCTCACGATCACAGAAGATGGAGGTCAGAGCAGCAGAGTGGAAGGAGTGCTGGCTCTGGGCGGAGCCGGTGCCTCTGGGTTCATATTCTGCCTTCTGGTTCCATCTTTGGTTTATCTGTGAGCTTCAAGCACTTGATACCTGCTCTGAGCCTTAGTCCCTCCATCCGTAAAAATGAGGATCATACTGCCTATGTTGCAAGGCTATAGTGAATATTAGAATTTTTATATGTAAGATGCCTGGCACTGATCTCATTTAGAAGCTGTGCAACGTGGCCATTACGACTTTGGGATCAGAAGGCCCTTAGACTTAAATCCTAGTTTGTAATCCTGGACAAGTTACCCGAGGCCTTAGTTTCCTTATCTGTAAAATGGGTACTTAGACCTGTCTCACTTGGCCACAGTAAGGATTAAATAAGATAATGTAGGAACAACACAGTGGAACAGGCTGGACTTGGCCCTAGGAGGGCTAACATCACTGAAACCCGAGATATTAGGAAACCTGCTTTAATCTCTCAATCTCGCTCTCACTGAGCCTGGCTTCTTGTAGCTCCAGGGTAGAGAGAACTCTTCTTCCATCAGCCCAAACTCAGGTACCATTCAAGCTCCTCAGACACCCTGGCCTATGCAGGGTGTCCTGTTCTTGTCCTCTTGAGGTCAGGCTGCTCAAGGAAGAAATGTTACTTCCACTTTGACAATGGCAGCAACAGAACAGAAATGCACCTGCCTTCAGGGCGAACCAAATGTCTCAATTCACCTTCAACACTCGTTAATCCCCAGGATGAGGGAACCACCACACTCCCTTTCTATACAGTTCTTGGGTAAAGAGTCTCAGGGTATCACACAGTGCAGAACCCCAGAAGCCAGACAAGGTGATTGGAGCAACTAAAGAACTTTACCTAGAGAGCAGTAAATTCATGGAATTTGTAAAGCCGGGAGGTAGGTTAGCCCATGAAAAGAAGTTAGTTTAAAAGGCTGAAGGCAAAATCATGGAAGATGGGTTTCTAATAGTTAAAAAAAAAAGAAAAAAGACAATTAGAAATGTTTAGTAAATTCCATAATTATTTTCAGGTTGATAATAAGGAAAGGCCACTACGTTGCCTGATACGCTGCCTTATTATTTACCAACTGCAGGAGCACTAATATTCTCAGATAAATGGGAGAGAGAGGGGGAGGGGGAAGGGGAGAGTGAGAGAAAGTGGGGAAAAAGCTAAGCCTCCGCTGTCTCGCCCATAGAATGGGATACATAATACTTATCTTGCAAACCAATCCTCCCGACCATTTCTGCTTGTGGCAAACATTACTCTCTTCCTTCCTAAAATCATTGTCCAAGTCTGCAATCACCCTACTTTGCTACCAATCAGCTGATAGAACAGATTAATACTGACTACTGGAGGCCTGAAAACGTGGACTTCACTGATTTTTGTAAAAACAGTATTTGACTGGCATTAATTTTGTTTCAATTTGAAGTGTCCTTTGCTTTGATCCTTTAATTAAACATGTCTTGGGATGCTTGGGTGGCTCAGTCGGTTAAGTGTCTGCCTTCGGCTCAGGTCATGATCCCAGGGTGCTCGGCAGGGAGTCTGCTTCTCCCTCTGCCTACCGCTCCCCCTGCTTGTGCCCTCTCTCGCTCTCTCTCTCTCTGACAAATAAATAAATAAAATCTTAAAAACAAAAACATGTCTTACTATAGATTGGATGACTATAGATTAAGATAGATTTGGATTATATGGATTTAGGCCCCATATGGATGGTTTCAAATATGCTAAAGATATCATGCTCAAATATGCTAAAGTTACTGAACTAGGGATAATCATACACTATTTGAGACATAATAGCCTTGCAACTAAAGCCTTAACAATAAGCCCCAGTGGTCAAGAGCTCTCACTTTGTTGCCAACAGTCTCAGGCCTGGTCCTCCTAACCTACTGGAGAAGAGCCGGTTGACATGGCATCTGATAGGCATCTCTTTTTAAGAGAACCTATAATAAATAAATTTCACTGCTGAGAATAAAATCATCCAGGAAACAGATATTTGCTTCAACACCTTCAACACTCGTTAATCCCCAGGATAAGGAGAAACCCTACTAGCAAACCAGGACTCTTTTCAACATCTGGATTTATCTCAGAACTGGCAATGCCTGTTTAATAACAATCCTTTCTTGGCGACGTCAAAAGAACGTGCTCTTCTTTTGGACTTATCTAAACTAAAAAAATCATTTGGAAATTGAAAGAGAAGGAAAACACATCCTTTTTCACTAAGTATAAATAATCTGGAAGGGGAAGGAAAAAAAACAAACCCTATTAAGTTTATCATGCTGGCTGAGATGGTCTTACAATGACTCACACAACAATTTATTAAATTATTTGCTGTTTCTTACTACACTTTCTTTCTCCAAAAACTAACATTTTTCATTGTATATAAATTTAATAGTATATAAATTTTAATTGTGTAACTCTTGATTAACTACAAAACAGCCCATTTCTTGACTATGTCAGTCACACTCTACTTTTGTTATTGACGGGAAAAAGTCCAGAATCTGTAAGATTTTTGTTTTGGATAAACAAATGGTTGATTATTTTCCTAACAATTCCCCCAATGTCATAAAGTTGAACTAGGGGTGGCCTGCCTGTGAGTTTCTCAAATCAGTGGTCTGATGTAGCTGGTAATTCAAACTGAAATTTTGAAATAAGTTAATGCTCAAAATGAAACCTTACATCTATTTGAGATGTGAGTAAGTCATCTTAAACAGGCATACTTCTTAATTTTTTAAGAGAAAACATACTCAGAATCTTTAAGAGGTGACTCACATTATAGTTTAAACCATGCCATAAAAACTTTAAAAATATAAATCTACATATGTTCATACATCAACCTTGAGGGGTAGGCCAGCTTTGCTTTCCACCAAACAAGGTGCCAAGTCACTGCAGAGAGAGTCATTCCTGCTACTGGCACAAAGGCCTCATGGGGGCAGATGGCGTAAGGCAGCCAGTCCTCACCCTGCTTTTCCACAGGGGTGGAAAACACAATAGCATCTCTCTACAACCACTTTGGTGAGACTCCTCCCGACCACAGAAAGTCATCATCTTCATCTTCCAGTTGCAGAATGGCACAAAACAAAGGGAATAAAAGAAAAAATATCACTTATGAAGACTCCTTATTCTCATTTACTACTCTCCTCTCTAGCAGATGTATCTTTTCAAAAGGGAATCTTTTTGAGGACGGGACCAAATCTACCTGGAGATTATATGACACTGAACAGCTGGGAGAACTTTACTATAAAGTTGGAATGACACAAGAAGGGGGGGGGAACCCTTGGGAAATAGCATACTAACATGGAGCAGTATTACCAGAACTGGAACCAACATCCTATTCCCTAGTTTTTTTAATTTAAATTTTATTTTTGGCTTACTGATCCACGCGAGCTGAAAGTGAAGGACTCTGATAGGAAGTGGCTGAACTTTATTCTGCAAATGGTTACCAAATGCCTAGCATGAGGCCCACAGCCCAAAGGAGGACAGAGACTTAGAGGGAGAGTCTAAGATTCTAAGTTATCCTCTTTATACATTCACAACAGGGGAAAAAAAAAAAAAGACAAAAAGACAGGGACTCACAGGTGGAGGTTCTTAATTCTGAGACAGTCATCATTTCTTTTTTTCTTAAACAAGAAAACCCAGGGAGGGGACAGCCTATGTAAGAGCGAGAAAGAACAGTTCAATTTTAGAAGATCATCTATCTGCTTACTCCTCTTCTCTTGGTTTATTCTCTTCCCCTTGGAAAGATCAGAATTAAAGGATCCAAAGTATCTGAGACAGGAAATGAGTAAGGCAGGAAAAAGGATGTGGTCGGAAAAAGAGTGGATTCTGGGGCTGAGCCAAAGCAAGTAACAGGCACAGGGTCATAGATGGGGGAGGGGGTCTGGTGGCAGGAAGAGAAATCTCAGGATCAATCAGCTTAGACTAGAAAGTCAGTGACAGAGGAGATATGTCTGGAGAAGCATAACAAACACCTTCCTAAAAGCTCATCCTCCACTGAAATGGAGAGAGACAATGGCTGATGAGTCCTACAGCTAAGACAATCATTACTGGGACAGAAAGAAGAGCTGGAGTTTCCACCTTACTTTGAGGGAAGTGAAGTAATATATATTGAGTATGACTGACAAAGGGAAATTAGAAATTAAGTCAGGATGTGGAAGAGAGGTGGAAAAAGCTGGGAGGTGAGTACATGATGGAATACCAATATTCCTTAAGCATCTATGTGCCACATCTCAGTAAAACAACAGTTTAAAAAAAACAAAACAAAACAAGAAGGAGTGACAACAGGAGAGACGGCTCAAGCAAACACCGCTGGATAACAGAAACCAACTCAAGAACAACAGAAATGTACACCAAGAAACTACCTACTTTCTCAAGAGTAAGGCTGGAGAAAAAAAAGGCATCTATTCTTCCAGTGTGTATAGACAAGCCTGGAAACAGATCTTGGGTGGGCAGGGCGCACGTGACAAAGAGTGCCTGGAAAGGGCAGGTGCCAAAAGAGCACCATTACCCATCTGCTGGACCCTCTGTGAAACAAGCCAGCCCCTGTGAATGAGCCAAACCAGAAACTTTGGTTCCTGCCTTGCAGGGACTGGAATTCAGGTATAGATACAGTGGGAAACACAGTTTATCAGCTGATTCAAAAGTGTGGGTACTTCCAAATACAGATCTCCAGATGTTGGGGGCTATGTGGGAAAATCACTTTTTTTTCCTCCACAATGCTTACCGCAGTGCTTTATATGAAGCAGGAGCCGAATAAAAGTGTGTTGATCTGCGTGAGACCAAAACTACTTAGCTGTGCAGGTACCTTAAGATTCCAGACAGAATCTCCTGCCCTATAACCAACATGGTAAGTTACTTCCTTCCTATTTTACAGGCGAAATGATACAATGCCCTACATCCCTGCGACCTAAACCTAAGCCCTGATCAACAGACCCTGCCACAGGTCTGCTGCCCTGCACTAGAATAAAAGATGGGGAGGGCAGAAGTGGGGGAGAAATATAGGAGCAAGAAGGCATTTCCTTGCTTCATTAGCCTGTAATTTTCAGACTCATCTAGAAATCCTGGCAGTTCCAACATTTGGGTTGACTCAGGAGGAGAAGAAAAATCCCAGGTGAATGATAATTGGATTACCCAGTTATGCCCCAGAGCCAAATGGCTGGAAAAGGCCAGGACAGAGGGTCTGATACACTTAAAGTGACATTATTTTCTAAACCAAAAATCAAGACACTTGGGCTGATAGACAATGGGATGGAATATTTTAAATTGGGGCTGTCCTAGAAAAATCGGGGACATATGGTGGATTTAGGTCGGTTGCTTATTTCACAACAAGGGATCCTCTGGGCCCAATATGCTAATGGAGGGGATTAAAGCTCTAGGATGGAAGCCGTCTAAGGGGAAAGCTGTCACTGATTTGTAAAGCAGGAAAAAAAATAATAATAATAATAAAAGACTGTGTCTGTAGACCGCACTGGAAGAAGGGGAACATTCTGGGTATGGAGTAGGGAGGAAAGGAAAGTTATCAGAACTGAAAGTATGTCAGTGAAATCCGTTTAGGTATCGACGGCGGGGGTGGGGAAGGGACGGAGAGAGTTGGGATGGTGGGGGTATCGCTGGCACAGACTGGTGGTATCCAGCCATACAGGAGTCAGGGGCCACGAGTTGTGACTGTAGCTTCACCATCAGTTTGCAACCTGACCTTGGGCAAATTATTTCCCTCTCTGCGGACTTCAATTTAAATAGAGAAATCTCACAAATCCCGATTTTTATGTAAAGAATCCACAATTCAGCATACCTTCATTTGGCATGGGAAAGAGAGAAAATGCTCTTCTAAAAATGGAAGACAGGACAGACACAGAACAGCTTGTCCTTTCCATCCAATTAAAAACCTCGTGAGACTGAAACTAGATTAAAAACAAAACTCTCCAGCGAAGCCGCAGGCCCTCCAAGCTAGGTAGTCCCCTACCAACAGAGCGCAGCGGATGCCAGCAGCCCTGCCCCTAAACGACCCGTCCATCGCCCCGGTAAATCGCCGTCCCGGGAGGACGGGGGTGGGGGTGGGGTGTGCGGGGACCGGGGGCAGGGGCGCGGACACACACGGAAGCGTTTGGCACGCTGAGGTTGACACAGCGGCTTCCGGGGGAGTGCGGAGCAGGCAGGGTCCCCGACGAGGGGGGCAGGCGGAGGACACCTCCCAGGCGCCGAGAGGGCGAGAGTCGCGGGCTGGCACGGCCTGGCAGCCGAGCAGGCCCGGGCCGGGAGTGGCACCGGAGGGCGGTGCCCGGCTTCCCGTGCGACGAGCGCCGGCCGCGGGCCCCCTCCTGGCGAGAACCCCTCCCCCGCCACGGGCACTGACCTGTCCAGGGCCCGGCTGGGCCTGGCCGGGCGGGGCCTACGCAGCCCCTCGGCCGGGCGCCGCCTCGCGCGGGGTCCCGGGCCCGGGCGGGCCGCCTCCTCTCCGCCGGGAGCCTCCGAGCCGGGGCCCGGGGCTGCCGCGGCGCATCCGACCGCACCGGCCTGGCCGGCGTCAACAAAGGGCGGCGGGGGCGCGAGGCCGGGGCGGGGGCGCGGGCGGCGGCCGGATTGCGCGCGCGCGGCGGGCGCTCGAGGGCTGCAGCCGCCGCGGAGACAATGCGGCGCGTCCCGGCAGGGCTCCCGCGGCCGCCTCCGCCGGGGGCGGGGCGCGGCGCGGGGCGGGGCCTGGCCGCGCGGGGCGGGGTCTTCGGGAGGCGGGGCGCCGGCGCGGAAGCCCGGCCGCGCGCTTCCTTTGTGCGGCCGCGCCGGCCCCGCCCCGCGCCCTCCGGAAGGCGCCCCGAACCGGCGACGGGTTAGGGACGTCGGCCTCCGGTTTAGGGAGGCGGGCGCAGCGCGGCGAGGACGTCTGCCCGCGGCCGGTCCGAAGTCCCCAGTGGCGTGGCGGACTGTTGACTCCCGCCCGGCCAATTCGGAGGCAATAATAATAACGACTAGCAGTAATCGAGTGCTTAGTATGTGTCAAGCCCTCGGCGCACGCATCCCCACTTAGGCTTCACAATAACACTACAAGTAGTCATTCTCCCCACTGGGAACTGAGGATCAGAGAAGTTAAGTAATGACCAAAGTGACCCAGTTACAGCTCCATAAACGGGGATAATGCCTACTCTTCAGGCTTACTGTGAAGGTTAACTGAGGACATTTACACAAATTGCCTGCAGTGCTTGGCACACAGTTGGAGCCCAATAAATGTTACTTCTCTTCCTAAACCACACTGATTTAAACTGGATTGTCATGGCGAAGCATTCATTCACTAGATACGCTAGGAGCTGTGAGGGGTACAAGAGACGTACAAGGTGACTCACGCGTCTCACCGCCCCACCCCCCAGCTTTACCAGGAATCGATGACACGTACTTCTCCCTCCATGCTTGACGTCTCTCTTTTCCCAACATTTCCCCATTTTCTTGCCTTTTTAAGCATTCGTATTCTCCCCCCCCCCACGCTTTCCCCCTTCAGGTCTCATCCCTTTTTCTTTGTTTCTGCGTCTTACATTTATTTTATATGCCCTGATTGTTTACTTCACTCCCTCTTCTCCTTATTCCTCCTCCCTCCCCTCTACTATTTTTCAAATTTTCAAAGTCTTCTTTCATTAACATTCCCATTTCCTCCTCCTTTCTGATTTGCATTTCTTATACTTACAAAGATAACATGGGATAGAACACTCAACTTCTATTTCCCAAACAGGCCCACACTTTCCTGCCTCCCTACCTTTACTTCCTATAGTCCCTTCTAGATTGCCCTTTCCCCAACTCTGCATGTCTAGGTCCTACTTATCCTTCAAGTTCTAGACTCAAGAACAGTGGTCGGCAAACTTTCTCTGTAAGGAACCAGATAGCAAATATTTTAGACTTTGCTGGATATACTTTCTCTGTTGTAACAATTCAGCTCTGCTGTTGTAGCAGGACAGCAATCACGGGTAATACACACATGAATAAGCGCGGCTGTGCTCCAATAAAACTTTATTTGTGGACACTGAAATTTAGATTTTATATAATTTTCACATATCATGAAGCATTCTTTTGATTCTTAAAAGAATTTTTAAATGTAAAAACCATTATTAAATAGTTTACAAAAACTGGCGATGTGATGGATTTGGCCCTTGGGATGTAGTTTGCCAACCTCTGCTCTAGAACAATGCCCCTTCCTCTCAGCAATCTATCCTGATAATCTCTACTTGCTGGTAACTCTTCCCTCTTAACTTTTAAAGTACTTACCTATAATCCTTCTATGGCATTTATCACATTTTGGTTTTTATTGTATGTTTTCTTCCTGTGCATTTCTCGTCTTTCCCAGCAGACCTTAAGCTCCTTGAAGGTAGGGCACGGACCTTATTTCTCTATGTATTACCTCCCAGCCCACAGTGCTTTGCAACGAGCAGGCATTCGAACATAGAATGGATAAATATTTAAGTCTCGGGTGGTTCACAGTTGTTTCCACTGTGCAAGCCCACTTCTCTCATGAGATAGTACCTCAGGAACAGGATGCTTGTTATAAGTATAGATTTCAGAAAGAGATTTTTGAGAGCTTTATAGAGAAGACAGAGAAAGATAGGCAAATGTCAGTTCATTTAGGAGTTATTGGACAACAAGTACTTGAACAAAGAATGCATATTATCACCAACCTGCAGACAGAGCATGTGTCCTCAGTCGGGTCCTATTCAACATTTCTATCAGCACATTGGTTAAAGACAAAGAGAACATGCTATATGATTTACAGATGGCAAAGTCAAGCAGAGGAGTTAATACAAAGAATCACAAAATCCAGATCTAAAACATTTCTGCCCCCTCACTGATTCTCTCTGTGTCTCTGTTTTCCTATCTTTAAAATGGGGATGATAAAAGTCCCTTCTACCTCATAGGGTTACTGTCAGGACTAAATGAGGAAATACACATAAAGCCTGGCAGAGAGGGCTTAGTAAATATTAGCTATTAACTATTTTCTTGCTGGGCAGGAACTACCAGCTGAATTCACAAGATAACATTTAATAGGCATAATTAACTATATATTTTGGCTCAAAATATAAATTGTACAAGTTTGAGACTGTGGAGACCTGGAATGATAGCAGTCCATGTTAAAAGAAACCTTAAAAACAAAATAAAAAATAAACCCCAAACCCAGCCCTCTGGGATTCAGGTGACAGTGCTCTATGAGCCAACGGTGTCATTCCCCTGGCTGGGAGGAGCTACTGCGGGGCTCTGGGTGCATCATGTGATGCAGGAAGGTGAGGGAGTTACGCTCGGAGCCAGAGTCAGGGCACTGCCCTTCATAGCAGTGTGACCTGGACCCTCTATGGGCTTTTATTCCCTCCTCCGAATCATGGGGACAATAATATTTCTCTCTCAGGGTTATCATGAACGAGGGAAGGAAAACTTAGAACAGTACTTGGCACCTAGTAGGTGTGCAGACAAATCTCAGTTCCTCCCTACCATACCATGCAGATCTGTGAAACAGTCCTGCCCCCTGAAGGGCGTATGAAGCTATGTCCAGGTGCCAACCAATGGTGGCCAGTGGCTTTTTATATTTGGAATGACTGTGCTTAATTTGGGGGCTCATACTTGGGGAGAATTAATGCAAAGGTGGAATGTGGCTAAACAAGAATGACCAGATGGTGGTGGGAATGGGAGGTCTTGACATGGGATGGGTTAAAAAAAAAAAAGTTCTCAGATATGCAGCCTGGAGATTTTCCCTTTTTTAATGGGAAGGAGAGGAAAGAGACACGGTAACTGTCTACGAAGGCGACAGGAGATGGACTGTTACAATTCCCAAGACGTTCACAGCCAGTGATGGGAGTTCCAGGAGAGCTGGTTTGGGCTTAATTTGAAGAGCAACTTTCTGATAATTAGAGCAACTCCACTGTGGAATGGGCTGCTTTTCAAACTGGTGAATCCCTTCTTATTGCAAGTGTGCCAAGAGAACGGATGGCCTCCTTCCTGTCTTTTAAATTTCCTGATGTTCTTTCTCCACATTCTTTTGCTTTCCTTTTCCTTGATCCCATCCTCTATTCCTTACAGGACACTGATAGCCCTTTCCCCTACTTTGTCCCCAAGTGCTTGTCTTCTCATTTCTCCTTCTTGAGTTTCCAAACTCTTTGTCTCTCCACTCTCCCCACCCCAACTCCAGCACATACTTAGTCCGATGACTGGAACTGCCTCCCTGACTTGTAGGTGGCCCACAGCTCAGAATGTCACAGATCTGGGCCAAGATTGCGCACCAGCAGAGAGGGGACCCAGAGGTCATGCTGTGACTCTCCCAACAGGGTAGAGGGGTCCAGCAGCGTGTCCTGAAACCCAGTCATGGAGAAGGCCATTTGTCACTGGGCACTCACAGACAGACAGCTGGGGATCCCGGAGCTGAGCAGTTCTTTCAAAAACGCTTTCCATGAGCTGAACTCATTCTGAATCCCCTTCTGGCTCCCCCTAGGCATTTGCTGTATCTTTGATCTATGGCAGCTGTTTGTCATATTTCCAATTTCAAGAACTCCTTCTCGGAGCAAGCGAAGCAGAGAATTGAGACAACTGGAAACCTGCCTGAACTCTCAACTTGGCGTATGGATATGCAGATACACCTGACAGCAATGACATGTAGGCCTCAGAGTCTGGATCTAGAACTTTCAACTCTCCTTTTCTTTCTCTCTCCTTTTCTATCTTCTGAGTCCCCTTTCTTTCCCTTTGGTTCATCTTCCAGTCCTCCTCCCCCTACCCCCAGCCCCATTTCCACCCACCCAGCTTCCTTGTTGCCTCGTGGGCCTGCGGTGGTTTACCCGCCCAAGTGAAACGTGCCAGGGCATGGCCAGGAAGGCCAACTCGCTCCCCTCCCTCAAGGGTCCCACTCCACTTCATACCGTGAGCTGGGGGCTGCTGGACGTTAGGGCTCTTGGGGACGGGCAGGCCTCCAGGCATGGCAGTGACGATGGCCTGTTGGTGGGGTGATGGGCCAGACCGAGTCTCGGGCACACTCTTCTCCCCAGGTACTGCTTCCTTCCAGTCATCCTCGGCGCACTGCTGGGGCTATGAAGGGACAGGACAGGGATCATCTGCTCACACATTGCCTCTACATCCTCGGATACTTCCCGTTTCCGAGGAGTTTGGGTGGCCGGCAAGGACGTTAAGGTTCAGCCAGCCCCAAATTAGGGAGGGGCCCCTGGGCTTTCTTGGATCACCCAGACAGGACTTCGACAAAAACACTTCCACGCGGGCGCTGTGGCGCTGACGGAGCTGCGTCCTCCCGTCTGTTCCCTGGACCTTGGCACTGGCTTACTCACCACTGGTGAGGCGGGCTGCAGTTGTAGGATGACAGCCGAAGCGTGCTGGAACCTGCGCTGAGGGGTGTGGGCCAGGCCCTCAGGGTATCCATTATGAGGCCCAGTGTCTGGCGTGGGAGGGTGACAGTGCTGGGTGCCGCCAGCCTTGTGCAGACTGGTCGCGGGGCACTGGAGAGGCAGGGCGGGTGTAACTGGGCCTAGGGGCATGGCGTGGGCTTCGGGGCTGGGCTGCAGGGTCAGGCCGGGAGGGGCCGCGGCGGGCTGGGGGTGGGGCTGGGCTTGGAGCGCGGGCCGGGCCTGCGGCGGCGGCGGCGGCGGCGGCGGCGGCGGCGCTGGCGGCTGGGGCTGCTGCTGGAGCACAAACTGGGGCTGCAGGTGCTTTGAGGGCGGCTGCGAGAGGAGCTGGTGCGGTTGCAGCTGAGCATAGGCTGAAGGGGGGGACAGACCAGGTCAGGGGGCACAGCTTGACCTCATCTTCTGCCGTGGCCCCCACTCTGCCCCTCCCACCTCCGTATCACGACGGCTTCCCAGACTCAAGGTCTCGGGCTTTGATCTTTGAGCTTTCACCTAGAGCCTGGCCTGGCCTGGCCACTGCCACGGCCCAACTCTCTGTTTCCTTGCCTTCCTCCTGTGCTGAAGCCTAGTTCCCTCGGGCTGCCCCTCAAAACCCAGTGCAAGACTCACCTCCTCTGGGAGGCCTTCTTGGACCAGGCCAGCTCTTCAGATTCTACAGCGTGCCATGTTCTCTGTCCCCTCCGTGCCCTTCCCTCGCTTTTCTCTGAGCCTGCAATCGGTGGGGCCTCCCTCCGCCCAACCCAACCGTAGCTCTGCTCAGGCTGGGCCTCCTCCAGGGAGAGTGGATTGCACACGGGGCCCCGGACTCTGTTACATACACAGGGCCCTCCTGCTAGCTGCTAAACCTCTCTGGGCCTAGGCTTCCTCCTCTGAAAGTTGAAAATAAAAACAGTTCCCGCCCAGAGAGTTGTTGTAGGGATGAAATGAGAAAAAGCTGTGCGAATAAAAAGAGAAAAAAAGTGACACAATGTGCATAGCATGGTGCCTGGCAGACAGTCATGCTCAATCATTTTTAGCTACAATTAGAGTGATGATTTCAATCTCGGTTTAGGTTCTCAAAGTATGCTGGACTGACATCTACCATAAGAACGTGTATCACAGTGCACTGTAATTGTTTCTTAGCTGCCTTCCCTTCAAGATCATGAACCCCTTGTGGTCAGAAACTATCCTGGATCTCTTTATCCAGAACTGGGCCTAATGCCTTACATCGGATGGGTGCTAAAGACATAAACTTCTTGTCCTGAACTGGAATTCATTTGTTGCTACATGCCGCTAGCCTTTTCTTCTCCCATTTTACCCAGGCCGACTCTTTGAGGTGAGGATTCTTATACTTTTTTAGTAATCCGTTCAGTGTCTCGCTCATGCCTCGTATATAGTAGGGATTCAGAGATTCAGCTCAGAGATTGATTGTCCTTATTCCTCACCCTGCCTAGTGGCATCCAGGCCAGCTTTGCCATGAGGGCAGCTCCTCCGAATCTGTCCTGCCTGACGGAGGCCCTCCACCTCCCACAGCTGGGGAGCCACCGCAGAGAGGCTGTGCCTTGCAAATGCAGAGGGTCACAGCTGGAAGCTCACAAATGGATTTTTACAACCAAAGCCTCCCAGCCAATAAGAATACAGGCAAATTTTGGATCCTGAGCTAACATTTTAAAAGAATCCTGTGATCCTGACAGGTGCAAAGCAAGCAGATTTCAAACTGAATTGGGGAGGGGGGCTTCTTTCTTAAATTTCGTCTATTTACACATCCATTTCCAACTATCTCATCACAGCCCAACACAAAGTTCCAAGCAGAAGGCCAATCGGAATGGAAAGGAAAGGAAAGAAAGGAAAGAAGAGGTGTTAAGGGAAAACAACACGGTCCCTGGTGACTGACCACTGTAGGCAGAGAGAGGGAAAAGGGGTTTTAGAGAAATGCGCTGGGTCTGAGGTGATGGTAGGTAACATCCAAACGGAAATTGCCAGTAGGCATTTAGTGACTATAAATTGCCCCTGCCTCCAACTTAAGCCTTGTCTTCCAATTCCACATTAAATAGCTCAAAACTTAATCAGGCAAAGATTGTTAATCAGGCAAACTAGACAAACAGGACTTTTTGAGATGACTGTTGAGAAGGCACCTGGGAGATCCCGCAGACGCCATGCAGTGCCCCGTTAGGCTCGAGCGGCCACGAAGACCTGCAGAAGGATGGGCACTGTCACTGAGAACTCAAGCAACCTTTCTGTCTCTCAGTCCAAAGTCACAAAGTCCTGCCCCGGGAACAGTCGTTCCAGGGGCTGCCCGTCTGAGGTGAGCGCGGGTGCAGGTGCGGGGCAGGGAGCTGGGCATCTGCGGCATGTCCCACCACTCCCGGGTTGTGCTGTGGCCGGAGGCGGGTCCTGCTCCTTCTCAGCGATTCAGAGTTTTCTCTGAAACAGGAGGTTTGGGTGAGATGAGCACAGGAGTCTCTCTCAGCTCTAATCTGATGGGGGTGGCTATCATAGGAAAGTAGTGTAAAATTCAGGATGTATAAGGTGGTAAAAAGAAGGTCAGAGAGGAAAACGGTTCTAAGTCTCCAGCGCATAGAGTACAGTTAGGGACAATACACGTTTGCTTGCCAAGATTGGGAAAGCAACTGCTGGGCCGATCTCCCAGGGCGTCCCTGTCTATCCCACTATCCCACTCTCTCCCCTCTGTGCTGCTCGTGGAAAACCGGAGGCATTGTTTCAGAACAGATGATGCTAGTCTATGCCATGCTGGAAGCAAAGCTCATGAAGCCTTAGATAAGTTCATAGATCAAAGACTCAAGGTATTTTGGGGGAGTGTACATCCGTAACCTTTTGAGGTTAATAAAAAGCAAAGACCACAATTTAACTCCAGCATTATCCTGGGTCAAAAGTCCTTTTATTTAAAGTATTGCAATAACTTTCTAATTGGTCTTTCTGATTCCGTTTTCTTCTCTCTATAATCCATCTTATAGATTGCACATTAATCTTTCTTTTGCAAGTTAATCTTCCTAGGGCACAGATCTGACCCCTGATAAAAAGCCATCAGGGATCCTTCTATGTCTGCTGTGTAAAGCCCCTGGCATTCAAGATCTCTTTGCAACCTTTTAATTTTTATTATTGCTTTGATCTGAGAATCTACTACTCACTGTCCTCCGTACAGAGTTCATGCCTTGTCTCATCCTGCCCAGAGTGCCACACAAATCAAATTCTTTCCCTGCCCTTACAGCCGAGGAGACCCTTCCCTTTGAGCTACACCAAGGTCTCTCTGCACCGCCCTCAGAGATGCAGTGTGTCCAGTGGTCAAGTGTAAGCTCTAGAGTCAAAGTGCTTGGATTTGAATCTTAGCTCGGCCACTTACTAGCAGTGTGCTGCTGGGCAAGTTACTTGACCTCTCTGTACCTCTGTGTCATCATCTTTAAAAGGGGTAACGATGATACCTATTTCATGGTTATTTTAGTAAAAGACTTATCTCCTTTAGTAGGCAGAATTTATGGGATTCATTTATTTCATCCAAAGAACCTTGAATTTAGTGGATGCTCAATGAGTATTGGGGAATGAATGAATGAAAGAATGAACGAACGAACGAATGCCAACATTGTGGGACTCCAGCTTGTTTGTCCCACAAAACCTTTCCTCTTTAGAGCCAGAACACGGATGAGAGGGATATAAGCCCACAGATCATTTTGGTTTAAGCAGCATTCTGGTTTACGGAAGACCCTCCTCCTGTTCAACCCCTGCTCACTACCTTCCTGCACTCACTTTCAACCCACCCCAACTGCTCTACTCGCTGTGCATGAAACGTCATATCCCACTGTGCCTGTCTGGCTTTGATTTCGGTGCTTCCCCTTTCTGGAATGCCCTCCTTCTGCTTCAGTGATCCAAAGGCTTAAGCTTCTTTGGCTCAGGCTCAGCTCCTGTTGTCTCCCTCTTTGCCTTAACTCTAAATTATGGGTTTTCCCGCAGAATTCCTGAAGGTTTCTGTTTCTTTGATTCATTTGTGATTTAACATGTGCTATCTTGTATATGTATTTCACTGATACTTAAAAATTGATTCTTTTACTCCCTCCCACCCCCCGTTTTAACATAACATCCTCTGAACTGGGCTTCATATTGCAGTTGCTGTCAGTTCAACTGGTGGTGCTTTTCCTCCTTAGAGTTTAATACAATAATGGTGCATCTTGCAATCAGTGGTGTCCTAGATGAACTCAAACGGGAATGCTTTTATTCTTGTGTATGTTTCCTATCTTTCCAACTATCCTTTTTCAGTCAAAGGCATGTTCTATGATGCTTTTTAATTTTTTCTTAATTTAAAAGATATGCTTTAATTTAGCTGGAAAGTTTTTATGTCTCCTTCACCTTCCACGTTGTCCAACATGATACTCTACATGCTTGCAGATGCTTAGTAAATGTCTGCTGCTGATCATGGTAAGATCCATGAATGCTTCTCCCTCTGCCATGCCCTCCACCTCAGTTTGGGGTAGTAAAGGGCCTTTCTGATTGCAGCCATGATACCAGAGCAGGCCATGCCCGTCTTCCCCACAGGTAGGATGGGGCATATCAGTTTATGAAATGTTAATGCACAGAAATCTCTTTTTTTTTTTTTTTAAAGATTTTATTTATTTATTTGAGAGAGAGAGAACGAGAGACAGAGAGCATGAGAAGGAGGAGGGTCAGAGGGAGAAGCAGACTCCCTGCCGAGCAGGGAGCCCGATGCGGGACTCGATCCCGGGACTCCAGGATCATGACCTGAGCCGAAGGCAGTCGCTTAACCAACTGAGCCACCCAGGCGCCCCTCTTTTTTCTTTTTCTTAATTTTTTTCTAATGCCCAGCAGCTTCATTTTTTCCCCTGCACCCACTTTGGCTCCCCCATCCCCTCCTGCTGTAGAGTCCATTGCTTCTAAGGAACAGAGGGTTGCTTCCACGGGACCTCAACCCTGAAAGGCCCCATCAGCCCTTTCTGTTATGGAGCAGGGGAGGGGCAGGGCCAGGACCTCCACAGATTAGATCCTAGCAAGAAAAGAGAGACTCTAGGCAATGCTCATCTTCCTGTCTGGTGCTCTAACCTTGAACGGCCTCCTTAGAATCTCAAGAGGCCAATTCACTGCTCCCAAACCAGTTGGTTGTTAGCAACAAGAGGATTAAGGTCCCCCAGGCAGGAGGGATTACTGGCACGCCCCCTTCACTGCATCCACTGTCAGAACTTATCAATAATTAATCTCTATTGATCTCAAGGCTTCAAGTATGCAGGAAACAGCTCACTGCCCCAGACAGGCTGAGACTCTTGTCCCAAAATACACCAGAGCTGTCAGCATCTTCCTCACGGGTCTAGGCTTGCGTGTACACTTATTTTTCTAGACTCTGCTATAATGGACTAGAGTTACTAGAGTTACCTGGTCTCCGGGTGAGGGGGGATGCCTGTGAGAGAGGATGGCATAACTCTTTACTGCCCACTACTCTTCAAGGCTTAGCAAGTGAAGAGGTACTTTTAACCATTCATTCACTCAACAAACATTAGCAAGCACCCACTATAAACCAAGTACTATGTTTGGTGCTGGCTAAAACATGGTCCCTAGAACAGATTATAGTCTAGTAAAAGAGACGTTTACTCTTGGCCGTTCTTGGTAAATGTTGCAATAGGAGATAAGCCCCGAATAGTGAGAACACAGAAAAAGGGATTCAGCTTGAGAAGAGCAGAGAAGGCTTCCCAGAGGAAGCGTTTACCATGACGCAGAGTTAGGAGGATGACAGAAGGAATAGCACGTGGGAAGACCCGGAGACCTAAAATGCCACAGTGCATTCAGAAAGCTGTAGGGCATCCTGTACAGCCAGGCCCAGAGTGTCTACAGCAGAGGAGCCGGACAAGGAGGCAGCTTTGGGATGGGCCTGAATTACGCTGGCATCCACAAGAGGCTGCTCTTCTCTGAAGAGGTCTCGTGGGATCAGGCCTTGGGAGTGACTGAGATTGAGGCTGACTCTAGAGGTCAGAGCCCCACATACACACAAATAGACAGGGAAGCTCCTTTTAGAAAAACCTAAAGCAATAGCCACATGAATTTTCCATGATGCAGTTCCTCTGTGCTGAGGGCTAAGGGTTTGAAGGGGAAGTGGAGCTAAGGGAAGTTTCCCTGTAAGAAGATACTAGGTTATAACAACAGGCTTGCCAACTGCAGGGGCATGCCATGGTGGTCTGCCTATGCCTTCATGTCTCTGGGCCTGCGCTGCAGCCATCTGGCAAAACTAGCAAATATCCTCTGTGAGCAGAATTCCTTAATAAGGCAGCTTGGAGCATTCAAAAAGAAACTGGCCTGGTGCCTGGGTGGCTCAGTTGGTTAAGCGACTGCCTTGGGCTCACGGCTCAGGTGATGATCCTGGAGTCCTGGGATCGAGTCCCACATCTGGCTCCCTGCTCAGCAGGGAGTCTGCTTCTCCCTCTGACCTTCCCCCCTCTCATGCTCTCTCTCTCTTAATAAATAAATAAATAAATAAATAAATAAATAAATAAATAAATCTTAAAAAAAAAAAGAAACTGGCTTCTGCATGTCTGCCCCCACCCCACCTTGGCAGAGAGATGGCGGTACAGCGTAAGTGGCTAAAGGCATGGGTTTTAGAGCCAGATCTGGGTTTGGAGCTTGGTTCTGCTACCTATCGACTGTGCAACCTTAGACAAATTGCTTACCTTCCCTGAATCTTGATTTCCTGTTCTAGAAATGGTCATATGCACCACATAGAGTAGCTGTTAGCATCACATGGAATATGAAGTTTAAATCATGAAAAGGTTCACTGGCTTTGCTCGTACCTAGGAGATGCTCATCAAATGAAGCTATTCTTAAAATACATCAGCTATTTGCATGTTGCTTTGAACTTCTCAAAGCATTTTTATAATTTGAATCCCATTTATGCATAACAGTAAGCCGATGAGGCAAGTGGGCAGTGCTCCCATTTTATAAGCAAGAGCTGAGAGTAGTTTCCAGTTGACTGCGACAATGTGGTGCACTAAGGGAAAATCGACTCTACTTGACAGATGAGACACAGTGCCTTGCATGTCACCAACACTCAAAAAATGCTGATGGGCAAGTGAATAATAAAAGCCAGTGAGCACAAAGTAAAATGGCAAGCCTTGGGATATGAGCTGGAGGCTGTTCCGACCTTTGCAGGTCATCTTGGAGGGAAGGCCAAGGAAGAGGGAGTATTTTGCCAGAAGGCAGGGAGGTAAAAGGTATGTGACGGGTCCAGTAAGTCACAAAGGGGTAGGAGTGGGGGGAGAGGAGGCAGAAGATCTGTCCCAGGAAGCCATGAGCAATTCCAGTGGCTCAGTGGGCAATTTGGGGAGAGTCTTGCAGCCCCCTGCCCCTCCTGGAGTCAGTCAGTCTTATCAGAAGTCATGAACATGCTATTTATTGAGTCCCTCCTACAGGCCAGGCATTGCAGCCGGTAAAGTAGGAAATAAAGATACAGTGAAGGGTTCTAAACAAGAAAGAAATCACAGTCTCTGAGGAAGATGACTCTAGCAGCTGTGAGTGGGAATTCCTGGCCATCAGTTAAGCCTCTTACAGTCAGCAGGCTTGGAGGAAGGCAGGGAGCCAACACAGAGGAAGGATCATCGGAGCTTGGCGATGAGCCGGGTGGTGATGGAAGAGGGGACTCAGGAGGGAAAGGGAGCTGTTGGTGTTGCGAGCCTACTCTGTGCCAGTCACCTCTGCACCACCGCACTCATCTTTACAGCCTGTGGGAAGTACAATCATCTTAGTTTTATAGGTGAGGAAATTGAGGTTTACAGAGATTAAGTAACTTGGTGATGGTCATAAAACTAGTAAGTAGGGAAGCTGGGGTCTGCAACCAGATCTAACTCTGAAGCCCAGGCTTTTCCCATTATAACACTCTGCCTCTGCGGTAAAGGAAAATGAAGTCAAAATAACCCTGAGATTGAGAGCCTGGGGTATAAGAGTGGCTCACGACTGCGAGCAGTGGCCAGGAAACTGCGGATGGGTATTCTTCCCTAGAGGAACACAGCCAGGTTTTTGTTTTTATTTTGTTTATGAATTCTGTAGATTTTAAAAATGTGAATGCAGGGGCACCTAGGTGGCTCAGTCAGTTAAGCGTCTGCCTTCAGCTCAGATCATGATCTCAGGGTCCTGGGATCCAGCCCCATGTTGGGCTCCCTGCTCAGTGGGGAGTCTGCTTCTCCCTCTCCCTCTGACCTTCCCTCCTGCTCGTGCTCTCGCTGGCTCTCTCTCTCTCTCTCTCTCAAATGAATAAATTAAAAATCTTTAAAAAAATATGTGTGCAGGTGGGGTGATATCCTAGGGGGAATATTCTGTAGACAGGAAATCTATAGGGAAGGGGAATGAAGACAGGGGTGAACACATCTTGAGAAGTCATCTGCAGACAGGTGGCAGGTGTCTGAAATGTAAGAACAGATAAGCTCCTTTAGGGGGTAAGTGTTGGAGTAAAACACCAGAAGGACAGGACTGAGTCTTTTGGGAGTCCCACAGCTAATGGCAGTGGGGCAAGGGGGAAGGAGGGAGGAGCAGGTCCCACCTACACGCACAGAAGGTCACATGCACACGCGGCCATTCTGGGTGTAGGTACCTCCCAGTGCCGGCTGAGATCATCCTCCTTCTGTTCTGTTCCTGAAACTTACTCATTTTTCAGGCACAACTCAGATTTCCACAACCCCAATTAGAATTTAAACTCTTGTTCGTCTCTGTTACTCCCACATGGTTAGCATTATGTTTGGCACATAATAGGTGCTAAATGAGTATTTACTGAGCTGAACTAAACAATTAAAGAGACAGAGAAAAACTATTTGGGGACGACAGTTAATTAGTCTTTCTGAGTCATATTTTCTTCATTTGGGGGAATGGAATAACCATTGTTAGGATTAAGTGAGACATGTAGGTAAGATATGTGGGTATTTAGTACAGTGCCTGCGACATGGTTGTTTATTAACTGGTAATTATTATTATTGGCTGGCAATGACCCGTGGAGGTAATATAATAGGAGCGTAGGGTGAAGGATTTCAGGAAAGAAGGCTCAACAGTTCCAAGGCCCTTTGTATATCACCGTTGTACCCCCTTCTTCTGTCTCTGTCACACACACACACACACACACACACGCATGTGTATACACCCATGACGTGTTAAGCAAAATATAAACTCCTCCACTGATATCCTCTAGCCCTTTCCCCCCTGATATAAAGAGGAACTTCTTAGTAATCTAAATTCGGTCCTACAGTGGATAGTTGAAATGGCCTTCATGGCTGGTTGCATGATTTTAACATCAAAATTGTTGGGAATTTTGACTCCAGCGAGATCAGGAGCCCACTTGCATGTTTTGTTTTTATTGGATTCTCTAAGTACAGTTGTCTCTCTCGCAGCTTGGAAGCTGCTCTGGGAGAGCAACGTGGTACCCGAGAGTCCTAGAATCAGCAAGCACCACGTTGTTGGGCCAATCTCAGACAGAAATCACTATTCCCTGACACAAACCCCTCTCTGTGATCAAACAAAGCTGCTATGTGGCAGGCCTTCCCAGCAGAGAGTTTTCTCTCCTCTGATGAGACCTGAGAAGGGATGAGGAGACGGAACAAAGACTTGGCATCCGGACCATGATTGTGTGGGAAGGGCCTAGAATTTTCAGTGACCTGACAGTTTCTTCTTTCCACAGCATCAACCTCCTGGTCAGCAACTCGCTCCTCACCTTTGGGCCTGAGTGTGCAGCCAAGGCCCTGAGTTTATCCCCTAGAACGAGGACTCCAAGAACCAAGCCTCCTGTGGGCAGCTGTGGCCCAGCCCCCTTAGGACTCGGTTTCCCTGGAGGCTAGGCCCATGGGAACTTGCTGTCCGCCCCTCTTGTGCCCTCCCTGGTTCTGTCCTTGAATTTCCTTCCGAGAAGCCCAACCTCTTAGGCTCTGCTCTCTGCCCCTTACTCCCCTCCCCCACCTACCAACCCACCCCTTTCCAGGGCATAAGGGACCTTTTCTATTTGCAGATCCTAAAGAAGCCGGTTGCCAAGGTGACAGGAGCAGGAACAGCAGGGAGCTCGCCACAGGGGAGGGGCTTTGCCCCCAAACAGCTGTCAGTGGGAGCAGTCCCAGCTGGGACTACAGCATTTGCCTGTTCTGGGAGGACATGGCCCCCAGGGGGACACATTCCTCTCCACTATGATCCCCCACTGCCCCCCACCGCAGGTCTCCACTGGTTACTCTCCCTGGGGGCAACCAGCCAGCCAGCTTGAAAATGCTCCAATAACCAACAAAACCCACCGCCTTCCTTCTCTCTCTCTCTCTCTCTCTCTCTCTCTCACACACACACACACACACACACACACACACACTCTCCCATGCGCATGCCCACATGCTCTGATCCCTCTGTTCATTCACAGTGGGTTGGCTGGGCAGGAAGCCAAAAGTTACCTCTGCCTGAGGACCCGGGAGCCCAGCGCAGGTGCTGTTCCAGGCTGCCCCCAGCAGGGCATAAGGATTATTTCTGTCTTTTTTTGTTCCAGAGGCCCTGAGAGGATCTGCAGCATCCTAATCCTCCCCACTGCCTTCCATCTGGGAGGTAGGGGTGGGGGAGTGGAACCACTGGCTTACAGAGAGGAAGGGGTAGAAGAAGAAGGAAGGAAGAACGGGAGGGGATGGTAGGAGGCAGGAACCATGCAAGGCTCACTGATTTGCATGATCTAGATGCAGCTCACAGCTGCTCCACGGAAAGTTCTGTGGGACCACTGGTCTCTGTATTGCATAGAGCCACATACTACTAGTCCCAGGCCATGCCTGGGGCCCTGGACCTCAGCCTGTAACTCACAGGTGTTCACTTTTATAAGATTCAAGAGAAGAGAGCCCTCCACTAGATTCTGTAAACTGCAGAACTTAGAACCATCAGGCTCTTTGACTTTGGGTCGCAAACAGGAAAGGCCTAGGAAAGACCCAAATTACTGTAAGAAATGAGAGAGGCAAATACAGCTTAATAACTAAGAACACGGAATCTGACTCAGCCAGACACGGAACTGGTTCCCAGTTCTGCCACACTTATGTGACCCTGAGTGACATACGTAGTAAGTTACTTGGGTAACCTCTCTGAGCTTTCATCTTCTCGTCTGCAAAATGGATAAACACACCTACCTTACAAGGTTCTTTCAAAGGTTAAAAGGGGTGGTGTGCATAAAAATGCCTAGCATATGATCTAGATTACAGTAGATGTTTTATCAGTGCCCAGTTTTCTCGAGACCCCAGGGCTGCCTAGCATGTTTAGGAAGAACTCGAGAACTGGTCTTTCTTTTGAAGGGTCCTTTGAATCTGGGGGGCTGGCTTCGATCTAGGGAGAGGCTACATCTTGGCTTGGACGGGATGGTTTTCAGGAAGTAGGGTTTGTAGGGTTTGTAGCTTGAATGAGAAGGTAGAAGTGCTAATTTGGGGTCTCACTCTCGTCCACGCTGCCGTCAACTCACTGTAAGATCCCCAGCCTTAACCCTTTTGAGCCTAGTTTCTTTCCATAGGAAGAGGCTGGACTAATCTCTGAAGAAAGCAATCCTGGACAGTGAGAAACATCTGGAACCACAGGGCAGTGAGGACTCTGTAGGGAGCTGCCTTAGCTCAGCAGTGACTGTCCAAAGGCAGAGAATCACCAACCCTTTGTCCTTAAAACCTCAAGAAGGTAAATAAAAGACTGTAGCATAGATTCTTCCTTGCTCACTATTATGACACTTGACTTGTGCTTTCCCCTGTCTTGAACATCTTCCCCCACTTTGTCTGGTGGGTAAACTACTCATGTTTTGAGACTCACGTGCCATTTCCTCTGAGGGAAAATATCTCTGACCCAAGCTCCTGGCACTGAGTTGGCCGCCTGTGCCCACACTTACCTTGGACTTACTTCTCTAATAAAATCTATGAAATTGAATGGATTTGCTTATATGTCCAGCTCCCTCCTTTTGACTGCACACTCATTTAGGTAAGGCATTGTATTCTGGCCCTCTCGGTTAATCTAGTAACCGGCATACAGAGGCTCTCAAGAAAAAAAAAAAGGGCAGGTTAGAATGTATGGTAAAATGGTCTGGATGAGGACAGAGGATCAGTGATGGTCTCAGGGATGTGACCAGGGTGATTCTCTCTTTAATGCAAAGCCATGTAGTCTATCGCTATATTTACTTCCATGGTCTAACAGCGAGGTCTTATTTCCTAGACTGATAAGCTGGCTTCTAAGGCTTTTTTAAAAAAAATTTTATTTATTTATCAGAGAGAGAGAGAACAAGCAGGGGAAGCGGCAGGCAGAGAGAGAAGCAGGCTCTCCACCGAGCAGGGAGCCTGACACAGGACTCGATCCCAGGACTCTGGGATCATGACCTGAGCCAAAGGCAGCCGCTTAAGCGACAGAGCCATCCAGCCGCTCCTCCTAAGGCTTTTCTAAGGAGAGACTGCCTACAACAGGCAGTGCTGGGACATTGGTAACAGGCAAGGAGAGAAGTCCAGCCTCAGGGAATGCTGAGTCAGCCCCCTCACAGAATCTGCCTCACAAGTAATCTGGTTATTATTATTATTTTTTAATCTGCTAGATTTTTTTTCTCAAGTGTCACCCTCATTGGCAAGCCTTTTTGGCTCTTCTGTCCAGAGCTAGATAGCTCCCCCGTGCCCCTGCAGTGCCCAGAGCTTGCGTGTATGAGTATCACACTGTCCCGCATTGTACTTGTCTATCTTCCCAGACGGTGCCCTCCCTGAGGGCAGAGCCCGAGTCTCATTTATCTCTGCACATCCGGAACTGGCAACAGAACTGGCATATATTAGTCAACAAATGTCTGTTGGATGATGAGAAAATCAACTTCCCACTTCCTCATCTCCCTGTGTGGTTTCGTGTGCATCTGGCCCATCCCTATCCTTTTTGCTGACCCTTAGAGCATTTCAAAATGGCCCACCTGCCAACCTCCCCTCTCTCAAGGCTAAGAGCTATGACTGTGCACTCCGAGATTCACCATTGTGCCCATCGCGAAGGACTCATTGATTCCAAATGATGTGGCTTCCTCATCTAAAGCTAGATGGAGGCGTGGTACAGAACCAGGAGCTGATGAACTGCTCAAGAGTGAAAGAGTGAAGAGAGATGCGGGGCTGGTATCTTAGCATGTCCATGGGAAAAAGGAAAGTCTGAAAGTTTCCCCCTCCCCTGTCGTCCGCCTGGGTTTTCTGGGATAGGATCCTTGTCCCTGGAGCCCTTACCTGGTGCGACGAGGGGGTGGGTGGCCACAGCGGGCGCCATCCGGCTGAGCCCAGCCCGGCCCTCCATGCTCCCCGGCACGCTGCTGTTAGCATCTCCTTTCTTGAGTGGCTCCATCACGCTGTCAGTTATGCCAGGCTTGGCACTTGCGGGGGAACCCTGAGCGGTGTTTCTGCCCTGTGATGGGGTAGGCAGAGGCTGGCTACCACCCGGCGTGGGTTTCAGGGCCAAGCTGGGCAGGACAGGCTGAGTGGGGGTAGGGCCCGAGGCTGCTGCAGTTGGTTGTTGCTGTGTTCGGAGGGTCAAGTTCTGTACCTGGAAAAGAGGGGTCTATAGGAGTCCCGAGAATGTGGGTAGGAGCAGTGGCAACACACAGCTAAGACAGGGAAGGAGTTAGGGATGGACCTAGGAATGGCTAAACAGGACAGCAGGTTGTAAAATCAGAGAGAAAAGAGAGAAAACGAGTTAGGGGCTGAAAGAGGAACCAGGAGCAGGTAGAGTTTCTAAAGGGGACAAAAGAGTGCTAGTGATTGGATCCATCAGCAGAAGAAATTGAATTCTGAGAAGGGATGACCGCCCAGGCTGGGGCGGTTGGGCTCTCCCTCCCTTCTGTTACCTCCTCTCCTCCCCCGAACTATCAGGATGGGATGCATTCCATTTAGAAAGAATTCCCAGCTACAGTGGGGCATGGGGCTTTCCACACGCAAAAAGGCCAGGGCAAAAGTGGAAGTTAATTGACCAGCACGGCCACCAGGCAAAGGATCATCTTGTCCTCACTCAGGATAAGGTTTCCACCAGGATCAGTGTGCTTACTCAAGCTGGCCCCTGGTGCCCTCTGCCGGACGCGCGGAGGCTGTGCCAGACTCGCCCTGACAAATCGGATTCTCTGGCTCCCAAGTGCTCTCCCGTTCTGTAGCTGGGGTGAGGAGGGGGTGGGGGTGGGGGTGGGGTGTTGCCCCGCTGCCCTGAGAATCTTTACAGCCACAGCAGTATCTGCGTGCTCCCAGCGGAAGGTGGGGACCCAGGACTTATCTTTGCTCCCTCTTCCGTGCCATTTTTCCTGAACTAGAGGTGCTAGTGTGTGTAGCCAGAGTGGGATTTTCCACTTGAAAAGCAACACA
Organism: Phoca vitulina; assembly: GCF_004348235.1. Lineage (NCBI taxonomy): Eukaryota > Metazoa > Chordata > Mammalia > Carnivora > Phocidae > Phoca > Phoca vitulina. Next base: position 76,097,294 of record NW_022589705.1, on the reverse strand, counting down.
GAAGTTATACTGGGAAAAAGCTAGTAATGACCACCCATTATTGCCAACCGCGTTTGCCTCAGCCTGTTGCTCTCTGACTCCTGATCTACGTTTGAGGGAATGGAGCAGAGTCAAGAGTGGCTGAGGTCTTCTCAATGCGGAATTAATTAAGGAGTCAGTCTGGGAGCATCGGGATGTCCTGTCTCCCCCCAGCTTTCCTAGAAGATCCCAACCTTTCCAAAGAGTCAAAGCGCCTCCAGGCCTGCGCCCATACCCAATATCAGTACCCCTCTACGGAGGTGCCCACCCCCCTGCCCTCCCAGCAGCATGGAATCCTCACCTGGGCGGGGGTGGGGGGCCGGGCGGGGGAGCCAGTGCCGAGCTCAGGCTGCACAGTAGCGACGGTGGCCGTGGGCGTGAAGATGAGCTGAGGGGACAAAGGAACAGTGCCGCCTAGGCTCCTAGCTACCTGCACCAGGTTACCTGGCTGGGCCTGGAATCACAGGAAACGAGGCGCCTTTTACCTGCCCAATGTGGGCTCAGCCACAGGACAGGACAGTTCAGCCAAGGAGCAGATATGGGGAAAGAGGGAGGCAAGAGAGGGAAAGAGTCCAGGGGGACCACCTGAAAGTCTCAAGAGGCTTGTAGCGTCCTGATCCAGGCTGGGTAGTGAAGGGGATGGCAGAGGAGAGCCCATCTGGGGATGCACGTTGGGTTTACTTCAGAAGCCTCTGGGAGGAGCTCATCCTAGAGGGGCCAACATTCCCAGGACACCCTGAAGTCACTCTCTCCATAGCACCCCGGGAGCAGGGACCTTGGGTTCAGACAGATGCCCTAGGACCTCTTTCCAGGTCTAACTGACTCCTGACTCCAGGTCTGGGCCAGAATAGGACCCCCCTGCCCAAGGGATCAAATTAGATGTATTCTCTCCTCGGTTTTTAGTCAAATTAAATTCGGGTGGGGAGTGCGGAAACAACGGTGGTAGAGGAAGCAGGGTGCCTAGAGCCGTGCTCCTGCCTGCATCTCCTTCGGTGGGCGCGGGCTACATGATGGTCTCGGCATGACGCTTCCAACCCCGCGAGCCTCGTTTGGTTCCCCCGTGGATGTGCTGATATCTCACAGGCTGCTTTCCCCAAACTCTGAGGTGCACCTATGTCTACTCCTCTGTGTGTGTATGCCCTGCATTGGGGAGGGAGGCAGACAGGCTGAAGGACTCCAGCTGGGTGGCTGAGTAGAGCAAGGGAATGAGTAAACTGAAGACAAAGGCAAGTTTGGGCAGGGTCACATTGCGGCCATCCTGTTCCCTAGAGAAGTGCAAGTCTATTCCATACTGTGTGTCCCAGGGGCTATTCCCTGGGAATGGAACACCACAGTGAACTCAGAGTCAAGAAGGGAAGTGCTGGAGCAAGACCAGAAAAACTCCAAGTGTCAAGTTCTGGCCACAGAAGCAAAGGGAGGGTAGGACTGTATTTTCTTCAGGATAGCGTGTCAAGGAGCCGGACAGAGAAATTTTCAGGATGGGAGACATGAGGTCAGACTCAGTGATCCGAGCCTGACAGACAGCTAGATGTTATTGCCTCCTGGAAATTCTTCTAAATCTTAGGGACCCAGACCTTAGGACCTTCGCATCCCTTAGGGGCAGGTGTAGAGGAGAGATTCTAGGTATGCAGGTCCGGTGCTGATCCCATCCTGAGCACATTTGGCACATTCAAATAAGCTGAATTAACAGGTGAGAGTGACCCTGATTTGGATGGGGGCCCAGTTCGGAGAGCAGTGGAGGCAGCAGCATGTCATGAAGTGGAATGCCACCTTCACCACCTGGGCTGGAATTCTCATTTGGCCCTGGAGCTAGTGGTGGCCAGTCCCTGTAAGGACTGCCACAGGGGGTTAAGACCCCATTTCTATAGAGTACTTACATGGACGTCTGTGTGTTTGCTTAAGTATCCGCGTATACTGACCATCTGGGCACGGACCCCTGCATTTTCTACCCTAATTAATTTGGGGGAGTGGCTTCTGATAAGAAGAGGACAGTTAGGGAGGGAAAGGAGGCATCATCGGCAAGCTTCTCCATTTCAGCCGGGCACCCACCCTGTCCTTGAGTCATTGAGCCTGGACCCAAGCTCCCATTTGCCCTCTTGTTTATTCCACCCCTTACCTCTTGCCACCTGTCCCTTGGTGCTCCTTCCCCCCACTTCTCTAATCCCTACCGTCTCTAACCTCCCCGGCCCCGACTTGTCTGCCGCTGTCCTCCTCCTAGCCCACCTGTGCCATGGCCCAGGCTGGGTACTCACCATCTGTGCCCTTAGGTACATCTGTGCTTGGCTTGCAGTCAGGGCCGGAGAAGACGTGTTGCCCAAGAGCACAGCCTGCTGGGCGATGCCCGAGGCTGTCGCTGAGTTGACGCTCTGCGCCCGGTTGATGAGCTGAGCTGCTGCTGGGGAGGCTGCCAGATTGATCTGAAGAGAGAGACGTGTGCAGTAGGAAGCAGGAGGTTCTGTTGGTTAACTCTGTGCCCCCCCATCCCTTTCTTTCTCTCCCCCTCCTCTGTTCCTTGGTGGATTCGGCCTTCTTTAGGACCATCTCTGGTACTTGGGCCTTGGAGCGCCCCCCAGCACTGCCCCACCTCTGGCCTACGTGGGGAGCTGCAGGGAGGGTCCAATGGGGGAGAGAACTGAACTCTAAACACAGAGCCTGGACTTGGCATGAAGGACAACAGGGAGTTACTAAAGTAAGGGTTAGAAAGAGGCATATGCTTTTTTTTTTCCCCTGGCCAGAGTGATAGATTCCAGCCATGATTGTATGTGGCTAAGGATTAACCACCTGGGTCTGGGAGCCCGCGAGCATCTGGAGCAAGGAGGAAGGAACTGGTCCCAGCGCTGTGGGCCCTGCCTGATGCTTCCCCATCTACTCACCGAGGATGACTGGGCTGGCGCCTGCGCAGACACATTGCTGCCTGATGTGCTCCCTTGTCTGTTGGCCACCAGGCTTGCCTAGAAAAGAACAGTTCTTGTCACGAGGGTCCCAGATCTCCCCCAGTCATTCCCCAAGCTCTCAAAGGAAGTGCTATAGGACGGTGGTTAGGAGTCCAACACCTACAGTCAAACCCTCATTCTGCCTCATCTGTGTGGCCTCAAGCACCTGCTTCAGTTTCCTCTTTATAAAGTGGGGATAATAACAGAACCTACCTGTAGCATCTCGGAAAGGATGGAACAAGGCGAAGCATTTACATGCAAGAGCTCAAATCGTTAGCTATGATGATTACCTATCTTTCCGGGTCTCTGTAGCCCCCCCGCTCCACCCTGCCGTGCGAACTGGGGCCAGGTGCAGAGCCTCCCACAGACGCTTTCCTCGCCTGGCAAAGGACCGTGAGCAGCGCGCCTGCGCACGGGGGTTCTGTGAGGGTGCGGTCAGAGAAGGCCCGGGGCACGCACACAGGGCCTGCCCCTCCCCCCCCCACTGCTGCCACGACGCCCCCCCGGCCCTCCCCCTCACCTGCTGCACGGCCGCCAGGCTCTGGAGCTGGGCGCTGCTGAGGTGCTGCTGCTGGAGCGCGGCCGTCTGCAGCATGAGGTGCTGCTGCTGGGCCGCATACATCTGCTGCAGGTACTGGGCCGCCGTGCTGGGCGGCCTGTGCAGCGCCTGCTGGATCACCTAGGCGGGGGGCAGGGGGAAGGCTGCGCTGTGACCCGGCTCGCGGGGGGGGGGGGGCGGGGGGCGCCCCTTCTGCCGCAACGCCTTGCCAGCCCCATCTCCCCCTAACTGCTCAGAGCACCCCAGGTCGGCGAGCAGCCTGGCAACGGGTCACCACGCCCTAGGGAGCGGGAAGACCGCGGGCTTTCACACCGCATACTCCCCTGCCCTCGTCTGCCCGCACATCTTCGGCTCGAGTTCTCCTCTGCTCCTCCCCAATTCCATCTGCTTCTGCGGCCGCGGCCCGCTTGGGGAAAATCATCGTGGGACACCGCTGCTCTGACCGGCTCTGGGCGGCGGGAAGGCTCGGGGAGATAGCAGACAGCAGGGAGAAAGCCTCCAGTGATGCTGTGTCCCGTGCCAGCCTTGTTCACCACCACCCCCACCCCCCTGGCCATTCCCCGTCCTCAGATTCGGGGGGCCGGAACACTGGACAGTGATGGCAGGGAACCGAAGCCCAATAAGGCAGAGAGCAGGAAAGGGGTGGGAGAGAGAGGCAGGTCCCAAGGGGGGGTCTATTCCAGCCTTAGCAGCACAGCCAGCGGTGGAAACTTACCCAAGGGCAGCCCCCTCCCGGCTGGGGCTGCTTCCCAGGTCTGCCCCCAGCTGCTGGAGAATCCTAGCAGTCCCTTAGAAGAAGGTCCCGTTGGCCTTGCAGAGCAGGCCAGTGCCACAGGGATGATGCATTTCTCTTGTACTCTTTCCCTCCCCCTCTCCATCAGTCCCTCTTTCTGGCCACCATCACCTCGCCTTACTGCTCCTCCTTTTTCTGGGTGGGACTGGCTGAGCCACTGTCTCTAGGAAGCGACAAAGGCTGCCTTTGATCCCCCCCAACCTGCTCTTCACTCCCGGTGTCCCAAAGCCTCCCCTCGCCCCCAGGAACAAAGAAAAGTGAATGCCTTTCACCCAGCCCTGAGATCTTCTGTCCTCTTCTCAGCCCCACGGAGAATTCTCTTCCCTTCTCCTTGCCTGGTCACCCTCCTGCCATTTCTTGCCGCCTGATGATCCCTGCGGGCCCTGGCCAGTCTTTGGCCCACTTGCTACCCTTAGACCTGCTGCAACCCTGGCCATGGGGCTTCTCCCAACCCTGGGTCCTGCTCCCAACCCTGGGTCCTGCCCCCAACAAGCAAGCATCCAATCTGGCTCTCTCTGGCTTAGCCTGACTTCTAGGGCTGGTGGCTCTAGAACAAAACCATCTGTGAGCTCAGATTTGGAGTTCTGTGAAAACAGGCTAATATCACAGATTCTTCATGGGCTCTGGGGTCTCCTGATTCTCCCACCCCATCCCAACTCTTCAGATCCCACTCCCCTTTAGTGTTCTCTCTCCTCAGAGGGTCCTGGTTTACAAGTGCAGTTCTGTTTATTGCTTGCTCTCTCCCAGAACTCTTTCCTCTTATTCCCTTTACCTAGGCCTCTCTCTTTCCCTTACATTCCTGAGTACCTCCCTGCAGTCCAGACAGCAGCAGCAGAGATACCATGGCTCTTCCTCACTAGGGGGCTGGTGTCAACGAGTGCAGACGGCCGGAACCCTGAACGACCCTGCTTGGGTGTGCAACGCGACCCTGGGGGATTCCATCTGCCAGCGCAGAAAAGCCCAAATCCCTTGTGTAGAGACTTGTGATGAGGGATGGGAGGACGGCACATCCTAACATGGGCTGCTAGAAGCTGTGCTCAAACCCTCATGTTCCGAGGGGCTGGGAAGAGGCTACGTGTGAGGGGTGGCAAGGATGGGTGCAGGAAACATGGTTTTTACTCCATGGGAGGCAGAAGTAACCCGGAGAGGGAAGACTCCAGGGTATCTGATGGTGTCTTCAGACTCTCTCGCTGTCTGCCATGACCCGTCTTCTACTCCCTAATCTGGGCCAGGCGCCAGAGCAGGATGAGGTCATTTGTCTGGTACATCTGTGCTGGATTAGCACAGCTCCTTGGGGTGAACACTTCTCAGTGGCAGTCTCTGTCTTATCTGGGGACCTCACACAGACACAGGGTTGCGGGGAGCATGAGGTTCAGCTTTTTTTGTCTTTACCTGAATGACCTGGATGAGTTACTACCTTCTCTGAGCCTCAGTCTTCTCGGTTATGGAATTATACCTGTAATAGCCATTTCCAGCTGGAGGAGAAGATAAATCCGCAGTGATTTTTGTACCATGTAGGGCACAAAGCGGATGGCGAGACATGGGCACGGCTGTGTGGGGAACCGTGTGTCATCACCCGGAAGGCCTCAGGGATGACACTTAGCAGACCGCTGCTTTAGGGAGATTGCTTTGGGGCTCCTTTTTGGTCCTCTGTCTAAGAAACTTAGTTTTATTACAGGGCAATGGTTCTTCAGATAGTGGGTCTAGGTCATGGCTGAGCAGCTCCCTATTGTTTTTTCTGCTTGTTATTTTTACTTGTTCCCCAGCCCCCTAGCCCCTTCACACTTTCACATGCCTGTCCTCCCAAACAGCACTCTGGGATCTGAATCACTGGGTGAGATAGGAATTTTCTAGATCTGCGAAGTACCCCCACTCTCCCCGAACCCCCTTGATCGGACCCGTCTAGCATCACTTCTCCTCTAACTGTGCCTAAGTATATATCCACAAACACACTCCCCGATGCCCACTCTAGATTCCACAGCCCGGCTGCTCCACCAGCCCATGCCGACGCGTCCTCCCGGCTAGCCCCGACGCGGTCCAGGAGTACGGCCTCAGAGCAGCCAGAATCTTACCTGCACGGTCTGCCGGTCAGGGATGCCGCTGTACACGGAGATCTGGGGCCCCGAGGGCCGGCCACTCCCACCGCTGCTGCTGCTGTAGCAGGCACTGCCCGCGCTGCTGGACGTCTGGGGGACTGGCAGCTCGTTCTCCATGGCCTGCGCGGTATGGCACAGTCAGGGCGCTCCGACGGCAGAAGGGCAGGCGCGTGCTGGGTGCGAAAAGGCGGAAGTGAAATGTCACACTGACGCCTCCCAGAGAACCCACACATACGCATCAGCTTCCCATCAGCCTGGGGTGGGACCGCTTCTCAGCTGAGGCCTGAGGCGTACCTGCCACCGGAAGGACAAGGCCAGGTGTAGCTCACAATCAGATCCGCCTGATGTTAAAGTCTATGACCTGGGGGCGCCTGGGTGGCTCACAGTCGGTGAAGCGTCTGCCTTCGGCTCAGGTCATGATCCCGGGGTCCCGCATCTGGCTCCCTGCTCAGTGGGGAGTCTGCTTCTCCCTCTGCCTCTGCCCCCGCCCCCGCTCATGCTCTCGCTCTCTCAAATAAATAAATAAATAAGTGATCTTTAAAAAAAAAAAAAAAGTCTATGACCTGGCACTCCTCCTTCTGCTGAAGCTGCTAAAACCAGCCAAGGAGGCAGATTTCCTCCAGTGGCCTTCCTGCCAGTGATCTTAGGGGTCATCTCTCCCCCGCTGTCTATGCTTTCACCTTTGGGATGGAGAAACTGGGCATCAGAGAACTTATTATGTGTCTGTATGTATAAAGCCAATTAATGAAAGAGATGGGATTCCAAGTCTGGAGAGAACAGAACGAGAGAAAGAGACAAATGAGGCAGTAAGATGAGCTGGAGTGTTTATTTGGTTGTGTTGTTCCAGGCCCAAAGAGCGGCCAGTGTGTCTGGAGTCTGTTTTCTCGATGAAGTAGTTAGTGAGTGCCCTCTGATCTGATGCTGAGCAGGGCGCTGCATCACGCAGTGTGGTTAAAACTGCAGGTCTTGGGATCCGAAAGACTTGGGCTTGAGTCCTGTCTCTGCCGCTTACTAGCTGGGAAATCTTGGCAAGTCACACTTCTCCAGCCTTCTGTCTTGATCTGTCAGATGTGAGATTACACGAATTGGTGAGAGAAGCAAGTCAAAAAATGATACAAAGTGCTTAGTAGAGCGTCAGGCAAATACGGAGTGCTCCCGAGCACTGGCTGTCGTTGTGGTTATTAAAACTGTCTCCAGTCCGGTTCCAATAGATCAATCCTCTTCCAAGGTGGAACTGGCCCAGCCTCCTGGAACCTTCTATCCCAGTCACTAAAGGGTGCTGGGAATTCCCTCAGGGACCATCCTATGAGCTGGATTCAGAACTGGAAATCACATATACCCTTGAGACATGCTGGGGAATGAAGGGGCTGGAAGGGAAGGAAGGGTGGTGGGAAAGGCAGACCCAGGTCCGAGGTCAAGTTCCTCTCTTTCTTCTTTCATGCTATTCCTGAAATTCTCATTTCTCTATATGAGCTTTTCCTTCTACCTATTCTTTCCTATACCTAGAAACGACACTTGTCGTCCCATCATAAACACTGAATTCTCTGCTTGCAGATTAGGCTAATTTAAGAAATGAAAAAAATAATATGATTTTTCATACTGATGAGAGCATTGGTTAGTACCCAAAACTAAAATAGTCATTAATGTCCTATTGTCTTCTTCCCAACGCTGCTCAGTGTGGAGGTGGTCAACATTCCTCAGGCTGCCTTCTTCTGACCGGGTGGGTTTCACCGTGAGCCGAACAAAGTGGGGGTAAAGGCTAACGGACAGGAACGTGTGGGTCCTGGGTCCTTGAGCCAGTGATTTTCCCTAATGTTTGAACGTCTGCTTTCATTGCCACAGGGCAAGGCTCTTGTCATGAGTCCCTTTTGTCCAGAGCTGCACTCAGGGCTGGGCCTCATTATGGCCATCACCGTCAAAGATTCTTACGATGATAACAACGATGCAGGAATCAATGAAACCCCAGAGTCGACAAATATTTCCCGTGCTCTGCTCAGTTGTAAGCTATCTTATCTTATGTTCTAGGGAGGGACAGTTAGGCTGGATAGGAAGGAGTACAGGCCTAATTGCGATCTTGTAGAAACCAACAAACTTGTTGTAGAGACGAGGCTCAGCTGAAATGTCAAGGATCACCACCAACCAATCAGAGTTATGTTCAAACACGGAATATCCCATAGAATCCCAAAGTCTTCTTTTCGTGAAATACATTTCCCAAAACGCTGACCAGGATTGGGTTCCGTTCTTGCTTTTATTCTGCCCTAGGACAGTTCACTGGAAGTACTTACAAACGTAAAACGTAAAACGGGGAAACAGCTGCAGTCTCAGCAAATTGAAGACAGAAGGAATAATCCACACGTCCTAAATGGTAGAGCCTCAGCTCTATTTTATTTTCCCTTTGCAGCAGCTTGGGCAGATCTCGTGCACAGTGTATACTCCGTCCTTGTTGAGAAATAAAACAGGGCAAAATCCTAACGAGAGCATGGCACTCCTGTATTGAAAAACCGCACAGGCAAGGACAGCAACCGCCCCTCATGCTGGGGCAGGAGACTTAGCAACATGGGGACAGACACAGTGCGTTTCCTGAACTCTCTTACCTGCCTGTCGCCTTCCTCCTGCTGCTAAGCATATCTTTCCCTTCTCTCTTCATTCTTGCATTCTTGGCTTCTGCCCCGCCCCCCACCTTTTCTGTCTCATTAATTTTTGCCCCCAACCCCCGGTTTTCGGGTTTCCCTGTTCTTGGTTCCTGTCCCCTGTCCCTATCCTCCGTCCTACCTGTGCTTCCTTGCCCTGGCCCCATCTTCCTCCATGGGGAGGATCACACTTACCTCGATTGGTGCTTTGGCTCTGGACTCTTTCTCTCTCTGACTCTCTGGAACACGTGCATGCATCTCCCCCTCCCCATCCTCTCTCTCTTACCCAGGTCCCATTGATCCTGAGTGGTTGCTCCAGTTTACTGTAATGAGCTCTCTCTCCCCATTCCTGACCTCTGCTCTCTCCCCACACTGGGTCCTAGCCCTGCTGGCCTGCCCTGCCCATGATGGCCCTTGCTCTGCAGCTGGCTCACTCTGTGTCTGTCTCCCTTGCCTCCCACGCTCTAGCTCTCTCTTCTTTCTTGTGCCTGAGGATCTCTCTCCCCCGGTCCTGAGCCAGCATATCCTCTCGCCTTCATTCAAGTTCATGGTCTAGATAGTGCATGCGCCCTCTCCCTCCCTCTCTGGGCCAGCACTCCCTGTTCTAGCTCAAGGTTTTGATAGCTACAGCAGTCTCTCAAGTGTACGCTTCCTCTTTGGCTCTCTCTCACTCACTCATACAAAGCAGAGGAGGGAAGGACAGACTGCCTAGGAGATTAGGGAACACTTAAAAGGAGAAGTAACATTTGAGCTGCCTGAACCCACACTTTCTCGCTTTCACTGCATAAAGCTGCCCTGTCCCACCTTCCACTCCTTGTCAGTCATTTCTAGAACCTTTCACAATCAACAAGTTCCTGGCTCCCCCCAGATATGAACATCTATTGAGCATCGACCACATGCAGGGTATTCTTGCTAAGTATTGGGAATAGATGAGGTAAAAGACATGAATCCTCATTTTAAGGTTTTCACTTCTGTGGGCATATCCAAAATGGTGAAACCTAAAGTCTTCTGCCCCAGAAAAGAATGCACAGAGACACACAAAAATGTACTTGTAATTATAGAGGTTAATGAATCCTTTGAAGCCTGTCCATTAACTCTGGACTAAGAAGCTCTGCTTCTTAGCTAGGTAGAAATCAGGCAGGAAGTACAAATTTGAAGATAAAAATATTATTCGCTACCATATGCCAAGTTCCAGATGAGTGACTGAGACAACATTTGCTAGTGTTGAGAAAAGTGAGGCATAAGGAATGTGTGCAGTGTGGTAGATGGATAGTGGAGGAGGGCTACTCCAGGCTTTATGAAGCCCGGATTTATGCTGCTGCTGCATAAACAGTCAATGCTCCAAGGTGAACAGTGCCCAACCTCTCCCTCTGGCATTCTCCAGTGGCTCAATTTTCCTAGGAGAGGCAATGCATTAAAGGAGAAAGAGCACGGGATTAGAAGGTGGGTAATCCTAGCTGTGGGAATACCTGTGCAGTGTTGCCATTGTACAGCCTTGGGCAAGGCAGGCTCTCTGAGTCTTGGTTCCCTAATCCACAACACTGGGTAGTAATAATACCTGCTGAGGGGGTGGTGGTGGTGGTGGTGTGTGTGTGTGTGTGTGAGGATTCATCTCTGAGTCTCATTCCACTTTTCTAATCGTATACAGGCATGCCTCCAGAGATATGGCGGGTTTGGTTCCAGACCACCACAATGAAACAAATATCACAATAAAGTGTGGTGGATGAATTTTTGGGTTTCCCAGTGCACATAAAAGTTATGTTTACACGATACTGGAGTCTATGAGGTATGTAACAGCTGTATGTCTAAAAACATGATGTATATACCTTACTTAAAAAATGCTTTATTGCTAAAACTGCTGACCATCATCTGAGCTTTCAATGAGTTGTAATGTTTTTGCTGGAGGAGGGTCTTGCCTTGATGCTGATGGTTGCTGACTGATCAGGATGGTGGCTGCTGAGGGTTAGGGTGGCTGCAGCAGTTTCTTAAGATAAGACAACAGCGAAATTTGCTGCATCGATTGGCTCTTCCTTTCGCAAACCATTTCCCTGTAGCATGTGATGCTGTTTGATAGCATTTTACCCACCATAGAACTTCTTTCAAAATTGGAGGCAATCCTCTCAAACCCTGTTGCTGCTTTATCAACTCAGTTTATGTCTTACCCTAAATTCTTTGTTGTCATGTCAACCTTCTCCATAGCATCTTCACCTGGAGTAGATTCCATTTCAAGAAACCACTTTCTTTGCTCATCCACAAGGAGCAATTCTTCATCTGTTAAAGTTTTATCATGAGATTGCAGCCATTCAAATATAATAATGAAAAAGTTTGAAATATTGAATTATATTATATATTCATATATATATATATAAATAAATATAAGAATTACCAAAATGTGACACAGAGACACAAAGTGAGCAAATGCTGTTGGAAAAATGGCACCAATAGACTTGCTTGACACACGGTTGTCACAGACTTTGATTTGTAAAAAACACAGTATCTGTGAAGCATAACAAAAGAGGCTGTATTCCATGATGTGAGTCTACTGCTCTGGTCTGGTGGCTCTGCTTTCCTTCACCACATACGACATGCTCATAATTTCTTCTGCTCTTTAATTCTGATGAAGTCCAATTTATTTATTTTTTCTTTGGTTGCTGCCATATCGAAGAAACCATTGCCTAGTCCGAAGTTATGGAGATTTATACCTAAATTTTCTTCAAAGAGTTTTATAGTTATAATTCTTACATTTTAAATTTTTAAATTTATTTTATTTTATTTATTTACTTTTAAAGATTTTATTTATTTATTTGTCAGAGAGAGAGAGAGAGTGCGAGCAAGCACAAGCAGGGGGAGTGGCAGGCAGAGGGAGAAGCAGGCTCCCTGCCGAACAGGGAGCCTGATGCAGGACTCGATCCCAGGACCCTGGGATCATGACATGAGCCAAAGGCAGATGCTTAACTGACTGAACCACCCAGGTGTCCCTTAAATTTATTTTAGTAATCTCTACACCCAATGTGGGGCTCGAACTCACAACCCCGAGATCAGGAGTCACATGCTCTTCTGACTGAGCCAGCCAGGCACCCGTGGAGTTCTTACATTTAGGACTTAGATCCATTACGAGTTAATTTTTGTATATGGTGTGAGGTAAGGGGACAACATTATTTCATTTCATTTTCATTTTTTAAATTGTGGTAAAAAATACATAAAATAAAATTTGCCACTCACAGTGTTGTGAAACCATTACCACTATCTACTGCCGGAACTTTTTACCAACCCAAACAAAAACTCTATAATCCTTTAGCAGGAACTCTTCTCCTCTTCCCCCTGCTCAGCTCCTGGCAACCTCTAATCTACTTCCTGTCTCTATGAATTTGTCTAGATATCTCATGTAAATGGAATCAGACAATATTTGTCCTTTGTGTCTGGCTTTTTCATTTAGCACAATGTTTTCAAGGTTCATCCATGTTGTAGCATGTATCTTTTCTTGGCTGAATTCTATTATATGTATATACCACATTTTGTTTATCTATTCATCTGTTGATGAACACTTGGGTTGTTTCTCCATTTAATGATTGTGAATAATGCTGCTGTGAACATTGGTGTACAAATATCTGCTTGAGTCCCTGCTTTCAATTCTTTTGAGTATTACCTAGGAGTGGAATTGCTGGATTGTATGGTAATTCTATGTTTAGCTTGTTGAGGAACCACCAAACTGTTTTTCCCAACTTCATTCTTTTGCATGTGGATATTCCTGTTGTCCCTGAACCATTTGTTGAATTACTTCTGTTCTTGGGCCAACACAATTCCCCCACCAAGCTTCTCAGTATGGCATATCAGCCCTCCACGAATTGACCCTTCCTACCTCCCTGGCCTCATTTCCCACTATTTTTCCATACTATACTCTCACTCAGCATATTCCAAACAACCTGAAGTTTTGGATGCCTTGCTATTCCTTACTTCTACTATTTACTGATGTGGTTTTCCCTGAAATGTTTCCCTTCCATTTTTCACCTAACCGACTTGATCTTCAAAACAGCTTCAGTCTCTCCTGTGAAACATGCACTCAGCGCAACCTCCTCTAACACTTCTCTTGCTTCCTTCAAACTAGGTTCTAACATCTTCTGCTAAGCCATCCAGTTGGATGGCTTTCCCCACAACACTTTGTGTGCTTACCTCTTTCCTAGCACTTGTAATGTAGTATTACAAGATAGTGGTTTACTTATGTGTCTGTCTTTCCCACTGGATTCTGAACTCCTGGAGAATAGGGTAATATATTTTCCCATATATACCTGGTGCTTCATTCCATAAATGTTTGTTGAACAGAACTGTTTGAAAGGCACCACACTTGGTCCTGCTTCTCATCTGAAAGCCAGCTTTCTTTCTACCTCACTTGAAGAATTCTCCCAAACTACTTTAAAATATACACTACTGATTATTTTTGTACCTTCCATCAACAGTGTCTATACTACTAATGATGATTATTTATTGAGCACCTACTACATGTCAGCACTATAATAGATGCTTTACATATACTTATGACCTCCCTTATGACGTAGGATTTATTATCCCAGTTTTGTCAATGAGGAACTTATCTATGTAACTCATCTAAGGTCATCAGTGAAGTAGGATTCAAAACTGGGTCTGACTCCAAAGCCAGAGCTCTTCCCACTATACCCTCTGAGGCTTCACCCATAATCTCACCTTCAGCCATTATTCAGTGACATTGGGCAAAGCCTATGTCAGAGCATACTGGATTTTCAGAAGTGGAAAGGAACTGAGACCACTGAATTTGATCTCTTAATTATTAATGTTATTAAATATATTTTTAAAAGATTTTATTTATTTATTTAGAGCATGAGCGGCGGGGAAGGACAGAGAGAGAGGGAGTGAGAACCCCAAGCAGACTCCATGCTGAGTGCAGAGCCCAATGCAGGGCTTGATTTCACAACCCTGAGATCATGACCTGAACTGAAATCAAGACTCAGACACTTAACTGACTGAGCCACTCAGGGGCCCCAATGTCTATTAAATATTTTATACTTAAAAAATAATCTCCCTATATATAATACATACATAAAAGATAATATGCATGGGCCACCGGCCAGTTTAAGAAATCCAACAACACCATAATCTCCCTTGTTTTTCCTATGTAGAGACTGAGGCCCAGTTTTTGGGGAAGTGGCTCCCTCAAGGAGATTTGGCTCCTTTGACTCTCCTCCAGTAGCATGGGCACAGAAGGCACCCCCAGAAAACCTACTGGACTCATTGGGATTGACTCAACCGGAGGGTTGGAGTTTGCCGTGAGGAGAGATCAGAAGCTAGGGTCCTGTCATATGTCACTTTCTCAGTGGTCTCCCAGTAGAAGGGAGCTTGGGCTAGAGAGTAACAGAATTAATTAGAAAGTGTGGACTGATGTGGTAGCCTTCAAACTTTCTCTTTGAACGCAAGCTTTCAGTGTTTACCCACTCTTGACTTCTTTTTGCCCCAAAGCTCTCGTCTGCGGGATGCAAAGGAGGTGTTCTGGAGTCTCAGTAAGGGATCTGGGGACTCTCAGTATGCTCCCAACGCTGGGGCCTCATATTAGAAAATCTGAACTTTTAAACTTTCATAGCATCTAGGCTTTTAGCACCTTCTACACCCCTATTCAATTTCCTTTTTATTCCTGCTCTTATTTCCTCCCTTCTCCATCTAACTAGTTCCTTATTTCTTCCCCAAGGCCACCCATCCTTGTGGACTCCCACTGTGAGCCACAGCCAAATCTGATTAATGGCCACCATCCAGAACCAGAAGTCTCTTTTCCTCTAGGTTCCAGCTCACTTTGTGGTTTTGTGCGAGCCCAAGCTCTGAAGGCTTGATTCCCACTTTAGTTAATTCTCCTTTCCCAACCGCAAGGGGCCGCTTTGAATGATGTGCTGACTGTACCCTGCTTGGATAGTGATCTTATTACAGGTCCCCGCTGCCCACAGGGCCTGAGACCAGCAGCTGGAGAAATGCTGAGGTTCTGCCCTCCCAGGAGCCACCAAGTCTTGGGAACACTAGGCCTTTGTCCCCGGGGTCAGGGAAATCCATTTGCTGCGGATTACAGCTGTGGCAGAGGTTTCAGGGAAGTGGAGGGGAAAGATACTAAAAACAGAGCTCTCCAAATCCTGAGCCTAAAGCCCTTGGGGTAAAGTGGGGTGGAGCTTTTCCTAATGGAATCGGAGACTGACAGGAAATGAGAGGTCTAGTCTGCCCCACAAAGGCTGCTGATATTATCATTCCTGTAGTGGCTTGTGTATGGAGAGTCTGAAAGGCGGGGTGATGGGGTGACCATGTTCCTTTGCTCTCGCTCTGCCTCTCCTCTTCGGTTGCTTCTCTGTCGAAGGGGTAAGTCAATAACAGCAGAGTGTTCAGGCTCTCTAGATGTAGGGGACCTGGGGGAAACCGCCTTACACCTCTAAGCTGCTGCATTAACATAAATATCCTGATTTACACAGCCTCATTATGCCTCTGGCAGCTGTCTGAGGCTACTGATACATTGGAAGCAGTCCAAATGGATTCAGCTCAAATCTCCTCAAAAAGTTCCCTCTCTCTCCCCAATCCTCTGCATGATGCCTCCTTCAGTCTCTAGGAACCAAAGTAAACACATGAAGGCTAACAAAGACAGAAATGAAGGATGAGAAATTAAAACGGATCACATAGCCTTAGCAATCAAAATATAATGATTTCATTGTGAAAGAGAACCATATCAATTTAAATAAACTTTGTTGAAACCTCATTGTTTTCTTCATAAGTTATAGAAAGGAGACTATCTCAAGTGTTTCTATGACAAGCGGGTGCTCCTTGGTTGAAGCATATGAAGAGGAAAAGGAAGGATTTGATTTCTTTTGGAAGGAATGTTTGGGTAAGCCACGTTATGCAGATGCAGATGGGACTGAGGTACAAGCATGAGTGTGTCTGGACCCAGGCGGCTTTAGGCCCGTTGCTCTAAGACGGGACAACCTCACAGCCTGCACACCCTATGGCAGGGACCGGCACTTCTGCAAGGGACCGGCTAGCAAGTGCTTTACGCTCTGCAGGCATACGGTCTCGGCCACGACTACTCAACTCTGCTATGCAAAAGCAGCCCTAGACAAGTCAAAAGGGGTGTGTGGCTGTGTTCCAATAAAGCATTAGTTACCAAAAAAGGTGGCGGGCCGGATTTGGCCTGCAGGCTATAGCTTACAGGAGTCCTGTTCTGTGGCAAACTCATCTTTATACCCCAGCCACGCGGCCAGCAGGGTACCTGTAGCACACCGGTTAACGGCACAGGCTTTCGTGTTAGTAAGACCTGGGTTCAAATTCCAACCAGGCCACACACTAGCTGTGCATCCTCGAGCAAGCTGTGTCATCTTTTGGGCCTCAATTTCCTCAGCAGGAAAATGAGATCACATATCCCTATGGGGCCGTTATAAGGATTAAATGAAGTGTCCGTACAACCCCGAGGATAATACTTAGCAAATAGGAAGCATGTGATACATGGCAAGCGTGCGAACCCGACTTGGGATTTGGAAGCAATTCCTTTCACCTCAAATAGTGAGGATCCCATAAGTTATTTCTCATCATTGGTCACAGGTCAGAGTCACACTTAAAAATCTCTTTATAAAGAACCATGGTCCATTTTACCTGTCTAAATCTTTGTCTCTTTTTTAAAGGGTAGCTTTTCCAGAAGGCTCTTGAGGAACATAAGATGTAAAGAAAGTAAGTCTCTATATTGTGTTTAAGAATGTATGCCCTAGAACTTCAGCTTCCTAGTTGTGTGACTGAGCAAGTTACGGGACCTCAGGCTTCAGTCTCAACTGTAAATAATACCATCCTGAGGGGCGTCTGGGTGGCTCAGTCGGTTAAGCATCTGCCTTCGGCTCAGGTCATGATCCCAGGGTCCTGGGATCAGCCCCGCATCGAGTTCCCGGATCAGGGGGGAGCCTGCTTCTCCTTCTCCCTCTGCCTGCCGCTCCCCCTGCTTGTGCTCTCTCTGTGTCAAATAAATGAATAAAATCTTTTTTTTTTTTTAAGATTTTATTTATTTTTCAACAGAGAGAGAGGGAACACAAGCAGGGGGAGTGGGAGAGGGAGAAGCAGGCTTCCCGCTGAGCAGGGAGCCCGATGTGGGCCTCACTCCCAGGACCCTGGGATCATGACCTGAGCTGAAGGCAGACGCTTAACGACTGAGCCACCCAGGCGCCCTAAATGAATAAAATCTTAAAAAAAAAAAAAAATCCATCCTGGAGGGTTGTTGTATTAGATGAGATAATCCATGTAAAGCAGTTAGAACCGTGTCTGGCACTTAGCAAACACTTAATAAATGTGAGCTGTGATCACCGTCATCATTATTATTGACATTTTTATTATTAGGGACACTGCTAAACGTTCTTCGGAAAGAACTTTTACTCCAGGGCCAAACAGAAATGCTATTCTACTGGCTGCTCAAAAGATGAACATGTACACAAACTTGGATCCCATCGTTCTGTTCACTTGGCATCTAGCTTTAAGACATTCATTTCTTTAAGTTCCTGGCTAGCCATGACACACAGTGTCCATGTCCTTTTGCCTACACCTTAAATACTGCTTGTTATGGGCTAAACTGTGTCTCCTCAAAAAGGTAAGTCAGAGTTCTAACCTCCAGTTCGTCAGAATATGAGCTCATTTGCAAATAGGGTCGCTGTAGATGTGAGTGAGGTCATACTGGAGCAGGGTGAGCCCCTAAGCCATATGACTCGTGTCCTTAGACAAGAATGTCATGTGAAGAGACAGACATACACAGGGAGTAGACAGCCATGTGACGATAGGGGCAGAGATTGGAGTTAGGCCTTCTCAAGCCAAGGAAGGCCTTCTGAGGGAGCATGGGCCTGTGCACTCTGTGATATCACACTTCTAATCTCAACAACTGTGGGGCAATACATATCTGTCATTTTAAGCCACCCACTTTGTGGCACAGGCTGGAAAGAGAGTAATTTGGGTTAGGACTGAAGACTTTATTTCCAGAGGAAAAGATAATTTTATTTCCATCAATGACCTCAAAGTTCGGATTTTTTTTTTTTTTTTAATCTGGTGAGTAAATTCTTCCATTAGTCAATTCTTCCCTGTTTTTTCTTACTAGAGCTATGCGTTCCTGGGATTTGTGCACAGAAACCTCAGGAGCCAAGGCTGTAAAAAAAGACCTCTATAAAAATCTCTTCAAAGTTACAAGCTTCCAGTTATAAAATAAATAAGATCCGGGGATGCACTTTACAGCATGGTGACTATGGTTTATAATACTACCCTGCATATTTGAAAGTTGCTAAGAGAATAGATCTTAGGGGCGCCTGGGTGGCTCAGTCGTTAAGCGTCTGCCTTCGGCTCAGGTCATGGTCCCAGGGTCCTGGGATTGAGCCCCGCATCGCGGGTCCCTGCTCAGCGGGGGGCCTGCTTCTCCCTCTCCCACTCCCCCTGCTGGTGTTCCTGCTCTCACTGTCTCTCTCTCTCTGTCAAATAAATAAATAAAATCTTAAAAAAAAAAAAAGAATAGATCTTAAAATTTCTCATCATAAGAAAAAGAATTCTGTAACTATGTGGTGATAGGTGTTAACTAGACTTACTGCGATCATTTCATGATATATACAAATATCAAATCACTCTGCTGTACACCTGAAACTAATATAATGTATGTTAATTATACCTCAATAAGAACAAAACCTCTCCATCCTAAGTCTCTCCACAAAGCAGGCCCGCGTACACACACACACACCCCTTCCCTTTCTAGGACTCACCATTTTCTGCATTCGTCTTAGCCTTGAACTGGCCTGCTGTTAGGGTAAGCCACGGTAGGCCAGTCTTTCTGCCACTGCTGCTTCCTGACAAGCATAACTAAGTCAGGACAGGGATCATGGACAGCAGCCAGGCTTTCAAAATCACTGTTTAAGGGCATGGACATTTGTCTATAAATCCTTTACTAGCCTTCTTTTCTCTTTTTCTTCTTGTTCTACTCCTTCAAACTGGGACATAGCTCAGACCTACTGGGGCCAGGTAGTCTCACTTAACCCAGTGTTGTGTGGCACTTGGGGTTAGGAGTTTGCTCATTTTTAGGAACACTAGCTGAGAGTGTCCTGGAAAAGCAGGGACTGCCCTGTTTTCCTGCTTCTATCTGGGTATGCTCCCCCCAGAACTTATTCCAGGAGTGTAGGCTTCTTCCTTAGAGTTTCCCTTTATATCCCCTATAGGAGTTTTGGGAATGGAGCTTTATAGACTTTGATGGATTATAAAGAGATAGACTGCCTGGGATAAAAGTCTTCTGTTACGAACACTTTTGTTCTGTATGTAAGTGATCTTTTACCCATTAGGAGGCCAGTGGTCTCTGGCCCGGTCCTGGGAAAAAATTCTTGCCATTTATTGCTCAAGGCCAAGGGCTTTGCCTCATGTAGTCCTCACAACAACCCTAGAACACAGGGATTATTTCCTTATTTTTCCCACAAGAAAATTGAGGTTCAGAAAGGTCCAGTAACTTATCTGAGGCCACGGAGCTGGCAAATGGCAGGTGTCGGAAACCAGGGTTTCAAGTCCCTGCATAAGAGGCAGAATTACTTGTGTTTACTCCAGTCTAGGCCAATCTGGGCCAGTGAGGTTTTACAAAGTTAACTTGGCTCCTATTGCCTTGTGTCTGATAGACTGTCTCACAAGAGCCATCTCAAGCAGGGAGGTCAGTCCATGGCAAACCTGTCAACTCGGACTCTCCCAGGGTCTGCCTCATACCCTGGCAACATGGAGCAGTCACTGGGGCATGTCTCATATTTGTAGGCCTTTCCTTTCAGAGGTATTTTCCGGCATCTTACCTTCATATATGGCTGGTTCTGTTAGCAGTGTTTACAAAGCCATCTTTAACTATTTAATTGAAAAGTAATACCAAAGAAAAAGAACCACCCCACAGTCCTTTGGAGAGAAGGGACGAAGGACACCCACTTTCCTGATTGCCCACTCCGTGCTGGGCACAGTGTCAGGGAGGCAGCAAGATTTAGCAGAAAGAGGAGGAGCTTTGTATTCAGAGAAGGCTGTTTTGATTCCCGACTCTGCCCTTGTTGGGAGATCTCAGGCAGGTTACTTCTTCTCCCTGGGCCTCAGTTTCCTCATTTGTAAAGAGTGCCAGTGACACAGATTCTTAAGAGTTATTGGGGAAAGTAAATAAGAAAATGCAAGCAAAGCACCCAGCACAGTGTGCAGCACAGAATAGGCATTTAATAATTATCAGCTGCTCTTTGCCAGCTTGCAGTGCTGTTTTAGAGTAGCGATTACCGACGAGGACGCAGGCTCTGAGCTGTCACTCGCCTGAGACCGTAGAGCTATTAGGTGGGTCCCGGTAACCGGGGAGTGATGTGAAAGTGGAGCAGGGAAGACTAAAACTTTAGGCTTTTAATCCTTTGCAATTACAGAATAGACTCTTAGTCCAGGCTCGATTGTAAGCTTTTCTCCAGAGTCCAAAAAAGCCCCGTTCTCAGATCTCAGGAATTTTCTTCTTAAGAAACCAAAAATAAGGGGGAAAAAAGCCCACCTCCAGGAGAACCTGAAGGAAGTGATACCCAGGGTAGACGTCGCCACGCAGCGTGTGCGCCTGGGTGAGAGGGGTGCTCACGCGTGCGCACTAGGGTACGTATGGGGGCGGGGGAGGGAGGGGAAAGCGAGAGCCCGGAAGCTTTGACCAGGTGAGGTTCCTCACCCAACACCAGCCTCTGTGCAGTAAAAGTGCCTTAGGAATGCAGAAAGTAAGTGATCACTAAACATTCTTCTTGGAGCTGTTGTTCACGCAATGATTGATTTCTCGGCTCTCCAGGTGTTTGGATTAGTATTGACTACATTACATTGTCCGCCGGCGTCCAACTTGAGATTTAAGCTTCCTTTCTCCACCCCCTCCTCCCATCCTCTGGGGGACAGTTCCCTCCTTGGGCCCTCACTGCTTTGGCCCAGCCCACCATTTAGGCGCCTCGGCCATTCCTAAGAGGCTTTCTCTTGCTCTGCTTCTGCCCTGGCAACTCGTCCTGGCAGCTGTTTCAGAGCTTTGGAATCACAGAGCAATTCCGGAGTCCCCCAGGCCCAGCTCTGGGGCCTTCTTTCCCTCATTTGTCCCGAATAATGGCCTCTAATTGCTATTAACATTCCTCTCTAGCAGAAACAGACTGCACGTCTGTGGTCAGCCTATGATCTACTGTGACCACCAGCCTTCTTGCTTCCTATTGTATTGGGAATGTTCTGCTCTCTTCCATTTTTTTTTTTATTTTTTAAAGATTTATTTATTTATTTATTTGACAGAGAGAGAGCACAAGCGGAAGGAACAGCAGAGGGAGAGGGAGACGCGCCCCTCCCCGCCCGCAGGGAGCCCGATGCGGGGCTCGATCCCAGGACCCTGGGATCATGACCTGAGTGGAAGGCAGATGCTTAACTGAGTGAGCCACCCAGGTGCTCTGCTTTCTTCCATTTTATACCCATACGTTTGCTTTTCCTCTCTTAGCATACCGGCTGGCTCACAGCTTCTTATATATCTAACCTGTTCTGTCAACTGTTTGCAGGGGAAAATAATCTCAATGGGGTAGATGCCCCTCCATCTTCCACTCTTTCCAGCCAAATACAACTTTACCCTACTTCTTTGCTCGAAACATAGGTAGCTCATTTTGATAGCTAGAATAGGCCGAAGTAGGACTACAGAGTGGAAATTATAAGGAGATAGATTTCAACTCCACAGAGAGAAGTACTCACTAACACCTGGCGTTGGGAACAAGTGGAGCGAGCTATGCGAGGTGGGGCTATGCGAGGTGGAAGGAGGGCTGTGCGAAGCGAGTTCCCAGTGGATGGAGGCGAGCGGCCAGTGTTGGAGCAACCACATGGCAGGTGTGAGGCACGCAGCCTTGCCTCTAGGATCTATTTTAACACTGCTAGCATCTAATTCCATGAAAATCTTTTACTGGATGCTAGAAATCCACCCGAAATTTTAAGCATTTTCCCTATTTTTAAACTCTCCCATTTATGAATGTTCTAAGTGGGAATCTTGTTTGTCAAGGGGCAGGACGGCATCTAGATGGTTTTTACCATTCTGGTTACTAATGGAAAGAATAAGCTCCATTCATATGAACTTCCTGATTCTTATCATCTACACTCAGATGGAGGAAACCACTGTTCTTATTTCATGGATGGGGCAGCAACAGAGTGGCTAAGTAGGAAAGCTGATCTCTTTCGGATTCCCAGAGTGCTAGTTAACTGCCCAACTAGCTCATCCAACCACCATCCATCTCTCCATCCTCTACATGTTTACTGAACAATTATTATGTGCTTGGTACTGAATGGAATACAATAATGATTAAGATATTGACTCTTCTTACGTAGCTAACAGTTTAAGAGAAGTAAGAAAAGTACATAAATAAATACAACAGGAGTAGGCAAACTTTTTCTATAAAAGGCCAGATAGTAAATAGTTCAGGCTTTGCAGATCACATATGGTCTCTGTTGCATATTCTTATTTGATCCTCAACCATCACCCTACCCACACCATTTAAAAATGTAAAAGCCATTCTCAGTTCTGGGACCTTACATAAACAGATTATGGGCTGGATTTGGCCGTGGGCCCCAGTTTGCTGACGTTTAAACATATAACAAGGTGTAAAGTGATAACCTTTGGTTGAATCAGAAGTTTCATTTGGGGTAAGTCTTTAAAGATGGGTTTGGGGGAGCCTGGGTGGCTCAGTCGTTAAGCATCTGCCTACGGCTCAGGTCATGATCCCAGGGTCCTGGGATTGAGCCCCGCATTGGGCTCCCTGCTCGGCTGGAAGCTTGCTTCTCCCTCTCCCACTCCCCCTGCTTGTGTTCCCTCTCTTGCTGTGTCTCTCTCTGTCAAATAAATAAATAAAATCTTAAAAAAAATCCTTTACAAACAATGAATCATGGAACACTATATCTAAAACTAATGATGTAATGTATGGGGATTAACATAACAATAAAAAAATTAAAAAAAAATCCTTTAAAAAAATAAAATAAAGATGGGTTTGATTGAGACTTTGGAAATGGGAAGGGGGTATGCTAGGTGGAAGGAGGGCAATTATACATGAGCCTTGTTTTCTATTTTTAGAGCAGAGGTTTTCAAAGAATGGGCAGTATCACCTGGAAACTTACTAAAAATGCAAGTTTTCAGGTCCACAGTGGTTCTCAAAGTTTGGCATATATGAAAATCACCTGGAGGTTTTGGAAAACAGATTGCTGGGCCCCACCCCCAGATTTCTGATGCTGCTGGTCCAGGGACCGCACTCTGAGAACAATAGTCTTAAAGAATATCTTGTTCCATCTGCATACAGGGCGTGGATGCTCTGCAGAGCACCAGGTTCATTCCATTTAGTGCACAGATTCAGAAAGGGGCTTGGAGCCCCTGGAGATTGGGTGACAGCTCTTTACCTCCACAGCAGGGGCTCTGAGTCTTGTTAGGCTCACCCACTGGAGGCAGCAAGTCCTTGTAGGGGGCTGTGTGGTTAGGATAGTTCTGTCTGAATCTTGGTTATTGGCATACATTCTGTCTTGTTCCTGATACATTTCTGTATTTTACCACTGCTACAAAATGGTCCTCTTGGCATTATTCTGGGGACTACCTCCTTTGATTGGGCAAAAAAAAAAAAAAGAGTGCTTCTATTTTAGCATTTAGATTAAATGACTTCTAAAAAGTCAGCTGTGGGGTTCAGAGAGGCTGGGCTGAGGAGGGGGTAGAAAGGAAAGAGAGCACACAGAGGAATCTCAGAGGAGGCTACGGGCAGGCAGACGCAGGAGGAGTCATTAATCTGGTAGACAATGAATGGCAAAAGGCAATTAGCTTGCCTGGGGTTGTAGCAAGCCAATGAAGTATGCAGTATGGCAACTGAGGGTCTAGTGTAAGGGCAGGGTCATTGCTAGGGAACTCAAAAGAAGGACAAGATAAGGGAGGGTAGGGGTTGGGAAAACCATCTGGGGCTGGGGCTGGGGCTGGCAGGAAGGGAAAGGAAAGCCCTCACGGTCTCCATGGATATTTATTAGCCAGTGGAAGTGTCCAGGTGTAGCCGTACACTTGTCGGGGTGCCACATGCTCTTATGCTAGGAGACAGCCTTGAAAATGAACTAGGTGCTTCAGTGCACGTGCACACACACTTGCGTGCACACACGGGTGCACAAGACACACAGACACAAACGCTCTCTTTATATTACTCTTCATCCGCCTGCCAAGTCTAGCCAGGCGGAAAGGTAGGCTGAGGACCGCCCGGCTGAATAATGGGAGGACCACATGCCTAAACGCTGTCGGAGTTTTAGCAGGCACAATTCTGAACTTCATTCAGTTTATGGGGCTTCCTTCCACATTGTAAAGCATGCTTGTTTTTTCTCCGTCACACGCCTCATTCACATGCGCATTCTCACGCTCTGTTCCTCACGGGCGCTCTATAGCCACGCTAATGGATTCTTCTCCGCCTACCCACGTTCTCCATACACATTCATTTATTCATCCTCACTTGGAGTCATTTTCATATATTAAACACTACATCCTGCTTCTAAAAATCACTTCAAATGTCAAAGTTGCTTCCATAGCTTCTGCTCCTGCTGTCTGCAGAAACTGCTAGCTTTGTCATTCTTATAAAAAAAGAAAAGGTACCAATATCGGCCTGACTGAGGAAAGAGCCCAACCCAAAGCAGATTGTCCTACCGTGGGATGCAGGTTTGTGGCTGTGGTGTCCCCGCCTTCAAGACCATCCCATTTATCTCTCTTTGTTTCACTCCCTCTCTCTTCCTGCACAACGCTGCAATCACACACATACTCTGGGTTGGAAAAAAAAAACGACAGCCTAATTTCCTGATGATTATGTTGTTACCTAGCAACAGCCAATCCGGGGCTGGGCTTTTTGCCTGCAGTATTTCATGCAAATAGTTTGGAGAAATTGCAGGGTAACCCAGGCTGCTTAGTCTGTCTTCTCAGGGGACACATTACAGAATAAAACCAACCCAAAAGGGGACTATTGAAGTCAGGCACATGCCTCGGGTAGCAGGCCAGCTGATCTCTTTCCCTCATCCCCTCCACCTTGTACCCCCTAACAAAAGCATGCACGTTCCACAGACAGACACTCAGGGAGGCCAAAAAGTTGAAAAGAGGCTCATTAGCCGCCATCCTTTACCCTGGATTTCTGTACTGATAACTACAGCTCAGAGAAACCTCTAATACTCTGGAAACCATACATTCCTGGGAAGGCGAGGAATACCACATTCTCAGTAGTTGTCAGGGGAGGACATGAAGGAGAATCCTCCACAGCCCTCCTGTTCAGAAAGGAGCTAAAACCTGGCACTTCTAGCCTGATTTAAGAGACTTATCTATGTCCATGCTGACCTATCTTACAGGAGAAAACCCATTGTTTGCAACTGCATTCTTCCTGGTGCCAACCTGGCAAATCCTCATTCAAATGTTTGAACAATGAGAGAAGCCACATCACTCATAAGACCCTTTTAAGAGATGTTTCTGTGCTTGTTTTCCCAACAAGTACTGAGCATTTGATGTAAAACGCTGTCGGGAGCCATGCCTACCAACTTTCTGTAAGGTCCAGGGGCTAGATCACTCAGAAGATAGTGTCCAGGTCTGTCTCCTCTGGGAGAGTGGGCCAGGCTTCAGATGGTAGGAACCAGATTTCAGTAGTTTTGTTGTTGACTCAATGCTCAGTAATCCAGCATGAAGGCAAGAAAAGACTGTGACCTCAGCTGCTGGATAGCTCCTTGCTGTGCCCCTAATATAGACTCTAGCAGGCAGTCTTGGGAAGGTGTGTTGTTGGCTACACAGGGACAGTGCATAGAAAGATCAGCCCCAGTTACTGCCAGGATGGAAAACCAGTTCAAATCCCCTATCTTATTGAGTTGTAGCTTTTACGTATTTGTTAAGACAGAGATGATTATACTCCAATCATTATACAGAGGTGGTGACAGCTCTCCAATATTTGACACTCACAGCCTTACCATCCTGAGCCATACTATAGAACACCCTCCCAAAACAAAAAACAAACAACAAAAAAATCTGTCAATCTGCCTTTGTTCAGAAACGCAGAGTTAACGAATCCCACTCATCTGGAGGGTTGGATAACTCTTCCCACCCTGGTCTATAGTAAGTTTCAGAAGATTCTTTGAGTCAGGCACCTTTATCCTTATTACCTTGGAATACTACATGCTATAAACTCCATTTTACAGAAGAGGAAACTGATGAGTGACTTGCTCAAGCTATATAGTTACAAAGTGGCAAAGCTGGGATTAAAAAGCAGGTATTTTTACTCAAGTCTGAACTGCAATGTCCAGATCATCTCTGATCATGCCCAGGTCGTTATAGAAATAAAAATAAAGGGGAAAAAAAGAGGTCAGCAACAGAAAGCCACCTTTCAAAATTTAAAAAAAAAAATGGATTTTTTTTGCATTTATTATAGGTACCCAAAATTGTTTCATCTGGTGTTAACTGCTAAACCTTCAGTGACTTGTACCTCTTGCTGCTCATTTGAACCACTAGATAAGCATGTCAGAAATACGTATGCCTGAGTCCCACTCCACACCAATTAAGAATTTCTAGGGGCTACAGGGGAGGAAGTGTTGTTTTGTTTTGTTTTGTTTTTTTAAGAGAGTGCATGGGGTGGGGAGAGGCAGAGAGTGAGAGAGAGAATCATAAGCAGGCTCCACACCCAGTGTGGAGCCCAATGTGGGCTCGATTTCACAACCCTGAGATCATGACCTGAGCCAAAATCAACAGTTGGATAATTAATGGCCTGAGCCACCCAGGCACCCTGGCAGTGTTTTCAAAGAGCTTCCTAGGAATAGCACAGCACTTTGAAAAATGGCCTGGTCGTTTCTTATATAACTAAATATACACCTACCTCCATTCCCAGGAATTTGTTGAAGCAAAATAAAAACATATGTCCACAAACAGACTTGTACAAACATGTTGCTAGCAACTTTATTCATACTAGCTAAAAAATTATGGTATATCCATGCTATGGAATACTACTCAGCAAGAAAAAAGAATAAACAATTGATATTGGCAACAAAATGGATGAATCTCAAAAATGCTATGCTGGATGACCAAAAAAAAAAACCCTTATACAAGAGTACAGTCTGAGTGGTTCCATTTCTATGAAGTTCTAGGAACAGGAAAAGTTAATCTACAGTGGGAAAAATCAGAGTGATGGTTGCCTCTGCAATTGGGGGATGGAAGTGGGGGTAGGGGGTGACTGTGGAGGGGGCATGAGGGAACTCCTGGTGAGGGCACTATTCCAGATACTCAGAGAAGGTTGTTTTACATTGCTGTGCTCATCTGCCAAAACTCACAGAATGGTGTATTTCAGATTTATGCCTTTCACTGTCAGTAAATTTTACCTCAAAAAAAAAAAAAAGAAAGAAACAAATATTGAACTCTAATGACATGCATGCTGAAGTGTTTAGGGGTGAAATGTACTGATGCTTGAAACTTACTCTGAAATGTGTGACAAGATGTTAAGACGGACTGATGAGTGGATAGATGGATGGAGAGTTGGACAGATACGTGATAAGGCAAGACGGCAAAATGTTAATTGTAGAATCCAAATACATGTAATATTAACTGGGTGATTTTTTTCAACTTTTTGGTGTGTTTAAATTTTTTCAGAATAAAATTTGGGGGGAAGCTCCCCAGGTGATTCCAATGAGCAGACATGGGGGTAAAAGATAAATTTCAGTTCTCTTAGTTGAAAGGATGAAATGAATAATGCTGCCCCTAATTTCCAGAGATGATTGTAATCAACCCCCAACACACACACGGAAGAAAAGAAAAACAGTCAGAATCCCTGGCATAAATGTCCAGGTTGAAACAAGACATCTAGGGTCAGGTGAAATCTTGCAGAGACACTAGGGCCAACTTCACGGACTCACGTAGGACACATCGCTCAATGTACGGTCTGATGGGACAAACTACTTGAAATCAGGACAAGTCTGGAAAATCTGGGCAATATCATATTTATGCTCTAAGAACTAAAAACTGTAACCCAACCTCAGCCAGTGTGAGGGTAAAGTGCTACTCACTACTCTGTCTATGGCTTAAAAGCGCCTAGTTAGCACCTGATTCCCCTCCAGGGCTTGCACCTCTGGTCTTCTGAGACTCTAATTTCCCTAGCTCCACTCCCCCCTGGCGGCCCACAGAGCCACAGGGAGAGTGCAGGGTCAGGTATTTAGGGAGGAAGAAGCTGGTGTGAGATGCCCCAAGGGATCTGAGTGGACAGCTGATTCCAGCAGGATGGGGAGAGAGTGAGGGAGGGCAGAAGGGGAAAAGTGCCTTCAAGTGCAATATGGAGGGAGCCCCTATTCCCAAGCTGCCCCATTTATTCTGCATAATTGCTTCATTTCCACTGGCAGTGTATCTCAAAATGAATTTCATTACTGGTGCCTTGGATATCATATTGATTACCAGTTTCATCGATTCTTATCTTGCTAATTAGCATATAAATTAGCCATTTGGGGGAGGCATTAGGCAAAATTGAATTTTCTCCTTAATCTTCTTTCAGAAGGTAAATGAAAATGGATGTGGCCTGTGAAGGCCCATGGCCTTCCTATGACACAATCTACGTGTTTTCCTAGGCAAGGAACCCTCTTGTTGAGGGACGAAGACTCGTGGAAGAAGCCTTCCTACCCCATGACTGATATTACGGCAGTCAGAACCCCATAAGAGTTATCAAGAAAATCTTAGACTGAAGACAGGTCTGCAAGTGGAGACGTGTTTCCTTGGAAAAGACCCTCTGAGCTGACAGCCAGCAGCATCCGTCTCCTACATACAAGAGGAGGTGCCGTGATGCAGCAATCCCTATGGTGTCCTCCTCCACGGCTGGAACCCAGAACACCATTCTGCTCTTTGGTTTGGCGGCAAGACGAGGGGTCTGGGGCCAGATGGTCTGGGTCTGGCTGGGAATGCCCGCTCTGCCAGCTGTGTAATCTTAACCCCTCTAAGGCTTAGTGCCTTCATCTGTAAAATGGGGATAATTGCAGCACTGACTTCATTGGGTAGCCCTGAGGATTAAGAGAGAGGCTCAGCCCGGTGCCTGGCACACAGGAGAGCTCACAGAATGTTAGCATTCTCCAGCAGAGAAGAATCTTAGGAAACTGGACGCCAAGGGTTCTCCAGAGGGAGCTGCTCAGCTTCAAAGTAATCCTTACTCCAAACTCCCAGATGCTCAGTCCCTAGAACAGTCCCTTGTCCCTTAGTCATAGGTCATTTTTCAGGCCAGCTCAGTCCTTAGGATCTCCGCAAGCTCACATCACCTGGGAGCAGGTTGAAAATGAAGAATCCTGGGTTCCACCCGAGACCTGCGGGTGGATGTGGTATCAGCATCTGCATTGTAACAAGATTCCCAGGTGATTCATATGCATATTAAAACTTGAAAAGCCCTGTTTCAAGTCATCCCCTGTTATGGACTGAATGTCTGTGTCCTCCCCAAATGCCTAAATTGCAACCCTACCCCGCAGCGTGTTGGCATTAGGAGGTGGGGCCTGTAGACAGTGAGTAGGATTAGAGGAGGTTGTGAGGGTACAGCGTTCAGAAACAGGATTAGCGCCCTTCTAAGAGCTAGCAGAGCTTGCTTCCCCTGCTCGGCTCTCTGCCCTGTGAGGGTACAACCCGAAGTTGACCACCTGCCACCCAGAGAGGGCTCTCATCAGGACTGATGACCCTGGCTCAGACTGCCAGCCTCCAAAACTCTTAAGAAATAAATTTTGGTCCTTTCTAAGCTACTAGTTTATGGTATTTTGTTAGAGTGGCCCAGGCTAAAAGTCTTGCGTGGTCAGAGAAGGAAGGGCCTTGGAGATTACCGGGTCAAACGCCGCAGCTCAGAGAGCTAAGGTAAGTCACCTAGACTCAGTCCATGGCAGAGCCCGGATGAAGCTTTGGGTCCCCTGACCCTGAGGCTAGCCCAGGTTCTGCAGGGCCTTCCTGAGGCCGTTGCCTCCAGTGGCAGAGAGGTTCTGCTCCCTCCCCTTGCAGTGGCTTCAGCGGTGGGGGGTTCCCCCCAGCCTGAGATGCAGCCATAGTGAGCTTTGGAAGGAGGAACTTTGGTTCCATTTGGACTACGTTGGGGATGTGAGGCCTGGTTACTCAGACGACCTCAGTGGAGGATACTGATATGATGAAGGAAAATACTGAAGAGCATTCTTCTCACCCTTGATAACCTCTGTGGACTCCTGCCCTCTGGACTGCGAATGCCTCAGGCAAGGACCCACAAGAGCTGCTCATGCCTCACAGAGGGCAGCTAGGTGGCCCAGGGAGTTGGCAGCTGGGAGACAGGGCGAGAGGAGGCCTGTTTTTCAGTGGATGCCCTTTTGTTTCTTTGCCGTTTTGTTCCCTATGCATGTAAAACATATTCAGAAATTGGTTAGTTAATAATAATTTTAAAAAAGAATGCCTCCGATAGAAAAGCAATGAAAAACAATAGCCCATCTGGCCCTGCTGTTATATCATCTAGCTCCACTTAGAACTGGGCTGCTTGCTCTCTCTCTCTCTTTCTCCTCCTGGAACCTGCAAGTTTCAGCCTCGTGGAAAGCTGGTGCGAAGACTCCGAGACTGGCCTGCAGATATGGACTCTGATCTCGCCTCGGGGCTATGAGCAAGATTACGTTTTTTCCTCATTAGGTTGTGAAGTGCTTTGCCCACTATTAAATGCTATTAAGTAAGTGTAATTATGCTTTAAACCCACTTCCGCCCTGCTAAGTCTTGGCAAGAGGAAGGAGAGGACTTGCCTCCAACAGGGTTTTCACTAGGTTTGTAATAATGAGGCAAAATGAAGAGGATGAAGCCTGTTATGAAGGTAATATGCACAGTATCATCCCATTGTTGTGAATTACGTGTTACTGGATGTAGAACTCCATGGGAGGATATATACCAAAATGTTAATAATGGTTGCTTGGGGTGGTATGGTCACTGCTGATGTTCATTTTCTTGTTTGTGCTTTTCTTTATTTTCCAAATTGTCCATATTTTTTAAATTATCTGGGCTGAGACATCACAATATTCTCAGCATAAAACAGAAGTGAAAAATGAAAACCACAGGGAAAGGGTGCTCATTCTCCATCTGGACAAGTCCTGGTCATTCAGAAGCTGGTGGTGCAGGTCTGTCCACATTGGCCCACAGCATCCAGACCCCTGCTGAACCCGGGCTGGAGGCAGTCCGGGTTCCCTAAATACATAAGCCAATGGATCCAGGGGCTATTTGGTATTTTGCAGAGCTAGAAAGCACACAAAGATGGGCGGCATCAGACTCCTAGGATCAGTTCCAGCAGAGGGTACAACCCCTGACCCAGATAGTGACCACAAAGTGTTCTCAGGGCAAGTCACTCAATCTTCACTTCACTTAGTGCTGCTGGGAAGGTAGGTGAAAAAGACGCGGTTTCTGCCTTCAAGGGCTTTGACAGTCTTGTAAGGATGACAAACAGAGATATAAGGAACCATAATGCAAAGCAAAATATGAACAGTTCTGCCACAGATGTGAACAGTGGAGCCAAGCAGCGTGGTGCAGTGGCTTTGGGGCTACGCAGGCCTGGATGGGACACACCTCTGCCGTCCGCTGCCAGTGTGACCTAGGACCGCGTGCTGTACCTCGCGGAGTCACTGTTTCCTCATCCCTAAAAGGGAGATGGCAGCCCTCGAGGGGACACTGTGAGGAACAGGCCGGATGCCTGTGAGGTGTGCTCACAAGGTACTGCGATTATTCCTGTTTTGGACACTGAGCTGACGGGGGCCTCAAGGGACCACACTGTAGTCACATTATCATCATCACTGTCCACATTTGGAAAAGTTCCACGGAGCCATATGATTACAGGTGAATGGACACAGAAAGCCTCGGTTATTGGTTCCAGGTTTTCCTGGCTGATGCCATAGAAACAGGCCCATCTTTTTCTCTGCTATAATGGACAAACACGGCTGCCTTTGGAGATGTGTAGGGGGCCTGCCTAGCCTCTGGACCACTTTCTTGTTTTCTAAGCCTTACAAGGCCCAACAGGTGGCCTATATCTTAGGGTTGTAACTCAGTCCACTTTTTTGAAATTTCCATGGCAAGGCCCTTCTACCAGTCATTGAATTTGGCAAAGGAGCAGGTGCTGCTGGAACTAGGGAAAGGAAGGGACAAAGGAAGAGAAGTCACAGCACTGACCCCACGCACGTTTAGGTGGGAATGTTCCAGATATATGTAGGGCAGTGGCATGGGGGAGGAAGGTTTAAAATATTTATAATACTAAATGAATGTAACTAACTCACAATTACACCGAGTTTTCCCAGCAACTATGTTTCGGAAAATTGATTGTCAATATTTTTATTTATAAGGCCTTGGGGGCTCATAGAAATCAGTAAGAAAAAAATATATAACTTAGTAGGAAAATAGGCAAAGGATATGAATAAGCAGTTCATCATCACTTGTAAAAAAAAAATTACAAGTGACAAACTTATAAAAGGATGTTTAACCTGACTAATATTTAAAGAGATGCAAGGGTGCCTGGGTGGCTCAGTTGGTTAAGTGTCTGCCTTCTGCTCAGGTCATGATCCCAGGGTTCTGCATCAGGCTCCCTGCTCAGCGGGGAGTCTGCCTCTCCCTCTCCATCTGCCTCTCCCCCAGCTCATGTGCTCTCTCGCTCACTTTCTCTCTCTCAAATAAATAAATAAAATCTTTAAAAAAAATGAAGAGATGCAAATCAAAATAACACCGATAAGACTGGCAAACATTTAGAAATTTGATAATACCCAGGCTGAATAAGGTGGGTAAATACATTTCTTATATTGTTGGTGGGCATGCGATTTGGAATATCCTTTTTGGAGGGCAATTTGGCAAGAGATATCAACATTTTAATGCACATGCCATTTGACCCAGCAATTCTGCTTATAGGAATTTGTACCCTAGGGATATAAATTCTCAATGTATTTTAAGATATATATTAGGATGTTCACTACAGCACTGTTGGTCACAGCCAGAACCTGGAAGCAGTGCCACAATAGGAATAATGAAAACACCAGGTGTAATAACAGAATAGTAACTGCTAATATTTATTGAGCACTTACTATGTGGTGGGTAGTTTCTGATGCTTTACGTACATATCTCATTTACTCTTTGTGACAATTCTGAGGTAGGTATTGCTACTCACCCATTTTATAAATGAGGAAAATGAGACTCACAGAGGTTAAGAGGCTTGTCTAAAATCACACAGTAGGTGGCAGGATTGCCAGATAGGCAGTCTGCTTCCAGAGCTAATGTGCTCGCCCCCATGCTCGCTTTTGCTCTCTCTCTCATAACACACACATCAGAACACTCTGCGTCAGTTAAAAGGAGTTAGTCAGAATTGTACACGTTGATATGGAAAGATCTTGAAGACCGATTACTAACTGAAAAGATCCAGGTTGGAATAACATACCTCAGACACCCTCCTCCCTTCGTGTTAATAAAAAAGAAGATATAGCAGTAGATCATTATTTTTCTTTATATTTAAAAAGTATTAAAGCATCAGGGGAATTATCTGAAAAGGAAAGGACTCCAGCCCAAATACAAATTCTTTCCTAATGTAAAAATTACTACTGTTTTGTTTGGGAAGAGGGCTGGTCAATGTACATTTCAATGGTGGGTTTTCCTAAACTAACCGATTTCCTCAGGATAGTAAGGGAAAGGATGAGGGGAGGGTAGTAAGACAATACTTGAAGGCCAAAGTAAGATCTAGCCTTACAAGTGAGACTAGGAGCCTTTGCAGATTTGTTTATAAAAAGAAGTGATTGATACAATTCAATTTTTTTGAGGAGGAGTGTTGCAAGGGCTGCGTGTGGGATAGAACAAGCTGCAGAAACGCAGGAAGAACGTGTGCAGGCATTACCATCGAAGTGTGAACAGGAGGTTGGGAAAGTCTGGACCAGCGCGGAGGGTGTGGATTTTGTTAGGAAACGCGGCACAGCTGGTGTGTGTTGGAGGAAACCCAAGTTATGGCAGGGCACTCCACGCGCCTGGCCACTACCTGTCATTTCTCCTCTCTCCGTTCTTTTGGATTCCGCCTCGGTCAGGTCCTCATCATAATGTGGCTGGGTTCCTGTACTGTTCTCACAGGTTTTCCCTCTGTCTAATGTCCCTTCTCTAATTCATCATGCCCAGCCACCCTGGTTTAAGATGTCTATATAAATAAATCTATGCTTTCTACTGACTTTTCAGCCCCCTTCCTTCAATACCTTAATAGTTAAACTTCAGGAAGGAATTCATGCAATTTCATGTGAGAGTTACTGCCTTCTGATGGTTACTGGCCCCACCTATCCAAAATCTCTGTTCATTCCTTCAACAGAGTACTGAACAACAACCATGTACCAGGGGTTATTCTCAACACTGGGGACACAGCAGTGGAGCACTGGGGATACTTCCTTGTGGGGTGTGCATTCCAGCTGGGGGGGAGACAGAAAACCAATATCTGGCAGTGTTACTCAGAGAAAAGTAAAGTAGGATCAAGGGGACAGGGGTCCTGGGGTGGTAGGGAAAGTTGTTAGTATATAGGGAAGGACTTTTTTTAGGGACATCTGAGCAGAAACCTGATAGAAATGAGGGAAGAAGTGAGCCATGTAGCTATCTGGAGGAAGAGCATCCCAAGCACAGAGGAGAACTGCTTTATGTGAAGGCCCTAAGGTGAGGTGACAACGCTTCATGTGTTTGAAGAAGAGTAAAGTTAAAAAAAAAAAGGGAAAGCCCCAGTGTGGCTGAGGTGTGGTGCGAGGGGCTGAGCAGAGTGTGGTATGGTGCAAACTGAACCGTGGGGGCCAATGGTTCTCAACTGAGGGCAATTTTACTCCCTAGGGGACATTGGGCAATGTCTGAAGGTATTTTTGGCTTTCACAGCTGGAGGCTGCAGTGCTCCTGGTACCCCGTGGGTAGAGGCCTGGCATGGGGCTAAACATCTGCTGTGCACAGGTCTGCTCCTACATAAAGAATTATCTGGCCCAAATGTCATAGGGTCGAGGTTGAGGAACGCTGATATAGGGCCCTGTAGACCAGTGCAGGGACTTTGGATTTTACTCCAAGCAAGCTGGGAAGCAATTAGGGGCTGGGAGCAAAGAAGTGACATGGTCTCAGCTATGTTTTGATCTCGCTCTGGTTGCTGCCAGGAGACCAGACTGCAGAGGGACCAGGGCCAAAGCAGAGACCTGTCAGGAGGCTTCTGCAGAGATCTGAGCAGGACATGACGGTAGTTGGCACTAGGGTGTCTTGATAAACGTAGTGAGAAGGCATCTGATTCTGAATGTATTTTGAAGGTTGAGCTGAGAGAATGTGCGGATTTCATCAAAAGGAACTATAATCACTTGGCCTTCTTACTCGGCCACCTGTATGCCAAGCTCATCCCCGCCATTGTTCTTGCTCTTCTCCTCCTCCTGCCCTGGCGAGCCTTTCTTATTCAGGCAAAGTCTATTCAGTCTGGATTTCAGGATGTCAATCGAGAACCTTCCTTAAACAACAGAGCCCTCGCTTCTCCAAAGCAGCTATAGCTTTTCTAGTCCACACCTCTCAATTTAATCCTCAATACGCTTCTAACTGTACAAGTGCATACTGAGACACCATGCTCTATGGGGAAAACTGACTGGGTGCCTGCTATCCCTTTATTAATATGGTACTGGCTATCCTAGCCACCCCCTTCTGGCAGAACAAGAATTCAAATGTATAAAGTAAAAGTGTAGGGAAGGAAGAAACAAAATTGCTATTTTTTGCAGATTGCATGATTGTATATATGGAAAATCCAACTGAATCTACAGTTAAATGGAATGAATAGGAGTTTGCAAAATTTTTTAGACAGCAAAATCAATGTATAAAAATCAATTATATTTCTATATACTAGCAACAAAGGGTTATAAAAAAAATGAAATTTGAAAAGATAAACTGTTTATAATAGAAACAAAAAATATAAAGCACTCAAGAATAGACCTAGCAAAAGATGTACAAGATACTTATGGGGAAAATTATAAAAATTCACTGAAAGACACTTAAAATGACCTAAACAAATGGAGACATATACTATGTTTGTGACTTGGAAATCTCTATATTATATAAATTTCATTTGTTCCCAAATCAACCTACAGATTAAGTCTAATTCCAATGTAAGTCCCAGTAAGTTTTTTAAAAATAAACTTGGCAAGCTGATTCTAAAATGTATATGAAAAATACAAAAGACCAAGAACAGGCACATCATGCTTGAAGGGAAGAACAATGTGGGGAGAATTGCCCTATCAGATATCAAGGTATAGTAATTTAAAAAGTATATTAGCTCTGGGATAAACCTTGTTCTTGGGAACCAATTGCTAGCATCTCTTACCAACTTTGCATTCTGTGACATTATGTTGGTAGCTTGCAACTGGTCATAGTGGGAGTATTTATAACACACAAATTGGCAAAAATCAGGTCTTTTTGTGTGTATTGGAGAGGAGAGAGTAGAGCTGGTTGTGAAATATCTACCAGCATACCACTGAATGAAAGCAAATAGAGATTCTCCAAACAGATCCGAACATTTGTGAACACTTGTTCTATGACAGATGGGTATATCAGATCAGTCAAGAAGGGATGGACATGTCATTAAATAGTGCTGGGAAAATCAAGAATCCATATGGAAAAAAACCCAAACAAACCCCAAACTGATTCCCTACCTTACACCAAACTCCCAAATTTTTAATTAAATATTTAAGTGGAAAAGGCAAAAATATAAGACTTTTAGAAGAAAATGTGGGAGAAAGCCATTATGACTTCAGATAGGAAAAGATCTTTTAAACAAGAAAAGATTGATAAAATTTGACTACATTAAAATTAAAAACTACTACTGATTAAAAGGTATCATAAAGAAGGTGAAATTCAAGTCTCCCCCTGAAGGTAACATTTTCAACACACATAATCAAAAAGTAATGTGCATCCAAAATATTAAAAAATATCTATGAATCAATAGGAAAAAGATACAACAGAAAAAATGGACAATAGACTTGAATTGGATTTTCTCTTTTGTGAAATAGTACATGGCCCATAAACATAAAATTTTTCTTCCTTATTTAATAGCCAGGAAAATGCAAATTAGAACCATAATGAGAAAAAATTTCATATCTATCAGATCAAGCAATTTTAGAGTTTGCCAATATCAAACACTAGGGAGGATCTGGAGCAATGGTAACTCTCCTAAGAGAGGGCAGGAGTGTAAATTCATATAACCACTTCAGAAAACAGTTTGTACTTCACAATAAAGTTGAGCATACCTATACCCTATACCCCATGCCCCAGAAATTCTATTCTTATGTATGCACCTATCCTAGAAAATGTCTTACATAAATTCATAAGGTGACATGGATGATGATGCTCATGGCGGTGTTGTTTGTTACTGCAAAAACTGGAAATGCCCATCAAAAGCAGCATGTAAAAACAATTTTTTGTGTATTAACTCAATAGAATAGTATACAACAGTAAAAATGAATGATGTAAAGTCTCATGCATCACTACAGACAAATCTGTAAAGCATAATGTTGAACAATAGAAGTGAGACCCGGAAGAATGGACACAGTAGGATTCCATTTATACAGAATTCAAAGACAATCAAAACTAAAACATATATTGTAAAAATAACAGTACATTGTTTAGGAAATCATTCATATATGGTAAACCCATAGAGAAAAGCAAGGGAATACTTATTACAATGGTTGGCAGAATAATACCTCTGGATGGAGGAAGAAGGTAGATGCAACCAGGGAAGTGTCTTCTAAAGTTTATTAACTTGGGTGATCAGTAAATGTTGTTCACTTTATAATTATTCTTAAAATTCTACATGTATATATTACACATTCCTCTACACAATTAAACATTTTACACTGAAACAAATGAAAAAAATATATCAAGTGTCTACCGTATGCAAAGGCACTGTAATGGCATGCCTAAGGCTGACTCAAATTCTACTACCACTCTGCTGAAATTACTTTCACTGTGGTCAAAGACTTTACTGTCACTAATCTAAAAAACATTTTCATTCCTTATTTTCTTTGACATCTCAGCAGCATTCAACACTGCTAACCATCCTCTTTCCTTGAAAAAGTGTCTCACTTTGGCTTTCATGAAACCATGGTCTCCTGGCCATTCCTTCTCAATTGCTTTCCAAATGGCTTGTCTCCCACCACCTAACCATTAAATGTTGGAGCTTCTCAAGGTTCTTCCCCAGAACCTTGTTTTTTCATACTCCGTTCTCTCTCTCTAGACATTTACATCCATGCCCATGGCTTCAATTACCAACTGTACATCAAAGACTTAGATCTCCAGTTCAGACCTCTCCTCTGAGTTCTAGGTTGAGGTATCCCATTATCTAGTCAACATCTCTAGTTGATGTTTAAAAGTCTCTCAATCTTAACCTGTTAAAAATGAAACTCATGATATCCCTCCAAAATGGGTTTTTCTAGTAGTCTGTCTCAGTGAATGGTACTACGAGTAGTCCTGGGCAAATACTACTCCACAAAAGGAAATAGCCCCCCTCCCCTGCCCTTGCCCTCCTATAAGATAAAAGAACTTGCTCTCTTTTCTTCCTTGGAAGGTGTGGAAAACAAGGAAAATTATTTTGGTTGTAGCTCTAAGTACGAATGAAGCCTTTCAAAAAACAACATCATCTGGAAATTAGGCTTCCTCCATAGAGGGAGCTCAATAAAGTTAGTTCCTTTCCCCTAATTAAGAGTTTTTTGAAACACGACAGTACTACTATATAAAGTATTTTCTTCTCCCTTTTCAATCCATTGTGCACATTTTTTGTCTCTTCTTTCCTTTTCTTTATATTTTTGTACATAATAGGTTCTTAAATAGTTTGATTTTTCTTCATTTTGTTTCTAATTTTTACCATATCTCCCCTAGTCCACCTTTCCATGGACTAGGTGGTATTTTAATCAACAAATATTTATTGAGCACCTACTGTGTGCACTCTGGGACAAAGTGGTGAGCAAGATAAGGTTCCTTCTTTCATGTGTTTTATATTTGGGGCAGGAAGCAAACAATTAAAAAGTCAGGTAGTAATATGTGCTAATTAGGGAATTAAAATTGGGAAATGTGACATAAGAATGACTGGTGGTTACTTCAGACTGGTGGTCAGGAATGGCCTTTTTGAGGATATTATAGTTAGAACTGAGATCAAATTACAAGGAGACAGTCATTGCATCCCAGAAAAAGTGACTAGTTAGTGCAAAGTACCTAAAGATAGAAACAAACTTGGCCCTGTTTGACTACTGCATAGTAGACAAGAGAGCAAGTGGTATAAAACAAAAGGAATGCAGGGATTAGAAAACATAGGGCTGCGTACATGCAAAATAAGAAGCTGGAGTTCACTCTTATAAATGTATTCTTTTTAATGTCTGTAGGATCTACAGAGACATCTTTTTCATTCTTGGTTTTGCTTATCTGTGTCTTTTTTTTCTTCATCAGTCTTAGTAAGGATTTATAAGTCTTCATAAAGAGCCAACTTTTGTTTTGCTGATTCTCTGTGAATATTTACTATCTCATTAATTTCTATTCTTGTCTTTCTTATTTCCTTCCTTCTATTTTCTTCAAGTTTAATCTGTTGTTTTTCCTCTAACTTTTTGAGATGGATGAGTTTAAAGCTATAAAATTCCTTCTAAGTCAGCTTTATCTACACCCCAGGAGTTCTTATATATAGTATTTTTCATTATCATTCAGTTAATATTTTTGTTGTCTACTATGATTTGTTCTTTGACCCATGGTTTATATAGAAGTATGCTGCTTGATTTTTTTTTTCTTTTTTTTTTTTTTAAAGATTTTATTTATTTATTTGAGAGAGAGAGAATGAGAGACAGAGAGCATGAGAGGGAGGAGGGTCAGAGGGAGAAGCAGACTCCCTGCCGAGCAGGGAGCCCGATGCGGGACTCGATCCCAGGACTCCAGGATCATGACCTGAGCCGAAGGCAGTTGCTTAACCAACTGAGCCACCCAGGCGCCCTGCTGCTTGATTTCTAAATGTTTGGGGAAGATGATGTGTTTCCAGTCACTTTTATCTTATTAATATAATTACACTGTGGTCAGAGAACATAATATTGTGTGATTTTAATCCTGTAAAATTTGTTGAGACTAGCTCTGTGGTCTGATACATGGTCAATTTTTATAAATTTTCCATGTGTGCTTGAAAAGAATATGTATTCGGTAGTTGTTAGCTTTAATGTTCTATATATGTCCATCAATGACATTTGTTGTTATTCAAATCTTATATATTCCTACTGGTTTTTTTTTTTTTTTCTGTTATAGCAAATACCACAAGGGAAAGTAAACAAGATACCTTGATTGTAAAATTATCTTTGTCCTCAGAGTTCTGCAAATTTTTTGCTCTATGTATTTTGAGGCCATTTTATCGTGTGCATATAGTTTTTAAATTCTTATATCTTTCTGATAAATTAAAACTTCTATTCTTTTGAAGTAACACCTTTTATCTCTAGAAATCCTATCTCAAGATAGGATAAGAGACATGAAAAATAGAATAAGAAGACCTAATATGCTTTAAATGAGAGCCCCAGAAGGTGTGGAGAAGCAATTTGGAACAGAGGCACTTTCAGTCATCACCTCTTCAAATATCCTAGCTTGTTTATGTTCTATCATTTTTTCTCCTCTGCTGCTTTCTGGATGATTTCCTCAGATCTATCTTTCAGTTCTCTCCTCAGATGGGTATAATCTGCTAATAAATATGTTCACTGAGTTCTTAATTTGGGTTGTTGTATTTTTCAGTTTTAGGAGTTCTGTTTAGTTCTTTTTCAAATCTGTTTATAATGCTTTTTATAGATTTCTGTTCCTGCAGATATTTTCAAGCTTATGTAAAAATCTCTTTTAATATAGTCCACAAAACTGTGTTGTAGCCTGTCTAATAATTGCAATATCTGAAGTTTTTGTGGGACCTTGT
Source organism: Phoca vitulina (assembly GCF_004348235.1). NCBI lineage: Eukaryota > Metazoa > Chordata > Mammalia > Carnivora > Phocidae > Phoca > Phoca vitulina. The sequence goes on along the minus strand of NW_022589705.1, from coordinate 76,056,343 downwards.
GTTATCTGTTGTTTCTGTTGGTTATCACTCAGGGTATCTTGTTTTTTTAAATTATCTTTGACTTCTGGTCATTATATTTGAAAAAAATTATTTTTAAAATTAACTTGAATCTTAGGATAATGGCACCATCCACTAGAAAGGATTTTCCTTTGTTTCTGCTAGGTACCACAAGACACTACTAGTATGGAACCATTCTGGGCGAAGTTAAAAGTTTGCAGTTCCATGGACCACCTGAGTGACACAAATTTGAACTGCTCCAGGGCGGGTTTACTTCCAGGTTACTCTCACTCTGAAGGTGTAACTTTTTAGGGTTCCAGCTTAAAGAAGGAGAGGGCTTATTAGATTTCTTACCTAGGTTAAATGTTAGGTTTGATTCCTCTCTCCCTTGCCCTATAAGGCTACCAAAAATTCAGTTTTATTTCACAAGCATTTCTTCCAGACTGGAATGCCTTCAGAGAAAAAGCGGCTTTGAGTGGTCACCTTGCCTTCTAGGTTCTTGCTTTACCATAGATAACAGCACAGTATTATCTTACTATTTTGTTAGCTCTTTGATACATTTAAGTAATATAAAAGGAACAGTTCTCTCAACTTTTCTAGTTCTCCTCAATGGTCTTAATTATCAAGGCTAACATCAGCAATGAAAGTTCCTAGATTAAGCATGATAGGAAGCCAACAGATGACTTTTAAACAGGGGAGGGGGAGAATCAAGTTGGTCACATTCTGTCAGATTGTTTATAAGCAAAAGGGATAACATATTTAAAACATTAACCAAAACGAACAGTTTGAATTAAGTGAATTTATTATTTGCATGATGTTTGCTTCACATAGACATATGTGTTCTCTCTCTCCTGACTAGACAATGAGCACTTAAAGATTAGAGATCCTTTTTTTGTTTTTGTTTTTGAGATTTTTATTTTTAAGTAATCTCTACACCCAGTGTGGGGCTCAAACTTACAACCCCAAGATCAAGAGTCACATGCTCCATTGATTGAGCCAGCCAGGCACTCCTAAGATATAGGGATCCTTCTTGGTTGTTGTTGTTGCTGTTGTTGTTTTAGAGAGAGGGAATGGGGAGGGGGTGAGGGGCAGAGGGAGAGGGAGAGAGAGAAAATCTTAAGCAGGCTCCATGCCCAGCACGGAGCCCAATGCAGGGCTCAATCTCATGACCCTGAGATCATGACCTGAGCCAAAATCAAGAGTTGGGTGCTTAACTGACTGAGCCACTCAGGTGCCCTGAAATCCTTCTTGTTTTTAATGAGTATCCCCTTTTCTCTAGGACCTAGGACAAAAATGATAAAATTCCAGTCTTGTCATCTTTATTACCATCCTGGACTTGAAGGCACCCGAGAACTAGATTTTTAGGAATTCATCTCTTCCCTCAGGGCATTAGCTGAATACTGAAAGCAATGAAAATTACTGTATTGTTTTTGAATGAAAACTACTTTACATCAACTTTGAGGATTTAATCAGAGTAAAAGTATATACAAGTAGATAAATACAAATATAGAGTTTGATACTGTTCAGTTATGTCCAACTTAGAAGTCAGACTTTCCTCATATAATCATGGTTGACAGATGTATAAATTGGGGGAAATTAAAAAAAAATGCATCGAGAGCCATTGTATTTTATACAACTTTGATCCATTAATTCCATGTTTATGAAATTGTCTTAAATATATTCATGGGTGTTCACAAAGATTTAGCTACCTGGATGATCATTATAAGAGGGAAAATAAAAAACTTAAAATCCCATCAGAAGGGGATTAGTAATTGTACCTTCATATAATAGAATATTTAATGATACAAAAATGTTCACAATAAGATGATAAAAGTAATTTATGAAGGAACATATATGGCAAGATCTTTTTTTGGTAAAAAATATATATGTACTCATAAAAACTAGAAGGATCTAAAAATGTTAACAGCATTACTTTGGGGTGGAGAACAGTAGTTTTTCATTAGCTTTGCTTATTTTTTTTTCCCTGCTGGTATTCTGTAATGAAAACATATTATTTTTTTCATATTACTTTTATAATAAGAAAAAATTGATTATAAAATAAACTAGAGTTCCTTTCCCTATAGATAAATATAATTGGCCACCTCAGACCAGCCATTTCTAGGTCTAATCCATCTATCACTGATTAACAGAGAAGTCTATATTCTCCTAATTCCATCCTCTTTCCATGCCTGATGTGTATACAGGTTTTCTCAGCTTTTTGGCCACCCAGAATAGAGTAACATTCATCTATCAGCAGTGAGTAGGTGACTCGTAGTATGTATTTCTTGAACTGAACTGATTGCTAATAGCCAGAAATTTACCCACATAAATTGGAAACTGAATGTGGTATACTGGGGCCCCTGGGTGGCAGAGTCCGTTGAGTGACCAGCTCTTGGTTTCGGCTCAGGTCATGCTCTTGGGGTCTTGAGATCTAGCCCTGCGTCAGTGCGGCGTCTACTAAAGTTTCTCTTTCCCTCTCCCTCTGCCCCTCCCTGTGCTCGCTCACTCACTCTCTCTCTAAAATAAATACATCTTAAAAAAAAAGAATGCCGTATACTTACAATGTGATTGTTTTCTACCAAGTAATCTCCATTTTAAACTATCCTTATGGCATTATATTATCTCTCACATGCAAACTAAATAAAAATATTTTGAGAGAATACCCAAAGGGCAAGTCATTATTATAACAACTTCATGTATTTTCCCTGGAAGGCCTATTGTATATTTAGTAGTTCTGTGTAGTGCTGGTCAATAAGGCCTAATTGCCTCTGCTGCTTAATTGTCTCTGTGGTATGGAGAGAATCAAACCCAATCCTTTATAGAAAAAAATGAATGCCTGTAATGAACTGGAATTTCCAGGAAAAACATACCAGCTCAATTCAAGACCCTGTGGGATTACTGCACTGATGTCATTTTTAATATGCCTTACTCTTCCCCTCCGGTTGGTGCAACCCGTCATCTCTTTCCTCGATGGCTCACCGCTTTCCCTTAGAGAGCAGACCGTCTCTGGGAATGATTTGCTCAGGAAGCATGTGCAGGACAAACCCAGAGCCTCACTCCCTGGGAACGTAAGAGAAGAAGCTAAAGAATGGGCTGGGAACAGTAGCTGAATGAAACAGGTCATGCTGCTTCTCGAAGCTGAAGAGGCCAATCCTTTAAAAGAGATGATGAGAGCACCTAATCAGGTTTGACCCCAAAAGCGGTATGTGTGCAGAGAGGACTGGGAAATGCAGCTATGCACAGGAGAAGGGCAGTGAGATTGCAGGGCTGCGTTCCAGACACACTTATTCACTCATCTGCTTGATTCAATTTTATTTGTACAAAAGGTCTGTTGAGGTAATGGGCAGACTAAGCCTTTAGCAATCATGGGCTCTGCAAATAGAACCTCAATGGGAGACTAAATCAGCTGATGTCCCCTTCAGTGCTGTTTCCATCTGTAGAACTGGAAGTGGCAATGGGGAGGATGAATCATTCTTACTATATTTAAATGCCTTCTTTACAAAAATAGCAGTCACTATAATAAAACAGGCCCAGTAATGCCTAGTAACAAACAATAAAAATGCCTTCCTGTAAAGAGAATGAATGTTATATTATGGTCATGGTTGAATAGCAAGCATGATAAATCAAGGCACCAACTATGGGGGTCTTCCTTTTCTTTATCACCAGATGAAGAACCAAGCTTTCTTCATCTGGAAATTCTGCTAATTATGACTATTACTCCAAAATAACTTTTCTTAAAAAGAAGATTTTATTTATTTATTTGAGGGAAAGAGAGTGAGCAAACATGAGTGAGAGAGAGAGAGAGAGCAGGAGCGGAAGGGCAGGGGGAGAGGGAGAAGCAGACTCCCCATTGAGCAGGAAGCCCTACGCGGGACTCAACCCCAGGACCCCGGGATCACGACCTGAGCTGAAGGCAGATGTTTAACCGACTGAGCCACCCAGGTACCCCTCCAAAATAACTTCTAAATATCCAGTTAACTACTTCTCAACAATTATGTATTACCTACTAGTTTCATTACCTAGTATATTCATTTATTTAAAAAGGAAGATCTCAAAAGAATCAAGATTATTTTTCTGTGAATTATGGGAGAAGTAAATGGTCAGCCAGTGTAACTACTATATTCTCCTTGCACTGGTTCAGATTTCACTAAAATATCTTTAAATCACAAATCAGGAAGACTTTATATAGTCACGGTTCTCTCCCAAAAGGTGTTTTATTGTTAATTATTATTATGCCTTTAACACATAGCTTTAAATGTGAGAGACAACTAGGCAATAAGCCTAGAGATTTTAAACTACCTTAAGATTTTGCCAGAAATCCAACAAATACACAGAATATATATTGGAATATCTCTATTTCCTTGTTATATTAAGATAAAAACATTTGAAAATCAGTTATTGCAAATCACCATATTAACAGAATAAAGAAGATCACTTGATCATCCGTATAGATGAGGAAAAAACACTTGACAAAATTCAATACCTAGTCATAGCCAACTCTCAGCAAATGAGGAATAGGAAAAAACCTTCCTCAGCATGAAAAAGGACATGAAACAAAAACCTACAGCTAACATAATAAGTATTTAATGAAAGACCAAATGCTTCCCCTCCAAAATTGCGAATGACAATTCAATATTATACAGCAGGTTCTAGATAAGGCAGGGGGAAAGACACATAAGGATTAGAAAGGAAGAAGTAAACCTGTCTTTATTTGCAGGCAACATAATTGTGTTTACAGAAAAACCTAAGGAATCTACCAAAAAGCCATTAGAACTAAAGTGAATTTATCAAAATCACAAGATACAGTAACAGAAAGATACTTCCTCTTAACTATTATAAGACCACTTACTAATCAAGGTGTTACTATATACATACACACAAACACTAACATCATTTTTATTCTTCTACTGAATTACCACTAGCTTCACCTTAAATTTTGGTGAAGAGGAAGAAAAAAACAAGGTATGAATCCTGAATCTTCACTGTATATGTAAAAAGCATGATGGCTGATTGCCTAATAAAGTTACACATTTAATCTTTAACAGGTAAGCACATTTCACACTGGATAAAACCTCACTAATACAACCCAGATATATATACCCTACCTAGACCCTGCCCAAATAAATGGCAAATGCTCTAGTTCAGTACAACTTATCTCTAATTGTAGAGGGTGAAACTTGAAAGAGTACTGATGATGCATTAGAACTGTCACCCTTGTATTTGAAGGATAGCATATTCATTGACAAATTCAAAAACAGAATTTTAAAAACAGTTGTAGACTTCGAAAGTAAGGCTCTAATATCCAAGTAACCACATACCAAAGTAAAGGCTAGTGGCATTTATGTCTTTATGGAAGAAACTTGGGGTTATCATCAGGGACTCTATGTATGGATTTTTAAGTAGTTGTAATCCAGGTTTTACTGGAAATAACATGAATAATAGGATAACCAGCATTGCTAAATTAACAAGAATTTATTGAGCCTACTGTTGAATACCACAGTCTTGAAATACAGCCAGTCTACCAACACTAGACAGGGCATAGGCAGAAAAAAATTATAGCAGGAACTGAGGTAGCTTCATTGTGATGAGCTAAATCATTGTGATGAATAAATCAAGGACACTGCTAGCAAAGTAGATAAAATTATGACTTTAATGTAGAACGTTATACTGCAATGGTACAGCTGGAAAGCAACCACAGAAAAACCATTCCATGGTAGCAATCTCAAGTGTGAAGGTTCTTTATGAAGATCATAAGTTTAAAAGACAAAGTTGCACTGTTAGACTTTGCTAAGAATAGAACTATGACTTCAAACTAAAATGTCTGTCTTTGAGCAACAGGCAGTATGGTATTGGGGGTGTATCAGTCTTTTTCAGTTAAATGGGCCTGTATAGATGATAATGTACTGTCCGCACTGCCTGATTATTGTATTGATCCACTGTATGTAAATTATGAACTCGGAATTGTTTTTGCTAATGAAAGACACTGTGACTATCTATCCAACCCTGTCTTTTTTTTTTTTTTTTAAGATTTTATTTATTTATTTGACAGTGAGAGACACAGCGAAAGAGGGAACACAAGCAGGGGGAGCAGGAGAGGGAGAAGCAGGCTTCCTGTGGAGCAGGGAGCCCGATGTGGGGCTCAATCCCAGGCCCCTGGGATCATGACCTGAGCCAAAGGCAGACGCTTAACGACTGAGCCACCCAGGCACTCCTATCCAACCCTGTCTTACAATACCTCTTGTGGTCCAGAGTACATAACTGCAAAATGAATGGCCCAGGTTGTGTTTATGGTCTACTGACAACTGAATTATGGTACTACTGAGGGTAATGCAGTATGGCATCATGAACTTGAACAAGTCATTTGGTATCTCTGGATATCAGCTTTTTCTTTTTTTTTTTTTAAAGATTTTATTTATTTGACAGAGACAGAGATAGTGAGAGCAGGAACACAAGCAGGGGGAGTGGGAGAGGGAGAAGCAGGCTTCCTGCCAAGCAGGGATCCCGATGTGGGACTCGATCCCAGGACCCTGGGATCATGACCTGAGCCGAAGGCAGACGCTTAACAACTGAGCCACCCAGGAGCCTTGGATCTCAGCTTTTTCATTGAACACCTAATATGTAATACCTAAAAGCCAAATTCATAGGGTTATTACAAAGACTAAATGGGATGCCTGGCACATATAAGATGCTAAATATGTGCACGTGCATACTTGCACATATATTTTCTCTCTCTCTCTCTCTCACACACACACATAAGGTTAATAGTTGAGGTTGATTTATTGGCCTCCATAACCTAGTCCAAGGACAGATTGTTGTAATTGGCCTTACTTATTTTCAGTGCAGCCAGCAAGGACATGAACAAAAATATCAATTCTAGGGTCAGACAGTCAGTAGTTGGTGGCGGGTTCCACAGTTTAAACACTGCTGGCATTTTCTTTTTTTTATTTATTATTATTATCTTTAAAGATTTTATTTATTTATTTGACAGAGAGAGACACAGTGAGAGAGGGAACACAAGCAGGGGGAGTGGGAGAGGGAGAAGCAGGCCTCCTGCCGAGCAGGGAGCCCGACGCGGGGCTCGATCCCAGGACCCTGGGATCATGACCTGAGCTGAAGGCAGATGCTTAACGACTGAGCCACCCACGTGCCCCAACTGTTAGCATTTTCTTCGATCCTCTCACTACAGTTTTCATCTTTATCTCAGTGGTTCGGAGTGTTTCATTCTTGTTTGAATATCGGGATGAGGCATAAACGAAACATTAACAAAGAAGGAATTTAAATAGATAGTAGGGCAGTTAAAAAGCTTATAGCCAAGACTCGTAACTGGATACAACCCTGTACAACCTTGGAACCTCAGTAAATCACCATCTGGATAGCTTTAGCCCTATTTTGGAAAGTCCTTTTTGACCCCCTGCCATCCTAATAACAATGAATTAGTCTTTAAATCTCTTAAACCCTATTTTGATTTATCTAGATGTATGACAATTACTTTATTTTTTAAAAAAGACTTTATTTATTTATTTGAGACAGAGAGAGAGAGAGAGAGGACAAGCAGGGGGAGAGGCAGAGGGTGAGGGAGAAGCAGACTCCCTGCTGAGCCGGGAGCCCGCTGGCTCCATCCTAGGGCCTGGAGATCATGACCCCGTGCCTAAGGCAGATGCTCAACAATCTGAGCAACCCAGGAGCCCTGACTATTACTTTAAATACAAATCTAATTTTTAACTCTTCAAAAGCCGTGTCTGAACTGACCCAAGCTTCTTTAAAGAAGGAACCTACTAACAACATGTAAGGTCCCTAGAAAAGATGTTAGAGACTTTCACTTAAAAACTAAAGAGGGGTGCCTGGGTAGCTCAGTTGGTTAAGTGTCTGACTCTTGAATTTGGCTCAGGTCATGATCTCAGGGTTGTGAGATCAAGCCCCACATGGGGCTCTGCACTGGGCATGGAGTCTGCTTAAGATTCTCTCTCCCTCTCCCTCTCCTCCCCCAACTCACATGCTCTCTCTCTCTTAAAAAAATTTGGAGAAACAGGGATCACATTTACCTTCCTGCCTTAAACAACTAAACAATAGGCAAAATATATAAAGCAATGTTTTTCAGACATTGGTTGATAGACAATACAGGCCTATGATCTCCAAAAAAAAAAGAGAAAAAAGTGAGCCCTATGATTGTATTAGCTTATTGCCTGAAGGCAGTTTCCAGGATGTGGTATAAAGATGGTGAGCCCAAACAGAGCTCACTGAGTTGAGGAGACTGAGATTAGAGCTCTGGGGGGCCAAGTGCCTAGAATTTGTGGCACACAGAGCCAGAGAGAATGGTGCTACACAGAGAGAAGAAGGGAGGGACAGCACATACTCCAAAGTTCCATCTATAGACAAGCCTCCCTGGAGTCTTGGGCTGAGCACAGATTTATACATGTGTGAGAGAAAACTACACAAGACTATTATAAAGGAGCAAGCAGAACAATTCCCAGAGTTCACATAGGACTGAAAATAGTTTGTATTCAAATCAGTTGGAGTAGAACAACCTTGTAATACACAAGGAATTAGAATCCTCAAAGAATACTGCTATAGTAGTAGGAACTAAATAAGACCTAGAATAAAGGCTGCTATAGACCCCCATAACAAAGCATAAAAGCAGTCCCTGAGAGGATCAAACTGATTCCAGGTAATTTAAGTACATTCCACAGCAAAATACAGCAACCAAGAATAGAAAATAAACAATGTTCACTATTCAATAAAAAATTTCCAGGCATGTAAAGAAACTTGTTAACTAAGAGAAAACAAGATAAATAAAGACATACCCAGAAATAACAGGGATGAAAGAACTAGCAGACAAGGATATTAAAATACCTTTATGAATACATTCCACATGTTCAAGAAGTAGAGAAAAATGAGGACAAGAGAAAGAAAAATTTTTTAAAAAGATGTTAAACATCTAGAGACTAAAATATAATACCTGAAATTAAAAATATGCTGAATTAGATTAAAAATAGATTGGGAACTTCAGAAGAAAAGATCAGTGAACTTGAAGACACAGCCTTAGAAACTATCCAAAATGAAGCACAGAGAAACAAAAGACAGAATTAAAATAAGCAGAGAATCAGTGAACAGTGGGACAATATCAAGCAATCTAACATTCATGAATTTGGAGTTCCAAAAGGAAAGGAGATCTGGGGAGGAAGGGGACAAGAAAAAACCTTTGAAGAAATAAGGGCTAAAAATTTTTCAAATTTGATAAAAACTATAAACCCATAGATCCAAGGAGTGCAAATCCACACAGAATAAATAGAAAGAAAATGATTCCAAAAAATATCATGATCAAATTGCTTAAGTTTTAAAAAGAGAATCTTAAAAGTAGCCAGAGGAAAAAAAAGACACATTACAGAGGACCAAAGATAAGAAATACAGCAAAGGTATGCCAAGGTGGCTGAGTCAGCTAAGCATCTGCCTTCTGCTCAGGTCATGATCCCAGGGTCCTAGAATCGAGTCCCACATTGGGCTCCTTGCTCAGCGGGGAGCCTGCTTCTCCCTCTGCCTCTGCCTGCTGCTCCCCCTGCTTGTGCTCTCTCTCTCTCTCAAATAAATAAAATCTTTAAATAAAAGGATAGAATAAAAATATAAAGGCAATAAGCCAATAAGAAGATAAAGTCATAAATAAGTAACTTGAATAATCCAAAATTGGGTAAAAAAGAGAAAAAAAGGAACAAAAAACAGGACAAATAGAAAACAAATAGAAAGATGGGCTATTTATATCCAACCATATCGATAATTATAATAAATGTTAATTGTAAACATCTCAATTAAAAGGCAGAATTTTTCATATTGGATTAAAAAGCAAGACCCAATTAAATGCATTCTGTAAGAAACACACTTTAAAAATAAAGACATATATAGGTTAAAAATAAAAGGATGGAAAAGATATACCATGCAAATAATAACCATAAGAAAGCTATAGTGACTATATCAATATTGGGTAGATTTCAGAACAAGGAATATTATCAGGGAAAAAGAAGATCATTTCATAGTAATAAAGGGGTCAATTCATCAAGAGGATATACAATCTATGTGTATGCACCCAGCATCAGAGTTTCAAAACACATAAAGCAAAACTGATAGAACCAAAAAGAGGAAAAGATAAATTTACAATTATAGTTAGAAGTTTCAGTTCTTTTCTCTTAGTAATTGATAAAACAAGTAGACAGAAAAATTAATAAAGATGTAAAAGACTTGAACAACACTACAAATCTGATATTATATATCTATATCTATATCCATATCTATATCTATATTACTCTACACAGTAACAACAGAATACATGTTTTGGATCATAAAATAAGTCTTAATAAATTTAAAAGAATTAAAATCATGCAAACTATATATTTTCTGAGCATAAGAAAATTATACTTGAATCTATAACATAAAGCTATTAGGAAAATCCTAAGTATGTGGAAAGAAAGTAGCTCATGGGTCAAAGAAGAAATCACAAGGGAAAGTAGAAGATATTTCGAACTGAATGAAAACAAAAATGTTACACATCAAAATTTATGGGATATAGCTAAAGCCATACTTAGAGGAAAATTTATAGCATTAAACCACCTATATTAGAGAAGAAGATCTCAAATCATTAATCTCAGCATCTACTTAAGAAGCTAGAAAAGGAAGAGCAAGTGAAATGTAACAAAAGAAAGGAAATAATAAAGATGAAAATGGAAATCAATAAAATAAAATGCAGAAAAAGTATAGAGAAAAATCAATGAAATGAAAAGCTGGTTCTTTATGAAGGGGGGGAAATCGGAGGGGGAGAAGAACCATGAGAGACAATGGACTCTGAAAAACAAACTGAGGGTTCTAGAGGGGAGGGGGTTGGGAGGATGGGTTAGCCTGGTGATGGGTATTGAGGAGGGCACGTTCTGCATGGAGCACTGGGTGTTATGCACAAACAATGAATCATGGAACACTATATCTAAAACTAATGATGTAATGTATGGGGATTAACATAACAATAAAAAAAAAAAAAAAAGAAAAGCTGGTTCTTTGAAAAAAGCCAATAAAATTGATGTAGATCTATTTAGAATGACCAGGGGGAAAAAAGAGAAAAGACACAAATTATCAATAATAAGAATGAAAGATCCTACAGACATTAAAAGGATCCTATAACCAATAAAGTAAACAACTTAGATGAAATGGACAAATCCGTGGAAAGACACAAGCTATCAGAGCTCATTCAAGAAGAAATAACTTGAATAGTAGTCCTTTATCTATTAAAGAACATAAGCTCTTGGCATAAAAGCTTTCCATAGAGAAAACGCCAGGCCCCGATGATTTTACTGGTGAATTCTACTAAAGATTCAAAAAAAGAAATAAAACCAATGGTCTATAAACTCTTCCAGAAAATAGAAAAAGGAAATTCTTACCTACTCATTTTATGAGGCCAGATTTACTGATACCAAAACCACATAAGGCTATTATAAAAAGAAAAAAACAACAACAACAAAACAGAGAAAAGACATTAAAGATAAAGAACACAGCAGAAAACATGGAGAGAGAAAGTGGCCAGAGGACTGACCCTGACAGTGCCTCCCAAGTGCAAACCCCTGTATAGTGTTTCATAGCATGAACTTGGAGTCACACTGCCTGGGTTCAGGTCCTAGCCCCACTACTTGCTAGTTACATAATTTTGGCCAAGTCACCTAACTTCTCTGTACTTCAATGTCCCCATTTTTAAGTGGAGATGGTAACAGAACTCCCCTCATATGGTTGTTATGAAAATTGAATGAATAAATACATTTCAAATGCTTATAATAGTACCTGGCACAGAGTGAGCACTACACAAGTGTTTGCTGAAATTACAATTATTATTCATGTTATATTAGTTGGTTGTCACCTTTATTAAATCATGATATGTGTCCTCAAAATGAACGAAGCAGCATAAGAAGTGACTATTCTCATTGTATTAGTTCCCTGTGGCTGGCATAACAAATCACTTCCTGGCTTAAAACCACAGAAATGTATTCTCTCACAGTCCTGGAGGCTGGGATTTCAATACCAGTTTCACTGGGCTGAAATCAAGGGGTTGGCAAGGCTGCATTCTCCCTGGAGATTCTCAGGGAGATTCCACTCCTGGACTCTTCCGAGTTCTGGCGGCTGCCAACATTCTTTGGCTTGTGGCTGCACCCCTCTAATCTCCACCTCTGTGTTTACATTGCCTCCTCTTCTCTGTGTGTCAAATCTCCCTCCGCCTCTCAGAATGACATTTGTGGTTGGATTTAGGGCCTACTCAGATATCCAGAATAATCTCCGCATGTCAAGATCCTTAATTTAATCACATCAGCAAAGACCCCTCTTCTTTATAAGGTAACATTTATAAGTTACCTTATATATAGGACCTAATTATCTTTGGATAGGCATTATTCAACCTATTATACCCATCCCTGGGGTAGACGGATCTTGTAGAGAAATTACAACATATATAATATTTTTTAAGAGGACATTTAGCTCTCTCTACAACAAACCTGTTAGAATATGCAACATGCCAAGGCACAAACTTTTCACCTGATAGGTCCCTAAATTGTGAGCATCGAATCCATAATGAACTACAACATCTCCTAGGACTAACATACAAACTAAAATCCATAAAATTAAGACAAACATCACAAACTTTGGGGGAGGGGTGCTACTAGAAACTTACTAAGTGCCTTCCTATGATCCAAATAAAATAACTTATTAAAATGGCTAGTAAGAACCAAGAACTAGATTTGACAATGGCAGTTGTCACTAAAGGTTGAAAACAATGGGCTCACTCTTGATGACCACAGGTACCCCACCCAGACCCTGCATATTTACCCTGTGCTCCACAGTAGTGAAGAAATTAATTTCTAGAATCAGGCCTGAGTTCAAGACCTGATGCTATTATTATTAGTGATGTGACCTTGGACAAATCATTTCACCCCTTTGAGCCTGTTTCTTCATCTATAAAAAAGGAGTAATAAGTTCTTACCCTGCAGAGTGGCCGTGAGGTTTAAATAAGAACTCATGTAAAGTTCTAGCATGGCAATTAGCATATAGAATAACGGCTCAGTAAATCATAATCACAATTTATTATTATGTACTAAACACTACTATTTCTAATAAAACACTATCTGCTATTCTATCGCAGTAGAAATATCCTCTCATCTTCAATTTCCTTATTTTCAGAGTGGGAGGAGTTTTTCTTTTGGGGACTGTGGTCTCAAGGTGAAAGGTATTAACACCACATAGAAAAAGCCCGGAAAATAACACAGTCTGCAATTCTGGTATCCTCCTTGGGGTAAGAAGAAAAGAAGGATGAAGAGAGTAAGGACTCTGTAAACCAGTCTGGAGTCCATGCTGTTAACCATTACCCTCTACTGCCCTCTCTGCAGGCCACTGAAAGAGTTTAATGTAGGACTAAGCGCTCTAACCTAGAATGCCTGATGTTTGGGGTAATGAAACAAGATGAAGAATTTAAATAGCAAAAGTCTAAAAAGGGGGATGCAATTGATTCACTCGGCATAGGAATTCACTAAATGATGAGAACTCTGCACTTAAGAGAAAGTTGAGAGGAGTGAGTTATGACAGGGACAGGGACATCACCATGAGCACAGAAGGCCAACCCAACCCAGCTCATCTTCACACACACAACACCAGCCCTGGGACCGAGGTGAAGTGGAAGGTGGACAGGAGAGCCGAAAAACTCAAGCAAGCTTTTGTTTAGGACAAATAAGATCCTGCCAGCGACTCCAAGGCATGGGTAGCGTGTGGCTTGTCTCAGGATTTCCAGCAGTTAGCCCTGTACCTGGCATGTCATCAATTAATCTGGGCTGGAAGAACAAGTGCACATACTCAGTGAAAATACCGGCAGGAGATGAGAAGTCGAGCTAGAGGTGCCCTTCTGATCGTGAGACTGTGTGTCCAGTCTTGCTCCTGTCCAAACCACTCTCCGGACTGCAGCTCTGAGCCCCTCACTGCTTCAACACTTCTCTGGGGCCTCCAACAATAGGACCAGATTCCTTAGCTTGGCCAGCCAAGCTTTTTGTGTTTGCTCCTGGCCTACTTTTCAGCCTTGTTTCTGCCGCAATCCTCCCCGTATGCTCTGCTCCAGTCATGTCAGATGATTTGCAACTCCCCGTGTATACTTGCTCTCCTGCGCACGGACACCCCACCTTGGCATATACTGCTCCTTCTGTCTGAGCTGCACTGTCCGCCTAAGGGCTCCCTATCCTCCTGTCATTATCTCATTTGTCACTTTCTTCAGAAGGTGACTTTTCTAAGAATTAAGTGATCCCTCCTCTAAGCTTTCAAAACACCTTGTCCATACTTCTATTAATGACAGTGAGTATGATCATAATTAATGTTTCCATGTCTGTCTTCCTTTATAAACCTCTGGGGTGCCAGGATTGGAGTCCAGTCATCTTTGCATCCCTAGCTACTAGCATGGGGGTGCAGAGCTTTAAAAATGTTGAATAAATGAACAGATTTTAGAGACCCAAAGTAGAAGTAGAGCTTAAATTTTTGAGTGACCAAGACATAGCAAGACACTAAGACAGTTAGGGATAGGCGGGTCCATCCCTATAATCAGAAGATCCCGTCATGGATGGCAGCTACAAGACTTCCTCCAACTGTCCCCTGTTATCACGATCAGAGACAGAATTTGGAGCTCGACATACGAAGGCCTGCCCCAGTATGACGTCCCCTGTCTTATATGATTCCCAACCATTTCTCACACTGATTTTGCCTTTAAGAAGACAACTTGATTTTCCTATGCTTTAGTGTCACCATCTTTTGTGAAGTAACTCCTATTTCAAAGTGCTCCAAAAGCCAAATTCTTCTCTCCTACTCAAATTCTCATTTTCTCTCTCTCTTACAAAGTAGAATGGAAAACTTCAGGGCTAAATTAAGGATGCAAATAATCTGAGCCCAAACTTAGCATACAACTTTAGGGAAATTATACCTCTCTATACCTCAACCAGCTCTTCGTTCAAATGGAATCAACCCTACTATCTAGGAGGACACAGGAAATAATAAAAGGTAGAGCTTACATGGTGCATATTATGCACCTCACATGTATTAACCTGTTTAATTCTATATTTCTTCAAGGTAGGTACTATTATTATCCTCACTGTGCACAAGGAGACTTGAATAAGGCTGTAAAACTCAGTTAATGAGTGGTAGAGGTGGGGCTGGAACCTGAATGGTCTGGTTCTGGAGTCCATGCTGTTAACCATTACCCTCTACTGCCCTCTCTGCAGGCCACTGAAAGGTACCATATGCAGTACAAAACTCCAGCACATTAAGGCAAAAGGGCAAACACTGAATGATAGGCCTCAGATACGCAACAGTGTTATACATTTCAATCCAAATGCATTTTACAGCCAAGATTTCAGATCTCAAACCACCCATCGTTTAGAGCTAAGATATTAAGGGTCTCTTATGATTTTAGCTATCTAGGAGACAGATTTGTCCTTTACTGGTACTAAGCCTACAATTCAGATGACACTGTCACTAGATGAGTATCGACCTTAGGGTGTGACATTATGGATCAATGGGTTAGGTATTTCTCAAGAATGGTGACCTGAGAATAGAAATATGGCAGAAAATGCCCTTGTGTTCATGCTTTTTCTACAGAAACAGAATTTAATTTTTTAAAAAAGCATTAAATATTTAGGTCCATATTACCCTTTATTCAAAAACTTAATTTAGATAAAATTTTAAGACCATCCACTAGGTGTGATATAGTACCTTCAAATTATTATCAATCCTTTCTAATCATATTCCCTTTGGGCAATGGGCCATTTAGAAAGTGCTGAATACATATGTGTTGAATGAATGAATACCGTTTCAGAGATGGATTCAGAACTCTGCATTTCCGATGTTTTCTCAGAAGTAACGGGTGCCTTATAATAGTCATATTTGCTCTGGAGAACTCTACTACTCAGTCCTTCTTTAAGAGGGAGAACTTACTCCTCAAGTCTCTAGAAAAGCCTTTAGGCTTTAGCCACCCTTATCTGTACCCATGGTTTCTACATTGTTTTCTTCCCCCATCAGAGAGAGAACAGAGAAAGATCAGGTTACATTGCTTTCTTGGGCCTGCATAAATTCCTGTGAGGTTCTCTCTTCTGTCAGGAAAAGTTTCCCTGGCAACCATATTTACACACTCACTTAATTCCCTCCCCTCCTTTGATTTGCTGGTTGGTATAAAAATTAATTTGCATTGAATTGCTTAAGCTTACAAGTTAATCAGTTTAACAGACTCACAAAATTTTAGAACTTGGTTTCTGGCCAAAATTTGCTTCTTAAGGAGCCTGTCTCCTTTCCTTTGAAATTTGAATGTAATTCTCTTCAGTTCAATATTTTTCAACATATATAGTTTCTGGCTATAGGTAGAGAAAAGAATATTCTCCTAAGGGCATCTGGCCAATATTATTAGTTAGGAAGATCAAGAGAGGAAGAGGTGCCTCTGAATTAATTCAGAGTAAGCAAGGAGTCAAATTCCCAAAGATCAGCTATGATAAAGAATGGGAAGAGTCAAGGACCAAGACAAAATGTCTGGGGCATACGAAATGATGAACACCTAAGATTCTGGGTGATCAGAGTTCAGGACCTGGATAACAGGAATGGAACATGAGTATCAAGAATGGAGTGTCATTAATTCATCCACCATGTATTTATTAAGCATCTAATAGTACTTGGTGTTGGGAATACAGCAGTGAATAAGCCAGACTCAGGTCCTGCCTTCATAAGGTTTTTGTCAAATATTTAAATAGTGAACCAATGTTGGCTTGGTTATTGAATCGAGTATCTTTGGGCTAGGGGCTCATTATACAATTTCCTACAAGGGTCAGAACTGGTTTCAGATGGATGGAGAAGGGACTTAACCGACAGAAACAAGTTCGAGAAGCCCTCCCTGGAATAGGTGAGTTGGCACATCAACAAGTCTTTGATATGTATAATAGTCTCTTTACATCTTCAACAACAATGATACTTGAGCCTCTAGACAAGGAAATGAAGAAGAGTATATTTATCACAGGGCACAAGGCTAGATACTTTGCAGTATATATGTTTTCTAGAGTAAAAAGTATATAAAGGTACAAGCTATTCTTTTTTTTTTTAAGGTTTTATTTATTTATTTGACAGAGAGAGACACAGCGAGAGAGGGAACACAAGCAGGGGGAGTGGGAGAGGGAGAAGCAGGCTTCCTGCAGAGCAGGGAGCAGGATGCGGGGCTCGATCCTAGGACCCTGGGATCATGACCTGAGCTGAAGGCAGATGCTTAATGACTGAGCCACCCCGGTGCCCCAGGTACAAGCTATTCTTAAGCATAGTCAACAACTATTTATTGAGCATCTACTATGTTCAAGGAATGGTTTTCAGAACTGAAGCTATGGATATGAAAAAGACATAGTTCCTTAGCAATTACAACACTGTGGTAAGTGCTAAAATGAGATGCTAAAGCACAAAGGAAGGCCAGAGAGGAAAGATACTAATTCATTAAAAGCAAGTGGGGAGGGGCGCCTGGGTGGCTTAGTCGTTAAGTGTCTGCCTTCGGCTCAGGTCATGATCCCGGGGTCCTCGGATCGAGCCCCGCAACGGGCTCCTTGCTCAGCAGGGAGTCTGGTTCTCCCTCTCCCTCTGCCCCTGCTTGTGTCCCTTCTCTTGCTGTGCTCTGTCAAATAAGTAAATAAAATATTTTTTAAAAAAAAGCAACTGAGGAAATGCTTCTGAGATGCAATGCTTGAATTGAATCTTAAGAGATAGAGAAGTTTGTTGTTTTCAGCTGATAGATTTGGTGGTAATTTGTTACACAGCAATAGATAACTACTACATGCCTTATGGCGACTCTACCACTAGCACAAATAGGAGACCATGGAGAACACCTGGCCATCTAAACTTTGTTTCCTGACATATACCATAGGTTATACTCCGAATCTCTTTATAGTTTTAATCTTACATATCCTTAGGCTCACCTGGTCCAAATCAGGAGTAGAAAGTGAGATCAAGCCCTCTGGGAATGGGAATGACACACGGAATGAGAGAAAGCAACACAATCTCAGGCTTGTTTGATATCCTCCACAGAAGAACCTAAGTTGGCTGGTGTTCGGACCTGGTCAGGTGGTCAGCTAGTATCACGTGGTGTAAGGACTCGGTCAGTACTAGCCAAATAATTACTCCGAGGGACCAGGAGTGGGAGGAACGAGAGAATGAGTAAAAGTTGTTTTTGAGAGAGCAGTAATCAGGAGAACCAGAAAAACTTCATTTGTTGTCAGTGCCAAGGAATGATTGTAAAGCCAAAAATAAGAGATAATATCATAGATTAAGTTTTCCTGATTCAGACAAGCAGATAAAAGAATAGACCAGGCAACAAAGACAAGGGTGTCATGTTCCCATGAGCATTCAAGACAAATGTGGTAAACAGGCCACACTGTTCAAAGTTTCTGGGTAGTCCCTGGTATGGGGGTGAAGGGGTAGCATCAGCCTGACTAAAAAGGCATCAGATTAGGGCAGATAAGTTGTATTACATCTGTTCAATCCCAATTTCTGTTTTAGCAGGTTAAAAAAAGCTTGCCATAGCTTCCTACAAGCAAATGGGAATATCTGACTAAAAAAGAATAGAAATGAACTCATTTCTTATTTAAATTGGGAGTATCAACAGCATCAGGACTGTAACTCTACTTAATAATACTCTCAAGACGTGATGGATGAGTTTCCAGGAGCCATTCCAGGTAATAATTCCTTGCCTCTTTATTCTCTTATCTTCATACTGACTATCTAGTTGAACCCTAAAATATTCCCCATTTGCCCTTAATATCAGGAGTCTAAAATGAGAAGACCACAGAAAAATGTGATGGTGCACCATGACACAACAAGGACTTTGACACACTACACAATCAAAAGAAGGGATCCAGCACAACATGCTTTTCCAGCTTCAGGAAGTAGTACTGATACCTTCAGGCAGAACTTATTCGATGATGTGTGGGGTCCAGTGCAAAATGATGTGTGGGGTCCAGAGCAAGACCCTTGTTAAAAAATTAAGAATTTCAAGATAGCAACAACGGAGCATTAAACCAAGTGAGGAGACCTTCTAAGTGCAGGGCCCTAGGAGATTGCCTAGGTTGTGTACCTGCGAAGCTGGTCCTGCCTTCAGGGACAGTATAGCATGGTCCTTTAGAGTCAGAGTTGGGTCCAAATCCCATCTTTGCCACCCATTATTTATGTGATCTTAGGCAATCTATTTAGCCTCTTCATATGTCCAAGAGGTTGTGTGCTTGTAATCCAGTATTGTGAGGATTAAATGGGATAAGGAATAGAATGTATACAAAGTGTTTAGCACATGGTAAGCACTCAACAAGTGGTAGCTGAACTATTATTGTTCAGTGAAATATGCAGGTAATTATCAAAGCAGTAAGTTTAAGAAATGAATTGCTGAACTGCTATTAAGGATATGAAAGCATGTGACTGGGATTTTAGGGCAACTAAATGAGGCAGACAAGGAAGATCGAATCTTCTGCTTGGCTCTTCTGCCTTCTCTAACCACTTTCCTACTTCTCTCTTCCCATGTATTGCAAAGCATACAAAGGGTGATGTACATGCTGCCTCCATTTTTTATCCACAATCCTCTTTACTCTGGCATTTAATATCCCCATGGCCACCCCCTTCTCAAAAAGTTACTAATGACCCCGTTTACTAAATAAAACGGGCATTTCCCACTTTCTCTGTACAATTTCATACTGCTGACCGATTCCTCCAGCTCGAAACCCTCTCTTCTCCTTTCTGACTTTTGTTAACTAACACTGCACCCTCATGGCTAACAGCATGTCCAGTCAGCCTTGCATCTATCCAGTACACAAATGGTCGTGAAGAGAATGCATTTGTTGGATGAATAAACTAGATGGTGCTTTGGCTTCTCTGATATTCCTTCTTTTCTACCATACTAACCCCATTTCTTCTTCCTACCTCCCTAGATGTGGGCTTCTCCAAGCTTCAGCCCTTGGTCCTCTATTCTTCTGTTTCAATGCTGCTACCTCTGGTCGACTAAGCTAATCACATGGCTTCACTGATCACCTTCTCTACATAAGACTCCTTGACTTCTCTTTTTTGAGCACTAGCCCCCCACTTCCAAATACTTATGGGACATGTCCACTTGTGAGTTCCAGTATCACCTCAGGATATCTAGCATCTAGCTTTTCCTCTTCTCCCCAAACTGGCTTTCCTTTTTGTCTTATCTCTGTTCATCTTGTCACCCATGTTCAAGGCTGTATATGATTCTTCCTTATTTCTTGCCCTCCATATCCACAGTCATAGAGTCCTGTTCATGTTTCCTTTGTGATACTTATTGAATCCATCTTTTATTTTCACTGCTGTCACCCTAATTCAATTCCTTACCCCCTCACATCTAGACTATGTAAATAATGTACTAGCTGGTTGTGCAGTTCTCTTTCTATCCCTACTAAAGTTTATTCTCCACACTGTTGTTGAGAATCTTCTTAAAAATACTTTCACGACCCCACATTTTCCTAACCAAATATCTTCAGACTTTCCATCATATGGGATAAAGTTCTAACTCCTTAGTTCAGCATTCAATGCCTGTTCAAGTCAGGCTTCAATCACCGCTTCCAGTCTTACAACTTCTCTGCTTAAACCTGATCTTGCCAGACTGGTCCCTGAAAACTTTCTTCCATACTCTAGTCCCATGCTTTATAAACATGATTTTTCCCATCCGGAAATTCCTTCCACCCTCCTTCTCTCAAGCCTTCCTTTGTAATCATAGTCCATAATGATCTTTCTCCTTTTTTTGACTCCTTTAATACCACATGTTTCAGCACTTTGAAAACTTACTGAATGGCTGCTTTACATTTAATCCTCACAACTCCATGAGGTAGGTGGCATTGTTACAAAGAAACAAAGTCAACTAACTTGTCATATAGCAAGTAACTGGTAGAACTGGGATCCAAATCCTTGCCTGAGAATAATCCCCAAACTACACCACCTCTCCCATTTTCCTGTCTCTTCCAAACCACAAATACGGCACAGTATTTGCACACAAGCAGGTGTTCAGTAAACATGGTGATTGAGAAAATTGCTTAAATAGCACCCGTGACTCTCTAGCACTTACAGAATTGTCAATCCTAGCAATGCGTATTAGGCACATCAACTTCTTCACGTTGCTTGATCTGTAGCATTGTTCAAGATGGGATTTGCCAAAACTTCACCACTATCCATTCTAAAAATTAATGTTGGTTTAAGCAAAGCTAAAAGGCCTTTATCTGATTCAAACATTAGGTGAGTTTTGGGGATGTCCATTGTATTACCTCTTGGCCCATCCTTGTTGTTTCCAAATGATTAGGAAGTGAACATAGGCTGGCTAGTTGATGGCTTATGAGGTAAAATGGACTATTTAGAGTTCTGGAGGTGGATGCTAAGGCAGCAGAATAGGATTTCTCTGCTTTGGTAGCTAAGCACTTGGTAAAAGAAGCCCAATAAAAGTGCATCGTGGGTGGAAAATGAGATCAAAAGAGGATAAGAGTAAGGAGGGAGACAGAACAGAAAGAAGGAAATGCTAGAAATATTCTATCGAGAAGATGGTGCTGTCCTTTTCTGAATAGTTGCTTGAAGCTGTCGGATCCAACCCTGTCCTTTGTGGCTGGCACCATGTAACAGTGGGTTCTGTCACTTCTGCATGATTCATGGCTCAGTCCTGAACTGCTTGTCCTGACCCATATCACAGGCCAGATCCTCTCTTGCTCCAGATCCTCCCGGCTTCTGACCTTATTACTCACTTCCTCAGGTCTCAGAAACCTGACCTCACAGATCTGACATTCAGCATTGCTTCCCTGGTTATGCCCTGTATTTTCGTCTTGTTGTCTGGTGTAGATCTGTCCTCTCAGGATTGTGCCCCTATTGCCACACATTCTACCCAGTGTCCAGGCCTTCTACCTTGGAGCTACTGCAAAGTATCCCTTTCCTATCTCTGTATGTTGGACTGTTACTTGGATAGATACAAGTGGCAAAGACCAGGGGTGAGGCTCAGAAAAACTGATAAGGGGAAAAAGTGGGGAAGAAGAACAATAAGAAGGAAAATACCACTGGAAAATTGTAGAGGCAATTAGAAATTCTAGATTACTTTTGGAAACTTACTTTATCAAGGAAGGAAAAAGGCCATGGCTACAATATAAAGCCATTGCCTAGGGATACCATACTCTTCCAGTGTCTATATTCACTCTCTCCTCTGCTTTGGCTGCCCTTCCTGTCCTTCCCAATCTTCTCTGCGAGGCAAACTCCTATTCATCCTTCAAGATCTTGCTTAAACGTGTTCTTTTCTGGAAAGCCTTCTCTGACCCTCTCAGACAGCTAATTGTTCCCTCCTTTGTGTTTCCACAGCTCTTTATACACACATCTATTATGCTATCACTTTTACGGGCAATTTTATTTGTCTCTCCCACTACTTCTTTGAGGACAAGGACTAATTATCTTATTCGTCTCTGCATCCCCAAGACATAGCACAAGACACAGCAGAGTGCCTGGCATATAGCAAGTGTTTGTTGTTGCGTGATAAAAGACATCAAGAGCGGTAAGAAGTGCAATTTGCACTTCACTTGCAAAAATCAAATTGGTTCCTCTACTTTTCATGTGTAACCACGTTTTCCCTTGATTTGGGAGAAACGACTTTAGACTCATAAAGGAAATTCTATTGATATCACTGGCACGTTAGCCAGTTTTTCATCCCCATTGATGATAGCAACATCCCCCTCACCGCACTCTGCCAAGAAGCTCCCAGGGCAAGCTTAACATTAGTGGCACATCGCCCATCCTACCATCTCTGTTGTAGTGAAAGCTAAATTACACCGTGAGCCTAAAGCCGCCACCGATCTTAGTGAACTGGTGTGGTTGGGGGAGGGGAGGTGGATAATCCAAAGAACACACTGTTAGCCGACCTAGTAGAAGGGCGAGAAAGGAAGATGAATTTAAACCTTGCCTTATAAAAAATTTGTTAGAAACTCACGCAAAACAGCCGCTTCCTCTGGACATGACAGACCCGATCCAGGTGTCCGGCAGTGACCTTTGCCCATGAGTGTCAGGTCATCACCCAGCACAGAAAACAAGGGGCCAGTGCCTTTCCTGGGCATCCCTCCTTCTCAAACCTGGCAAATCTTGGGGCCTGGTTTTCCTTTAGGGGATTGTCCTCTCCTCCCAGCACCGGCAATCCCCAGTTCCCTCTGCCGGTGCCCCCCCAAGCACCAATCTCGCTTTCGTCCCACGCGGGGCGGGGGGGAGGGGCTCCTTGACTCCGGGTCAAAGTGCCGGCGGCCGGGCTGTCAGGCCCGACTGAGTAGGGGGACGCCGAGGTCAGGCCCGACCCCCGGGTCTCCTCGCACTCTGCGGGACGAGCCGAGCGGACGCAGGCCGCGCCAGGCCACGGGCTGCCGAGGCGCGGGCCTCTGCGCGGAAGGGACTCGGCCCCCGAGAAGCCGCGC
The DNA here is from genome assembly GCF_004348235.1 of Phoca vitulina. Lineage (NCBI taxonomy): Eukaryota > Metazoa > Chordata > Mammalia > Carnivora > Phocidae > Phoca > Phoca vitulina. Next base: position 76,032,860 of record NW_022589705.1, on the reverse strand, counting down.
GAGCGCCGGTGCTCCGGCCAGTCCCCCTCAGCCTGCCGCAAGTGCCGGCCCCGCAGCTGCCCCGCAGCCCTCGCCGCCGCTGGGTCCCGGCACCCTGCGCGTCGCGGCCGGTCGCTCCGCGGGCCCGACTGCCGGGTGCCCGCGCGGGCCCCGCGCCCCGGATCCCGGGTCAGGCCGCCCGCCGCCTGCCCGCCCGTGCCCACCGCAGTGCCCCGCCCCGCGCGGCCCGCCCCGGTCGCCGCGCCCCGGCCCGGGCGTGACAGCTGGGTGCCCAAAGGGTTAAGCCGGCAGCGCAGCGACCCGAGTGCCCCGCGCGCTGCCCGTCCGCCGCGAGCCGGCCCCAGCGCGCACGCGCCCGCCCGTTACCTGCGGTCGCGTTCGCGCTCCTCCTCCACCTGGCCGCTCTCTCCCGGGGGCCGCCCCTCAGCCCGCCCCCTCGGCTCGGCGCCGCGCACCCTGCTGGCTACTCGGACACAGCCCGGGGAGGAGGGGCGTGGGGGGCGATTACCATATATTAGCATACCAGCGCGCGTCACGTGGCCTCTCCAACCAATGGTCACTCTGGAAAGGCGGGGATTGGGTTGAACACGCCTAGGTGCTGCTCCGGGCCTGAACCGGTGGCCATGGCAACGGCTGGGAGGACGGGAGGCGGGGAGAAGCGGGGAGGCACTGGAGCCCAGTGGCCCCCCGGGAGCATCTCTCCTACCCGAATTCCGTGTGGAGACACCGTGCACTTTCCCCACCCTACGGAGGGAGAGGGGCTGAGTTTGGCTCCTCTCAGAAGGATTCAGACTCAGCAAACAGTAAATGAGCGCTTACCACGTGCCTAACACTTTTCGGCAGAATATGAATCTCGGGGTCACCTTGTGATGTCAGTACTGTTAACCCTACTTAATAGAAGGGAAGGTGGAGAGGCTCAGAGAGATTAGGTCACTCACTCAAAGTCACACAGTCACACCAAATGGCAAAAGTGGAGAGCTGAGCCCATATTTGACTTCAGGCCCAGGACTCTCTTAGAGTCACTTTCTCCAGCAGGGGTCTCCCAGTACCTCCTCACAATTCCAGGTATACCAGACGCTGAGAAGATCCTCCTACAAACTTTATACAGTGCTTTAGCGTTTCTTTACAATGACCCTTGAGGTTAGTAGGCAGAACAGTTATGTCCATATTGCAGATGAGGAGAAATGAGGCTGAGAGGTAACGTGACCTGCCTCCCGTCAAACAGCTCTTAATAGCTAGTACTTAATTACTATGATTTATACTCAAACTCGATACTTTATAAACTTTTTTTTTTAAAGATTTTATTTATTTATTTGACAGAGAGAGACACAGCGAGAGAGGGAACACAAGCAGGGGGAGTGGGAAAGGGAGAAGCAGGCTTCCCACGGAGCAGGGAGCCCGATGCAGGGCTCGATCCCAGGACCCTGGGATCATGACCTGAGCCGAAGGCAGACGCTTAACGACTGAGCCACCCAGGCGCCCCTACTTTGTAAACTTTTAAATTCAATCTTCTCAACACAGTGGTATTGCTATGACCATTTTACAGATTAAGAAACTGAGGCTTTAGGAAGTTAAACAAATTGCTCAAGGCTACACAGCTAGTAAGTAACAGATTTAGGTTCAAATCTAGGTTTATCTGGCTCTTAAAGCTAGTCTCATGAAGTCTCATTGTACCAGGTTCATTTAATTTAGGCTTGGACTTGGACTTCTGTAACAGAACTTCCCTGCCTCTCCTCTTAAAATGTGACCATGCTCTCTGCAAACCATCACATGACAAGTGGTATGTGTTAGGGTCACAGAGGCTAAATATCAAAAAAGAATAGAGTCACCTCTGTAGGTGGGTACGTACACTCTACAATTCCCTGCTTTTTGATTTTTACCTCTAGAGATCTGAAGCAGAGTAGTTTAAAAGTGTAAACATCTGCATATGGACTTTCCCTTTGCTCCTTTAAGTTAGCTCAGTGGTTCTGTGATTACTGGAGAAAGGCCATATGCCTCAAATCAAATATGTTAAATTTTATAGGCATTTTAAGGGATTATCAAAGGTAATTTTGAATATATTGTACATTTCACTTTATTGGGCTGATTTAAAACCCAATTTCCTCCTAAACTGTGACTGGTGTTCACAAGCACAACTGTGTAGGCAGACTTATTTGGAATAAAATCCTGACTTGGCTACTCACTAATGTGTGACCTTGGGTAAGTTACCTAACCTCGCTGTGCCTTGATTTCCTCATTTGTAAAGTAGGGTAAGAACGGTGTGAGAATTAAATGAATTAACATATAAAAAGCATTTAGCACAAGTCCTGGCTTAGGGTAAAACTTCCATAATTGTTAGCTGTTATTGCCCCAGGAGCTTTCCTAGGAACAGACAACCCACATGTACAGAATCTCTCAAGTTTTCCTAGCTGGCTTTGGAATTTTGAAGCTGTTCCCCATCCCTCGTGGCATATTAAACAGCCTGTTGTGCTGGTGAAGACTTGTTATCTCTCCAATGACATTCCCTCTTCTTAGGATCATAAATAATTCCTGGACTCAAAGGAGCTGGTTTCTCCTGCACATCTCCTAGCACCAAATTACCAGAGTGGCTTCTTACAGAAGAGGATCTTGACAAACAGCGGAGCCATAAGTCAGGCTCCTTGAAACACTTTTATGAGCGCCTTAATGAGGGAGATGAGCTGTCATCAGGAACTCCTCCGTCCTTCCTGGCCACAGGAAATGAGCTCTTTGTGCTCAAAGGATTTCCAAAGCTGAGGAGCAAAGAGTTTTCAGGAAGTGGGGCAGGGATGAAAAGCTGTTGACTCAGAGAAACCCAGGGCTAAACAGCCCCTATCCTGCCATTCACCATATAGGGTCAAATTACTCACGGTCTTATTGCAGCAATAGCACCAAAGGGTGGCTGGTGTGGGGTGTTAATTCCCTCACTCCCCCCCCCCCACCCCGGGTGTACACACTTGGACAGCCAACCCACCACCACTCCAAAAGATAAGGCAGCATAGAAGAGTGGTTAAGAGCATACAATCTTGGACCTAAAGAAGCAAGTGTAAATCCTGCTTCCACTACCTTGGAAAAGTTGCTTAACCTCTTTGGGTCTCAATTTCCACATCTGCAAAATGGGAATGAAACAGGGCCCACCCTCTAGTCTCTTGTGAAGATAACTAAGTTACTAACATAAAGTGCTTAGCACCCCTTATACTAAGCACTAGAGGTGTATTTGCTAATTAAACAAAATAAACATGAAAGTCCAATACAAACAATATACTTTTGAGGCAGGCACAGCTTTAAGCAAAGTGATCTAGACTCTCTCCCTCTCCCCCAACCAGATGCTGCCCCACCCACCCCCATCCTGACTTGCAAATAAAGGTTGCCCAGGAATAAGAAGAGTATGTGCTTGGAAACTCTGGTTTGAACACTGACTCTGCCACTTTTCTTGTTCTGTGAACTTGGCCGAGTTTTTACATCCCTAAACCACAGTTACGTTATTTTTTTTCTTTAAGATTTTATTTATTTATTTGACAGAGAGAGAGAGGGCACAAGCAGGGGGAGCAGCAGACAGAGAGGGAGAAGCAGACTTCTGCTGAGCAGGGAGCCTGATGCAGGGCTCCATCCCAGGACTCTGGATTCATGACCCGAGGAGCCAAAGGCAGACGCTTAACCGAGGGAGCCACCCAGGCATCCTGACAGTTATGTTATTTGTAAATTGAGACTACCTCCCAGAGTTGCTCTGAGCATTTGTTCAGATAGTGTTAGGCAAGAGGTGATGGGGTCCCGCTTTATCACAATCACCTTGCCCTTTTATTGAGCTGTTTCTCGTGAACATCTTTGCTCTCCTATAATGAAAATAACATTTATTGTGCACTTACTCTGGCCTTGTGCTATATACATCATCTTATTTAATACTTACAATAAGACAAAGACCCAGAGGGATTAAGTAACTTGGCCAAGATGACAATGGAAGTCAGTGGCCAGGATTCAAGCAGGACTGTCTGATTCCCAAGTCCATGCTGGTAACCCACCATGCCCCAGGTCTCCAACTCCAGAGTGGCTCATACAACTCATGGAAAGTGTGCTCTATTTCTGTAGTGTGCCTCCCCCATCCACACGTGCATGCTTTCCACGAGCGCCCAGCAGCACCCAGCACCCTAAGTGCTCCGTGTATACTTACTGAGTGAGCGAAAGGAAATGACTGTGACATTTAATAGTGATGATAGTCCCCTTTTTTGGGCTTTCCCCAGTGGGGAAGAAAAGCAGCTGGCAACCCCCTACCCCCCCAGCATCCTCTTCCTGCTAATCTTGTGGAAGGCCTTCTTCCTTCCCATGGGGGAGTCAGGCTTCTTGGTTTCAGAGATCCGCAATAGGCACAACGATGACTCATCTGCAATGAACATTTGGAGAGCTGTCAGGGCCACTTGTGCTTTTTTAGGGCTCTGCTAACATGCATCAGTTGGGTGATTTCCAAATAATGGCCTTGGAGCCATATATTAGTTTCCTAGGACTGCCATAACAAAATGCCACACACTAGGTGGCTTAAAACAACACGAACGTATTCTCTCACAATTCCAGAGCCAGACGTCCAAAATCAAGGCATCTGTAGGGTCGGTTTCTTCTTGGGGGCTCAAAGGGAGAATGTCTCCCATGCCTCTCTCCTGGCTTCTGGTGGCGCTGGCAATCCTTGGCATTCCTTGGCTTATAGATGCATTACTCACATCTCTGCCTCCATCCTCACATGACATTCTCCCTGTGCATCTGTGTCCCAATTTCCCTCTTCTTGTAAGGACACCAGTTCTATTGGAGTAGGGCCCACCCTAACCCAGTATAACCTCATCTTAATTTCATTACATCTACAGACCCTATTTCCAAATAAGGTCGCATTCTCCAGTACCAGGGGTTAGGACTTGAACATATCTTTTCACCTTTTCTGGGGGACACAATTCAACCCACAACAATATGTGCAGAGGAGATGGAAAATGAAGGAAGGGGATGAAAAGAAAGGTGAGGTTGTCCATAAGGAGCAGATCATACTTGGAGAATGGAGTGTGACCCAGGGTCCCTTAGGAATGGGACTAAACGTTTTCTTCTTGGCCAATTTCATTTTCATTCTTTCCTTTTTTTTTAAGACTTTATTTTTAAGGGCACCTGGGTGGCTCAGTTGTTTAAGCGACTGCCTTCGGCTCAGGTCATGATCCTGGAGTCCCGGTATGGAGTCCCACATCAGGCTCCCTGCTCAGCAGGGAGTCTGCTTCCCCCTCTGACCCTCCTCCCTCTCATGCTGTCTCTCATTCTCTCTCTCGCAAATAAATAAAATCTTAAAAAAAAAAAAAGACTTTATTTTTAAGTAATCTCTACACCCAATGTGGGGCTCAAACTTACAACCCCGAGATCAAGAGTCACATGCTCCATCCACCGAGCCAGCCAGGTGCCCTTAAGATTTTTTCCCAAAGATGTTTCCAGCTCATACACTCACAGTATCAGAGCTGGAAGGTACCTCAGAGGTTCATTCATTCATTCAACAGACATTTATCAATTACTCTTTGAACGACTGGAGAGAATTCATTCAGAGAGAAAGGAAATGGTCTGAGGGAACTGAAGCCCAGGGAGGGAGTGTGAATTGTCTAGGATTACATCCTGCCAAGAACAGAATGGGGGAGCCCAAGGCCTAATCCTGAGCCCTTTTGATGCCTACCAGGAAGGCTACCCAACCCCTGGGCTTAAGCCTCTGGTGCATAGGCAGATCTCATTTTTTGTTTTGTTTTGTTTTGTTTTAAGATTTTATTTATTTATTTGAGAGAGAGAGTGAGAGTGAGAGAGCGCACAAGCAGGGGGAGTGGCAGAGGGAGAGGGAGAAGGCTCCCAGCTGAGCAGGGAGCCTGACTCCAGGCTCAATCCCAGGTCCCTGGGATCATGACCTGAGCCAAAGACAGAGGCTTAACCGACTGAGCCACCCAGGCACCCACAGATCTTGTTTTTAAAAAGCTGTTTGTGTTCTGAGGCTCAGAACTAGCTCCCCCAGACTTCCATAGGCAGGTCCTGTCATTGAGGGACTTTGGAACCTTGGACAAAGCTAGAACCATCTCTTATCCGAAAGTGCAATCCTGCAGCCTTTCTTCTTTTTTGGACCAATTCTTTGGCTAATCTTCGAGGCATCATCTTCTCTGGATGCCACAGCGGAATCAGGCATACAGAAACTCCTTGAGGGCAGAGACAATGTCTTGTTCATCTTTTTTGTCCCCAGTGCTGACACAGAAACTGTCATGGAAATGGCTCCCAATAGCCATTTGTTCAGTGAATGTAAGAACATTGCTCCAGTTAAGACCAAGGGCTGTTTACTGCTATTTCGACATTCCACGCTCAGTGATGGTTGCAGAGTTGGGGTCAGGTCCCCCAATTCCACTCTGAAAACCACAGTTCATTTGACATGACTATTCCATTTGTCACTCCATCAGCAGAAGACATGGCATCTTGCTCCCATTATTGGTGGCCGATCCGAATATTGTCCTGCCTCGAGCTGTCACCCTGTGAGACATCAGCCTGGAGCAGTGAGACTGAAAACTGGGGCAGGCTGGGGTCAGAGATGGGGTCAACCCAGCGGGAGTTGTCAGATCAGAGCAGGGGTGAGAAGGAGGTCAGACGGGAGATCAAAGTCCAGGAACTAGGCAGGTACACAGTCAGGCCCGCCTCTTGGGAGGACGGTGGCCAGTGGCTGGAGCCCCTTCAGCAAGTGTCTAATAGGCCGGTCTCCTGAGTTGGCCTTCGGCTCACAGGTCTCCAGAGGGTTCTTTGTGATTGATCTGGGTTTGGGTTCCCTCCTCACAAAGAGGAGGCCTCCTCAGCAGGCCTCATGTTCACACGATCAGACAAACTCGAATATCCTGGAGGCAGCCTTATTTGTTCTAATCACGTGGTCTCAGACTTGCTGCTACTTTTTAGATCCACACTCTTAGGTCTGACTCTGGCTGTGCATCAGTATCACGTGTGAACCTTGGTCAAATGCAGATTCCCAGGTCCCACCCTCAGAGAGTCTGATTCTCTAGGTCTGGGCTGGGCCGTTGACATCTTGAGAGGCTGTGCGGTCCCGGGGTTACGCGTGGGGGAGTCTGGAGCCAGGCTGCTTAGATTTGCAACCGTTCTGCCACTTACCCAGTGAACTGGGGTGCACTTCTTAACCTTTCTGTGCCTCGGTATCTTATCTATAAAAGGTAATAATGATATTCAGCTCATTGATTTCATGTGAAGTCTGAAAATACGAAGTGCTCAATAAATGTTGCTTACTATTGCAATCTTTCTTTTTACCAAACTACAAGTGATTTAGAATCACAGTCCTTCCTCCCTCCCTCCCTCTCTTCCTCCCTTCCTCCCTTCCTTCCTTCGTTCTGTCCTTCCTTCTCTTCCTTTATTAATTACTGAGTATTCCTACCTGCCGAGACCCTTGCTAGACACACACCATCCTCCCCAGTTATAGTCTCACAGGGAAGCCAGACCTTGGAAGCATGGTTCTATTCACTGCCTCCTGAACCCTCATTGTAGTCTGCAGCTCTGGGCTTCTCTTCTGGTGTCCCTCCAGCTTGATGACCTTCGTTTGCGCCTTCAAATGGAGCAAAATGGGAAGAACATAGAAATCGTTTCGACCTGGCGTGCCATTTTCTAGCTAAGTGACATAGGACAAATCACATGTAGAAGGAACTGTGTCTGCTGCTTGCTCAGTATCCTTGTTCTAGGAATGGTTCTGCCTGTCCTATAACCACAGGGCCGGGAGAAGAGCAGCTAAACACACCTGGGATTCCACCCCTCACCCCAGGCCACAGATAATTGGTCAGGGCAGGCGACAGACCCAAGCTGAGCCAATCACATCCCATGTCCAAGAGCCCGGAATGGAGCCGAGGCCTTGCTGCTTGCCTTTGGCTGCTCTCTTGAATGGAGGTGATATTAGGAGTGGTTGGCAGTGGACATTTTCCACCATGCATATTAGGAAAAAGAACCAATCAGTCTGCAGCAAGAAAGAAAAGCAAAACCAATGGCTGGAGTTTTTAGGGTGCTGAGGTTCCTGACTGCCTCCCTATGCTGTCCCTAACCTTGGATTCTGTGACACATCCTCTATCCTTCTAGTAAATTCTTCTTTGTGTTGAAGTCAGATGTAGGGAGTCTCCTGTTTTCACCTGGTGCCTGGAAGGCAGGTTGTACCTCCCAGCAACTGGGTCTTCCATGTTCAAGAGATCAATTTTTCTTTTCTTTTTTTTAAAGATTTTATTTATTTATTTGTCAGAGAGAGAGACAGCGCTAGAGGGAACGCAAGCGGGGGAGTGGCAGAGGGAGAAGCAGGCTTCCCACTGAGCGGGGAGCCCGATGCGGGGCTTGATCCCAGGACCCTGGGATCATGACCTGAGCCGAAGACAGACGCTTAACGACTGAGCCAGCCAGGCGCCTCAAGAGATCAGTTTTTCAAGAGCTACTCAAGGGGAAAGAAAATTCAAATCTGGGGTCTCGGGACCGAATTGTCTCTGCTGAGCTTGAATGAGCTTTTGGGTCAGAGAACTTTAGGAGCGAAGGGATTTGGGTCTTGAACGCTAGAGGGGGCCTGGCCAGGCCTTCCATGGGAGGGACCCCTATTTCTAACTCTCCTTAGTTAAGGAGGGATCTCCTGAGAGCCATGCCACCTCTTCCTGTTCTGTTCTTTTATATTTGCAATTCCTCAGTCACTGACACCCTTCCCAAATTGAGCTGGATTTCCCCCCCACACCTGGAACTGGTTACTAGGACTTGTCTATCTCTCTTGGGGATGGGGGTTGGGGTGAGAGCAGGAAAGTGAGGAGCAGCCGTTCCTGTTCTAGTATGTTCTAAGCTTCTGGTGTTTTCTTTACCTCGGACCTGCCTCTCCTAGGGTGTCACAGGGCTGATTGATGTTGTCTTCCCCAGCACCCCTTTTGATCAGCTAGGTATCAGTTCCTCCAGTTTATAGGCAGGAATGACATTTAGCTGGCTTGCACCAGCACAGCCTCAAATGCTTGTTAATTTAGTAAAAGAAAATTTTTTTTCTTGTGTGTTGCTCCAAGTACCCCAAATGCCCCTCCAGCTCCCTTGTACCCTAGTTTCTTCCCTGTGATCCCCCAGACCTCCACACCATCCAGCAACTAAAAGGTTGATACCAGGCATAGCAAGGACTCTGGCTTAGACCCTTGGCATGCTTTCTGATGGGTTCTTGCCTCTCCCTCACTAGTTAGATATTTTAGATACCCTCCTGTTTACAGGTAAGGTTTAAAGAAGCTAACTAACCTAGGTCATTTGTTTACTCAGTCATTCATTTAACACATTTTTATTGAATGGCTGCTTTGTGCCAGTCCTGGGTTCAGTGCTCAGGACACAATGCTGAACAAAAATAATGGCACATCTAGATTAGTACAGACACAGATGAAAAATTAGGAGATAAGGTAAAACCTGACTAGGGTACAAAAAGGAAGACCAGGGTCCGTGAGAGAGGATCATACAGACACCCACTTTTAGAGGCCTCTGTAGGGCTTCAGGCACTAATCAGCCAAAGCGAGGCAAGAACTGGTCAGGCCCAGAAGGCACGGCGTTTGTGAAGAACATGGTACTAGGTGGACTTGCCCAAGGTCACCAAGGGACAGGGTGCTGGGTGCTGTCTGACTCTGCAGTCTGCGTTATTCTTTCCTCCTGGATTGCCTTGCTGCGGGGAGTGCTCATCTAGCCACTTTTCCTAGATCCTTGGGTGTGGACCTCAGGTCTCCTGCAAATCACCGCTGTCCTGTCTATACCGCAAATTACTGCCCTTGTGATATAGGCCACAGCCATGCCTCAGCCAGAGGACCCCTGCCACCTCGGCAAGTGCCTCTTTCACCAAACTGGGCTATCTAGTCACAAGAGAGACAAAAGGAGTATCAGAGATGTGGAGATGGATGGGAGTGATGTTGCACAGCGTTGCGAATGTATTTTATATCACTGCACAGTACACTTAAAAATGGTTAAGATAGTAAATTTTATGTTATGGGTACTTTACCACAATACACAGGAATATTTGACAAACTGCATAAGGATGGTCTCCTACAACCTAAACTGCATGGTAGGGACACAGAAAGAACTTTCGCTCCTCAATTGCACACAGTGTCTGCCTCTGGGGTCGGTTCTGCTTGCAGCTCCTCTGAAGGCAGCTTTGGGCATGATCCCCATCCAGCCCCTCCACCCCTGGACATAGCTGAGGAGCCCAAGTGGAGGCGTCTGGCCCAGGGCAGGCAATCGAGAGCAAGAAAGAGGTAAGCAAGATGTGTTGCACGCACAAATTTGAACCAAGGAGGACTTCTTGTAGAGCAGAAGGTGAGGAAGGTGCTCGGGAGTGAGAGAAGGCAGCAGAGAAAACACCAAGAAACAGTGGCCCAACCGTGGCAGAGAGTGCTGATTACCTCTCAGTACCCGTCACCCTCTGCGCAGGCAAATGTGTAACAGCGGGCTCTCTGGCAGGTCAGGGTGGGGAGTCCGGATTTGTAGTGCTCCCCGATTTCTGTGGTGTACTCCCACTAAGGCCAATTTCAGGTCATGTCCATAAGTATGGAACTGGGGGGCGGGCAATACATGTGATGGGCTCTCCTGAGCCTATGTAAGCCAGCTCTGAACACCACCAAATTGTCCCCTTCTTTTTTTTACTAATAGAAGGTGCACTTTGTGTTTCATTAGGGCTCATAGTCACGTGGCTGGACACTGGCTGTGATCTACAGCCGCGCCCTATATTACACACCCATGGTCACATAAGGAAGATCGGGTCAGTGGTCTGTGAGCAGCAGTGATGTGGGTTGGTTCTCTGTACATCCTTAAAAGGAGCACTGGTCGCCCCTGCTCTCTCTCCTCTTCTTCCTGCAGGCTGGGAGGTGATGTGGTGCAGATGAGGAGAACACCATGGAAGGTAGCAGGGCAGCAGGTTGGAAGGAACCTGGATCTTTGGGCAGCCATGGAGCTGAGCTGCCTAACCATCCTGAACCAGCCACTTACATCTTCTGTTTCAGGACAGAAGAAAATGTGTACTTTAATTAATTAATTAAACTAATTAATTAATTAATGTTTTTAAAGATTTTATTTATTTATTTGTCAGAGAGAGAGAGAGAGAGAGCACAGGCAGGGGGAGCAGCAGGCTCCCCACTGAGCAAGGAGCCTGATGTAGGACTCCATCCCAGGACCCTGGGATCATGCCCCGAGCCGAAGGCAGACGCTTAACCCACTGAGCCACCCAGGCATCCCAAGACTTTTATTTTGGAGTCTCTTATTATGGCAGCTCATCTGACTACGAATACTTAGCTCTAGGAATACCTGGGATTTGGTGCATTTTGTGGATATCATTACCACAAACCCTGTCCTCTCTCTTAAGAGGTCCCAAATGGGTCTGTCTCTATTATAAGCAAAAGATTATTAGGCAGCATTTGCTAGGCTTAGCAGCAGAAACCACCCTACGATCTCAACGGCTGACAGCAACAAAGGTTATTTCTTGTTTATGCTACATGACAGCTGCAGGTTATTTGAAGTTCTGTTCTAAATGTGTTCACATTCTGTGTCTCAGACCAAAGGAGTGGCCCCTATATCAGTCCAGAGACAGAAGAGAAAATACCATGGCTGAATCTTGCAATGACTCTTAAAGCTTCTGCTGGGATGTGGCATATGTCACGTCTATTCACGTTCCGTTGGTCAAAGGAAGCGAATGGCCTAGGCTGACACCAAGGGGGTTAGTGAGGTATAGTCTCCCCACAGAGAAGCACTGCACGTCTCATTGCTATGGGCAGAGATGGATCATCTTTTCACTAAGAGTCCAGCAAATAGTTGGGAGTAATAATACAATCCGCTGCAAGAGCCCAAAGTGAAAAAACATGTATTCTGCCAGGACAGATGCTATTCTTATTCCCATTTTGCAGGTGAGGAAACTGAGGCTCAGAGAAGATAAGGGCCACACCATCACATAGTCTTATGCTACTCTCCAACTGCAAATTCTGAGAAGCTCATTTCAATTTTTCTGCTATGGATCACGTTGTTAATAAAACCTTGTAGATCGTCTGGAAGACCCTTTGTCTCATTTTTGTTTTTTTGTTTTTTAAAGATTTATTTATTTATTTGAGAGAGAGAGAGTGTGTGTGTATGTGTGTGTGTGGGGAGAGGGCACAGGAGGAGAGGGAGAGAGATTCTAAAGCAGACTTTTGTGTTTTTGTTTTTTAAAGATTTATTTATTTATTTGAGAGAGAGAGAGTGTGTGAGGAGAGGGCACAGAAGGAGAGGGAGAGAGATTCTTAAGCAGACTCCATGCTGAGCATGGGGCTCGATGCAGGGCTCGATCCCATGAGGCAGGCTCGATCTCACGACCCTGTGATCAGGACCTGAGCGGAAACCAAGAGTGGGATGATAAACCGACTGTGCCACCCAGACGCCCCAAGACCCTCTGCCTTCTGTAGTGCATTTCTGGAAGCCAAGCTCTGGAGTTTGTGAAGAACTCACTGAAGCTCAGCATACAGAAAGAGAGGAAGAGGCTACAGACAGTAGAGGTGGGAGGTTTGAGCTCTGGCCCAGGGGCGCTGCCACTAAATCACTGTTCACCTTCAGGAAGTTCTTTAACCTCTCTGGGTCTCTGTCGTCTGCACATGGAAGAGCTCCGAGTATAGCTCAGAGTATGCAATTAATAAGGTTAATCTGGCTCTAAGATGCTAATATCTAATTTCACTCTTCCCAATGGAACTTTGGGGTCCCTCTTAAGAAGCCCTGTTCTTTATTTGAAAACTACCTCGAAAGATACCCTTCTATGTTCCTTCATCCATCCATCCACCATCCATCCATCCATGTATCCATCCATCTATCCATCCACCCATCCATCCACCCAGCCCTTCATTCCTTCATCAAAGGTTTGTGGCTTGTCCTCTGTACCAGGCCCTGTGCTAGGTCCTGGGGGTACAGAGATGGATCAGATGTGGTCTCTTGCCTCTAGGACTTCGCAGTCTATTGGAGGAGACAGAGATATGCATAATGGTGAAGCCTGCAAGAAGTTGTTCTAATCACAAAATGGGGAGGTCAGAGCTATGGAGGAGTCTGTTCAAAGATGTTGCACCAGGCCAGGGAGGAAGTGGCCCCCTCAGCGCAGAAGAGCCAGCAGAGAGGTGAACATGATGACCTCAGACGGGGGCCCGTGACACGTGCGGGAGGAGGAGGCCAGCAGGCCATGGACATCTGGGCCCGAGGCTGGGTGGGGGAGCTGTAGGTTCAGGATGCGGATTGGGTGTCTTTCACTGAAGATGGTCACGGAAGCCATGAAAGCATAGGAGATTGTGATTTCCCCTCTGTACACTGTCCCTGAACTCCCAGCAGCCTGACTGCACAGACAGGCCACACACACCAACCTTTCCCGGGGAGGGCCCTGCAGAGGATTGACCTAAGTGGGGTGCAGCAGTGGACAAGTCAGCCCCGATAGGAACAAACGTGCAACACCAATTCCGTTTTATGGCCTTGTCTGATGCTAGAACACGTAGAGAGGTCACCAGGTCATCCTTGGTGCAGCAGGGACATAAATCAGGCAGAGCCCTGCTTCCTGAGGCCCCAGCCGAGGAGGACAGGGCCTGTCCACCTCTAACTGGGATCAATTACAGGCCATTCCCCTGGTGACCCAAGCTTCCTTCCACAGATTCATGGAGGCCTGGCCCCAGGAGGCCCGGCCGAGAAGCAGCTCTTGGGCTGTGTCTGTGACAAGATGCAGAGCTCCGACCTGGGCGGGGCGAAGGAGAGAGCTACTGGCTTAAATGAAGAAGGTAAAGATGATGATAAGGAAATGGTATCTACCTTCACCAAATGCACTGGGCCAGGCACGATGCCAAGCGCCTTATAACTTTCTGAGGTAGGTTCTGTTGCTGACCTCATTTTACAGATGAGGAAACTGAGGTTCAGTGAGATTGAGTGACTTGCTCAAGGCCACCCACTCAGGAAACGGCAGAACCCCAAATCCAAGCCCACGGCTGTCTGTGTCCAGAAGCTGAGTTCAAAAGAGTGGCCAAGAGATGACAGCTGGCTTAGACGGCTTGTCCTTTGGAGTCAAATAGGCTTGGATTCAAATGTTGGCTCTGCCACTTCTTAACTGTGTGATCTGAAGCAGGTCACTGAACTACCAAAGCCTCAGTTTCCACATCTGTAAAATGAAGGAAACAGAATGTCCTTTGTGACATTGTGACAAAGGTTAAGAAGAATATATATAAAGTACATATGAGTGCTCAGGTGGTAATATTATTTGATCCTCATCACCACCCTTATCCTTGCCTTGTGCTGTTACTTACCACACTCAAGTAAATGGAAGAGTATGGTGCAAAAACTTGCAAGCATGAGAGAGGCTTGCACACTGGGGGACTCGAGTGTGAGCTGATCTGGTGGAAATGGAGGGAGGGGTAAAGTAACAGAATTGAGATTCAAATGATAGACAGAGGCTGTTCCATGCCAGGTTGGCTGTAAACCTTTAGGATTTAGGGCTTTATTCTGAAGTCAATGAGGAGCCATTGAAGAATTAGAAGCAGGTCGAGGAGTGTAATTGACTTTGCTTCTCAGAAAGATGCTTTAGGCAGCCCATCTTGTTTTCCCTAGTACCCCAGTGCATACAGGAGTGCCTAGAACATAGTAGGTCTTCAAAAATCTTTGTTGAATAAATTTGCCCAAAGTTACTGCTTTATCTAGGCCTGCTTGATTACAAGAAACAAGTGTGCACTCTTGTTAGCCCAGGGAAAGATGGTATATTGCAGGGATAATTGTAGATGCTAGCTGTGGGGGGCCAAGGACAGAGAGTGGAACTGGGACATAATCCTGAATCCAGGGGCCTGCAGATCCTCAGCAGACACGATGCACAGGTCATCACAGGCCACACTGCCTGCACCTCATGCACCTGCTCCTTTCCTACCTGCCTGTCACTCTCATTCTTAGTTTTGGTTTGCACGTGGTCCGCGGTAGCCCCACTTTCCATCTTAGATCCTTTTGATAAGTGGCTTCTTATTTGTTTCTTACTTCAAAATCTAAGAGAGACAATCTGACGGGCTTACACTCATCTTTTCCTGCAGCAGGAATCAGAATGAGGAAGCAATGAGTTCCTGAGTAACATAGGGATTCTGCAAGATAAAAAGGAAGTAGTGCAGAGAGCTGTGGGAAAAGCAATCAATAGCCAACACTGGGTTACCCAAATAATTATTTAATTGCAAGTTGTGATATGTACTTTGAAGGAGAAGTACAGGGTGCTATAAGAGAGTGTGAGAGGATCTAAATTAGATTGGGGGTGAGGTAGGCTTTAAAAAGCCTCCAGATTGACTGCTCTTGAGTCAATACTATATTACTTAGGGTACAGGGTAAGCTGCTGTAACAAAGTCTCAGAGTACAATAACTTAAATGAGACCTGAGTTTATTTTTCTCATGTGAGAAGTCCAGATATGAGTAGTTCACAGCAGGCAGGACCAACTCTGTTCCAAAGAGTCATCTGGGACCTAGGTTGGTGGCTTGATGCTACTATCCTTAAAATGAGGCTCCCATTTCTGCATCCACAGCCCCAAGGGTAAGGCCAGGAAGCTGCCACATCCCTTCTGCTCCCCTCACAAGTCACAGTGCCACACTTAGCTGCGGGAAGTCTGGGGGGTGTGTAGAATCCAGCTGGGCAGCTGTGTTCTCTGTTACAGCTCGGGGCAGGGGTGGGGTGTGGAAAAAAGGGAGAGGGAAAGGAACCCATGGCGGGAAGTTCAAAGTCTCTGCTACGAGGACCCTACCCTGGGGGGAGGAGATGGAGGGTCCAAACAGCTCAATGCAGTAGGGAAGTCCCATAAGATGGGATGGAAAGTGACCATTGGGTTTGGCATTTAAGAAGTTCCTTGGCCCCGGAAGGGCAGGAGTGAAATGGAAGTGGGTCGAGGGTGAGAAATGAGGATATGGAGCTAGAAGTGTAAGGTAGCTCTTTTGGGTAACTTGCGGGAGAAGGGAAGGAGGGGCAGAAATAGCCAACTCTAGAACAAAGGAGGATGGTGCCTCCTCCTCCTCCTTCATGCTGGGAAAACTCTGAGAACAGTTACAAGAAAAGAGGAGTATTTCCATAGAGGAGAGTTCAAAGATGTGGAAAGAGGAATTAGCTCCTTGAGTTAGATAGAGACAGCTGTCAGAGCAGACAGGAGGGCATGGGGCCAAGAGCAGAGATATAGAGATGAGCCTTGAACAGAAAGAGAAACGTGTCTTCTGATACGAGGAAGGTGCATGAGGATGAATGGTGAAGTGGTTATACTTGTGAATGTGAGATGGGGCGTGGCCTCCCACAATTCCTGCCCAATGGCTCCATTTTCTCCGTAAGCCAGGGGGCTCTTGGGACAGAAGAGGTGTTGGCAAATAGTTGATCAGGAAAGAAAGTAGGTGTGCACATGTATAAATTAAGTCAGATTCAGTGTCACATGGCTTTGATTCCCATATCTGCAGCCTACCCAAACCACCTTAGTCTGGCTTGGAGAAAGTACTGGGGTCTCAGGAAGAGCCTGGCTCCCAAAAGAACTGGAAAACTCCATTCTGTCAATACTGTCTTGGACCATAGCCTGAGCAGAGGAGGCATGGAGGAAATGTAAGGAGTGACCAGTTGTGAGCAATCCCTGGGGACTCAAGAATTCTAGAAGGTTGAAAGGGAACTGAGTTTGTGTGGTGACTCAGGTGTGGGGTTAGTGAGCTGCCAACACTCAAATCTAAATTATATCATGAGATCATTCCTTTAGGCCCGGGAAGCTTGGGGGACATCTGAATTACATTTTGGAGAATGGAACAGTCAGAAGCCCATCAGAAAAGAGTTGACACACTCCAATTGGGTAATTTGAGAAAAGTTTAATGAAGGGTCTTTACAAAGGTGTGGGCAGAGTTTGGGGAAACCACAAGAAATCATGTGAAATCTGGGGCTATCCCTACGGCCTGGATGTCTGGGGGGGCGGGGAAGAGCAGTAGCCTGAGCCCACAGGGGCCAGTAGGAGCTGAGGCCTTCAGTGAGGAATGCCGCAGTCCAGGGTAGCCCTGCAGGGAGGGAGTTAGGGGAAGGCAAACCCTGCCTGCACTCTCCTCCACCTTCCCATCTCCTGCCGGAATTCCCATTGGCCGAATCCCAACAGGAAGCCAGAGAACAAGAGCGCTCACGGATGTGGTTCGTGGAGGTCAGTCACCTGGTGTACAGAACAGGGTGGGGATGGGTGGAGAGTGGCCTGGGGGCGGGGGGTGAGATAGGAAGCTTCCCCAGGATTATATGTGGATGTACACACATGTAGCGGGGACTCCAGATTCTTAGCTGAGTATCTGAGTTCTCTCTGTGACACTAACAGGAGAGCCAGGGGCCTTACCTCTGAGGGTGGAATGAGCCCCCAGGAAGGAGAAATATGTCCATTCTGATTTACAAGGGGGCTGAAGAGGAAGCTCTTGAGAAAAGAACTTGAACTTGGCCCGAGATTGGGTTCAGGTATGAACAGGTGTGTTTAGCAAACTGGGAGGGAAAGGGTGAGTGCCCGAGGGTAAATTGCAGGACAAGAGTATGCCTCCCTCAGATAGAATCCCTTCAGCAGGATACCCAGCGTGGCAGGCAGAATAGCAGCTCCCCATGTCTTTATCCCCCAAACCTCAGAATATATTACCTTCCTTATGTGGCCAAAGGCACTTTGCAGATGTGATTGAGCTAAGGATTTAGAGATGGGGTAGGTTATCCTGGATTATGCAGGCAGACCCAATGTAATCACAAGGGTCCTTGTAAGAGGAAGGCAGGAGGGTCAGAGTTAGGGAAGGAGATGTGGTGACAGAAGCAGAGGTTGGAATGATGTAGGGCCACGAGCCAAAGAACCTGGGTGGCCCCTACGAGCTGGAAAAGGCATGAAAATGGATTCTCCCTCAGGGCCTTCAGAAGGGCCTGCATACCCATTGCAGTCTTCTGACCTCCAACACTGTGAACGTATGTATGGTGTGTTAAACCACTAAGACTGCAGTAATCTGTAACACAGCAATGCAAAATTAATATGCCAAGTTACTGCCATAGTCCCTTAAACACAGGCACTTGGTGGCTAGCGGCTGAATGCACAAAGGAACCTGAAATGAAGAATGAGCCTCAACTCAGAGTCTGAATGATACAGACGGGTCATGGCTCTGGCCCCAGGGTCTGGTGTATCCATAGATGTAGACAAAACAAAACAAGAATCTAAATAACGTGCCACCTTGAGACTCAGCAGTGATTCTCGGCTAAGGGAGCGACAGAGTGGAGGGGAGACCAGTTTCTCTATCCTCCTATGAGTGAAAAGGCAGGGGGAGTATGAGGGAAACAGAGGTCGACCAGCAGTCCGGCAGGATATTAAGAGGCATTCAGGGGCTAGCCCTGCAAGGTAAGCATCTGCCCACGTGATGTCCAGGCAGAGTGGAGGAGGCAGCATGAGCAGCAGCTTTGACCGCTGTGGAAGCATGCATGAGACAATGCTGGGACTCCCACAGATGCCAAGGGCAGAGTGGGCTTGTGATGATTCTGAGCCCAGCAGTTACCTGCGTTAGGATGGTGCAGTACTGAGCTAGCAACATGTATGTCCAAGTGATATCCTGGCCTCTTTCATCCCTGCAGGCTGACGAGGTCTGTGAGCATCCACGTTATCCCTGTAACACAAGGGAAGGGGCCTCCTGCCACTATACGTCATCTAGGGGGCTCAGAGTGCGGCTGGGCCTGTGGGGGCTGTGGGAAGGAAGGTCCAGGCACCAGATCAAAATCTAGGAAGACGTTCACAAAGCACACTTGCAGTTTTCACTTATTCCCCCAACAGATGATCGCCTACCGTGCATGCCGTGCGCGGCCATCCAGCAGGTGGCCAGTGGCCCACAACAGCTGTGCCTGGCAGGAGTGGGTGTGGAAATCAGGCTCCGAAGGATGGGTCGGCTCAGCAGGAGTGTGGAGAGGGCGGATGGTCAGCAAAACAGCAGGCTTTCTGTGGGAGAGGACTTGTCCTTGAACTTAAGTGAGGCGTGCTTGGGAACCAATAAAATTTGGTGGATATGCCTTACAGGGAGCTGGAGACCACCTATTCTCTCCAAAATCACTGCCCCAAACTCACACGACTGCTCCAGCTCCTTTCCTCTCTTCTCTCTCCATCAGCAGGTGGTGGTGGCCCCTTTCCACATCATTCCACTGGGACTGTATTGTTGAGAGGCACTGGATCCGGTGTATTTGTAGCAAGCGGCCCTCAGACTTCGACAGAGACGTGGGAAGAAGCTCTTCCCCACAGGAAGGTTTGGGGTCCTGCCTTGGATAAGATTGGGTGAAGTGAGTCCCTGCAGCCCAAGGAGGAAAAGGCTGTTCAGCCAAAAGGAAAGTATGAGAAAAAGCGCAGAGACATAGCTGGATAATGTGTGTTGAAGGAGTTCTATGGGGTGGGAGCAAAGGGGGCAGCTGATGGAGGCGGGGTGTGAGAGGAGGCCTGGAGCCAGATGACAGCTGTGAGGTGTCATGGGTAATGCTACCTGCTGCTGGAAGGAGTCAGAGCCTGGCCTGAGATGACAGCCAACTCAGAAGGACTCATAGCTGGAGTCATGAGATGAGCTCAGGATGTCTACGACTAATGATCCATTTCCGGTGTACAAAATGCTTTCACAACTTCCTACAGCTTTAGCTCTCTATCACTGCATAACACACCGACCCAAAGCAACCACAGTCATTTTGCTCTCAGACCCACAATTTGGGCAGCGCTTGGTAGGAAGAGCTCGTCTCTGTTCCACTCGGCATCAGCAGGACTGCTGGAATCATCTGAAGGCCCTGTCCCTCACGTGTCCAGCACTGGATGCTGGGACATTAGTGGAGGCTGTGCCTTGGAACACCTATGTGGCCTCTGCTTGTGGCCTGGGCTTTTTCACCATGGAGTGGCTAGGTTCCAAGGGTGAGTGTCCCCAGAGTGAGAACAAGGCAGAAGCTCTTCTAACGTAGCCTTGGAAGTCACATTGCATCACTTGTGCATTTGACTTGTTAGGAGCTGGTCACTAAGGTCTTCCATGTGCAAAGGGAGAGGAATTAAACTTTACCTTTGGTTCGAAGTAGGGTAAAATGGACATGTTTTAAAAACACCAGACCCTGAGAAGTGGGCCCGACTGGGTCAATGTTCCAGAGAAGCAGGGTGGCTTGCCAAGATCGCACAGGCACCAAGAGACAGAACCAGGTCTAATTAGGATATGCCTGCACACGCGCACACACACACCCTACATCTAGTACTTGACATTTTTTGCTGTCACTACTAGGCCATCTCATAGTCATGTTAAACTCAACATGTGAAAAGTCAAACTCTTAACTTCCCAAAACCTGTTCTCCCACAGTCTTGGCGTCACCGTTGACTTTCTTTTCTCTCACACCCCCCCTCAAACACATGAGTCAATGCTGCAAGTTCTGCCTTCAAAGTGCAGCCAAAATCTAATCACGTCTTTCCTTCCTCCCCAGGTTGGCCATCATGGTCCAAGATGATGTCATCTCACGCCTGAGTTTTTGCAGTAGCTCCTTGCCTGTCCCTATGCTTCTGTTCTCACATTACCACTGCTACCCTCAGCAATTCATGGCAGCCTCAATGATTCTTTTATAGTAGAAATCAGATCGTGTTGTCCCTCTTCTGAGAGCCCTATGCTGACTGACCCCCCATCTCACTCAGAGCTGCCAAAGTTCTTACAATGATCTCTCTGGCCTCATCTCCTACACCTCTCCTGGCTCATTCTACTTCAGCCGCCTTGGCCTCCTGGCTTTTCTTCTAACAGGCCAGGCCTAGTCCCACCTCAGGGCCTTTGCCCTTGCTCTTTCTTTTGCCTTGAGTGCTCTTCTCCAGAGAGCAGCATGGATCTCTCTCTCATTCTTCAGGCTTCTGCTCAAACGTCACCTCATTAGAAGTGATCTTCCTGGACCATGCTATTTAAAATTGCAAACCCATCCCTCCCCTGATTCTCTCCAACCCCCTTCATGGCTTTATCTTTCTTCATAGAGCTCAGTATATTTACTTAAAATTGTCTTTTCTCACCCATTAGAAGTGAGCTCCCTAGCTCAGAAGCGTTAGGTTTTGTTCACTGCTTATTTCCTACCACTTAGGACAGTGCCTGGCACATAGCAGTCTAACATTTGTCGGGTGAATAACTGAAAACTACCATTTTGCTTCTATTAACGTCTCCTTATCTTTCTAAAAGCCATGGTTTGTGTGTTTTGTTACTCTAGTAACATAGCTTTTATTATTTCAATGTGATCCTCTTTAACCTCACATAATGATTTGGTCTTAGATTCCATTTCTTCTCACTCCTTCTCCCGCTGCTGCTGCTGCTGCTTATTCTCCTTCTTCTTCCCAAATAATGGATTTTTTTTTATTGTTAGAAAGACTTCAAAGTGTTTTGCTTTGTTTTGCCCAAAGCCATGTTATCTGCTAAGAAAATACGATGGGAGAACAGAGCTTCTTAATGGCCTAGGAGAATTGTTTTGTCACAGGCAAAAATTTTCTGAAGTGCTAACCCATATGCAAAGCCATTAGTTTTGTAGGATTAACTCATGGTTAGTAAAAAGACACACACACACACACACACACACACACACACACACACACACACAGGCCCTCAATGGTGAGGTTGAGCTCACCAGGCAAAGGGAACGGCTCCTGCAAAGATCCTTTGGTGGAGGTGGGCCTGGTCCTTCTGATGAACAGAGAGAAGGCCAAGTGTGGCTCTAAGAGAGAGAGGGGGAGAATGAGAGAGAGCGAGAGAGAGCGCAAGACCGGGAGTTGTATGGACAGAAGCAGGCAGGGACCAGTCCAAGGAAGCCATTGTCAGTCAGAGTAAGAAATTAAGTTTTTATTCTATGAGAGGGGTGCCTGGGTGGCTCAGTCGGTTAAGCATCCAGCTCTTGATTTTGGCCAGGTCCTGATCTCAGGGTCCTGAGATCGAGCCCCACATTGGGCTCTGCGCTGGGTATGGACCCTGCTTAAGATTCTCTCTCCCTCTCCTTCTCCCCCTTTCTCTCTCTCCCCCTCTCTAAAAAAAATGTGATGAGAAGCCATTGAAAGGCTTAATCAGGAGAGTGAAATGATCTGGTTTATACTTTGAGAAGCTCACTCTGGATTCTGTGTGGGAGATGGGCTGCAGAGTGCGGGAATGAAAGCAGACAGAGTCAGGATACCATTGCCATCATCTAGACAGGAGATGGAAGGAAGTGGGCAGATGCAGGATAGGTCCTGAGGTGGCATCATCAGCGAGCTGCTGGGAGGGAGCAAAGGGAGGAATGAGGGATGACTTTCAGATTTGTAGGTCCAGCAACTAAGGGCATGGTGTCATGCGATGTACTGAGATGTCCCTGAAATGGAGATACTCGGAGGGGAGCAGACATGGCAGGGCAGGAAATCAGGAGTTTGTTTCGGTCAAATTGAGTTCCAATTGCCTATTTGACTTCCAAGTGAAGGTGACAAATAGATAGTTGGATATAAGAGTCTGGAGCTCAGGGGAGAGGTCACTGGTGGTGATATAGATTTCTAAAGTCATTGGTAAATATGACAGATGGTATTTAAAAGCCATGGGACCGGGTGAGATCACTTAGGGAGAGACAGCAGAGGAGAGGAGGGAGCCTGGGGTTTCTGTGGGAATAGGCCCACGTTAGGCAAAGTTGTATGGGAAGCAGGGGCCTGGGGAGAGCAGCTCTCCTGAGGGCAGGCCCTGCCAGTGTTCAGACCCAGGGTCCAGTGACAAGTGACAACCACAGTGAATGGGTGGGATATGTGAGAATTCTCAGAGATGCTTGGAAAAGGGAACCTGGTAAGAAACCAGATTTCCTAAAGTCTTTGCAGATTGAGCGCTCAGATTGTTGCTGCTTCCTCACTAAAGAGAGTGTGGACTGAGGGCAGGAGAAATAAGAGGACATCTGGGTCGTTCCCCTTTTCATGGGTTTGTCAACTACCATGAGCCTCTCAAGGGCAGAAACTCTGCCCCCTTGGCCTCTGTACCCATGCCAGGCTCACGATAGCTGTGAGCATAAATGGGGAAATCGCACAACTGTCGAAGAATTGCACACAATTGTTAACAATTGTCAACAAAGAAGACTGTCTACATAATGAAATCTGCAGGCCAAAAGGGAAGAGAGAACTGAGAAACCAGGACTCAATGGCCCCTTACAGCGCAACCTGCAAGCTCTCTTTGGGAATGGAACAATGCTTTGCTTTGCTGCTCCCCTGAAAAAGAGACCCTTTGCTTCTCTCCCCAGAGCTGTAGAGAAACCCATTCATGCCCAAGCAGAGCATCCCAGCAAGCTTACAACACAGACAGGGGAGCCATATGGAGAGGGATTTCTCGGTGGTCTCCAAGGAAGGAAGATGCTGGCTTCTTTTCCCTCAGGGCTCCTCAGTAGATCTGGGGGGTGGGATGGGGCAGGTGGGGTGGGGGGGGAGGCATCAAAACCAGCATCGGGGAGGGACCTCAAGCAGATGTGGTGGCTGGTGGGAAGGGGTGGGAGGGGTAAACATGATTAGAGCAGGGAGGGGTGGGGCTCCTGCGCCCTCCAAAGCTGGCCTTTGGTTTAGCTCAGCCTGGTGTTCCTTTCGGATGGGGTGACCAATGTCAGCCGTGAAAGCCCAGAAGCAGACATGGCTGTTCAGGAGGGAATGGAAAGTTGAAGCAGAGATGGGAGAGAAACTACTGGAAGGTCTCTGACTGCCCCATTCCCTGGCTTCAGTCCTTCCCCAGGCCTGGCTGATTGAGGATTCCATGAGCTACCTCCACATCTTCCCAACAAATTGAGCCTGCAGAAGTCTGAGTTGATTTCTGTTCCTGGACACAAAAAGAGCCTCCACTAAGACAATAGAGTAGCCCAGGCCACTCTTGGGCGGCCTCTTTCCCCTCCCCAGCAGGGCCCCTGCTGCCATGGCCCACAGGGAGCTCTTGCCCCGAGGTTCTGCCCAGCTGCCCCGCTGGGTTCACGTTTGTTCTGTGCATCAACGTATCTATCCTCCTTCCGTAGCCTTTGTTTAGACTCCTCTGTCTGTCCTTGTGATGTCTGAAATAACAGGAAACAAGGCCATCCTTTACCCAGGGCTGCTGGGAATTACATCTGAAAACACCGAAGATACAAAGGCAGTAACAACAAAGGAACTCACAGTCAAACCCCAATGGTCCCTGAAAACCCAAATGAGGAGGTAGTAACTAGGACATTCTCACCTCTTTTTTTTTTATTTTAATCATTGCCAAATTTTAAAAAGATTTTATTTATTTATTTGAGAGCAAGTGGGAGAGTGCGAGCAAGCAGGGGGAGGGGGAGCGAGAAGCAGACTCCCCACTGAGCAGGGATGGATGCGGGGCTCCATCCCAGGACCAGGATACATGACCTGAGCTGAAGGCAGATGCTTAGCCGAATGAGCCACCAAGGTGCTCCCATGTTCTCACCTTTTTACAGAGGAAGAAACTAACCACCTCGAGGACAGCCCTTGGATAGGCCACTGAAGTTCCTTGGGCCACATTTCTCCATCTGGAGAACGTGAGGGAAAAGCACACAGAAAGTGGGTCATGAGAGCATCGTGTCTGGCACAGTACATTCTCAACAAATGTTACTTATTTTTATTATCAAAAGGGATTCTAGGTAGCCCAAAAAAGGGGGATTCTGGGAAATAAAACATTTCTGGGCTGATATTGTTTAATGTGCTTCTCAGAATGCCCAGCACATAGGAAAGTGTAAGAAGTGGTGGTTTCAGGAAAAGTATTTAATGCTGGGACAAGACCCGAAGTGAACTCAGGCAGGCAAAAGCCATTTGATTTGGTGATGGCAGAGCTGTCTATCACACTCTCTTCTTTTTATTTAGAATTTCAGTGATGTCACCTGAATTGCTTATGGAGTGAAATCACTACGAACTGGTTATGATTAGAAATTATATTTGCTGACCAGTTAACAACTCACAGAGAAGGCGGTCACTTGGTTGTATCGGAAGCCTGTCCTCCAGGAGGACAGCAGTGCCTAGGCAGGGGTGTGGGGTGGGGGGGAGGTGGGGGTAGAGACGGGGGATGGAGGGAAAGTAGGAGAGAGAAGATGTGATAGGCATGGAGGCAAGAAAGATGAGTAGATGGAGAGAGAAAGAAGGCACCCCTGAAAGTGGCCCCCTGACCAAAGCAAAGGCATATGTTTCATTTTATTTTATTTTAAATACTATATTTTATTTTATCATTCCACTTCATTTCTTTGCCAAGCTGGTTTCTCCATTCTGGCAGGACCATAACATGGGAATCGGGCTGACTTCCGTCAGCATCCTTCCATAAACTCCTCACAGCACATCACAAGGAGGTGATAGTGAGACCCCTGTCTTCTGAATGTGTGTGGGGTGAGGTGGGCCAGGAGGATGGTGGGAGCAGTCTTCTGGGCTCCAAGAGCTTCACTTCACTTCCCATGGTCAGGAATGGAGACCTCTTGCTGCCACGAATACTCCCTCCATCCCACCACCCTCCCCTGGCCTGATTCTGGGTTCTGATCCCAGCTCTGCCACCTGCTCTCTGTTGGGCCCTGGAAAATCCCCTTCCCCATGCTGGGTCTCAATTTCCCCATCTGAAAAGGAAGGTGTTGGACTAGATGAACCCAGAGGGCCTTTCCTGATCAGGCAGTCTCAAGTCTCTGAGATCCCTGAATGACTGAGGAAGGAAAGGATTCTGGAGTTCCATCAAATGCTGGCCCCCAGCTCCAATGTGGGGAATTAGGGTAAAGCGAATCAATCTCCTGGTAACCATAGCAAGGGGAAACTAAGGCAGAATCCCTTTTTGGTAATAAGGTAGAGGGGGCAGCAGCTCCAGCATCTAATTTCTGGGGGATGGGCAGTGTAAGCTAACCCCAATAGCCGCAGAAGCAGGACCAAGCGCAGGGAAAACCCAGCTTTAAGTCATAGGACTCTGACAGATCAGACAAGCAATGGTGAAGCAGTCAATTAAATGAAAAGTTCCAGTCACCTGGAATGAAGTGCCCATGGAAAGCAAGGATCTAGAGGTTGAGTGACCATGCCATAGAGCAGCATGAGGGGCTCAGAGACTTCAAGCTCATATCCTAACTTCTCAGCCCAATTGTCTGCCTAAAAGCTAAGGGTGTTTTATGACTGTTATTGAAGAATCTCAAATTTCTTCCAGAGGCAGGAAGAAGGGGAAGAGGTAGTATTCCTGGAACCGAGGGCCCAGAGTCAACCAGTAGACGCTGGAAGTACGGCAGGCCTGCCCTGCAGGAGTTGGAACAGTGGAAGACTTGCAACTGATGTTGAAGGAGCCACCGACAGAGAAGGAGGGGAAAACATCCTGCCCTCCAACCTTTTTCCAGAGAGGTCAGGAAATACCCCGTGCAGGCGTTGGCTTGCCAGTGATATGGAACAGAGGAGGAGAAGGAGAGGAATGGATCTGAGAAGCAGGCCCGGAAGTGGTACAAATGGAAAACCATCTTCTCTGCGGTTTAGAGATGTCTAACTAGCATCAGATTCCAGTATACCTAGGAGGCAATTACAAAGTAAACCCAAGCGGAGAGGCAAATCAGGGTAGAGTTCTGCTCATTTATGTTGGCCAAATCTAAAGAATGCATGTGGAAACAGACACCGAAGGTGTGCTGGGCCAAGGAGGAAGCAACATGATTTTAGATTGTACTGAATGTATTGATATGGATGTATTTACCAGAGGTTTTATTTCAATAGACTAGTTTTGAGTAGCCAGAAGTGTTCTAATTTGTTCGCTTTGTTGGTTGATTGGATCTTGGACTAACCAGTCGTCTACTAAACAAAGTTAAGATGCCATAAATTCCTTGGTGTCAAGCGGGAGAGGGGAGGTTGAAATATTGAGTACATTTACATGTGCCCTGTGTTCCCCACTCACTAACTGTATTCCCAGAATGGGCCCAGAAGACAATCCCTTTTCTGAAAGCATTGAGAAATGCATCAGTGAGGGTTAATACTGTCATCTTTGAAACACTCTATTGTGACTGTTCTCTGTAAGACTGGGATAGGTGTAGGAAGCTGCAGTTGACATGGGCTCCCTGATTTCAGTAGTGCTTCCAGCATCCTAGAGAGCAGACCCCAAGCAATAGCATTTAACTACTAGAAGCAAGATGGACTTGGTTACTTATAGGCATAGAAAGGGAGTTCAGATGCTAAACGAATAACAGATGCCCTCTGCTGTCTACCCCTTGGCTTGTCCATTGACATAACCCCCTTTTCCAATACTTAACATTTCAAAATAAAGCTTCCATCAACTACGATACAATAATCACCTTTTGAAAAACCTATAATGATTTACTCATCCCCAAAGGAATCATCCTAAATCTTGTGAGTAATTATATCCAGCTGCCAGTCCATGAGCTGTGGGATAGGGTGCCTCCTCTGATGAGTACTATCTCGTCTCAAAATTCTACAATCTGAGCAATAAATTGTAAAATTCACCACCACCAACACACTAATAATGAGGGAAAGGAGAGAAAAATTAGTTTCAAATAGTTAAATTACTGCATTTGACTGACTCTAAGAATCAGTTGTAGAACAAACCATTATTTTACATACCATTAAGGAAAATGATCCAGTTAAATGATGACACAACGATTTCTCATCACTTGTAACTTACAGCTATTTTGTACGCACTTAGACAGAGATTTTTATCTTACATAACTTTTGTACACACAAAAAATTAAAATATAAGAAAAATTGATTGATTATTCCTCAAACTCCTTCATATTTATAGTCCTCCTCTGAGCTCCTCCCACATGATTTCTCCAACAGAGAATATGTGCCCCACTGCTTTCTTTCCATGCTCTCCTTGCACGTACAATAACACTCCATTTCAATGTGGAATTATAGTGTAATATTCCTGAAGACGTTGTAAAGCACAGCCGAACTAAAATGGGTAGTATCAACGATATCCATAACTCAGTTGAAGTGCTAATAATATGAACAGCTATGATCAAGTATGCATATGGACAGGCAACAGTAACTATATCATGAACGTTGCCTGGTTACCAGCAATAACAAGGTATCATTAATTGTAGGACACAGCCCTGTTTCAAAGGTGTTAAAAATATGAACAAATGAGCATCTTAGATCTGATGAAATACAGTCGCCTTCAGCTCTCGGTATGAGGACCGCTCCTGTGTTTGCCAGCTCTGGGTCCGCGCTACCCCTCGTGGTACCCTGAAGCCCTGCTAACAGGCTTGTGATTAGTCTCTTGACACACAAACCCCTTAGAAAAATTGCAATTTGAATGTGCGGTTTCCTGTTGGGACTCTCAGTACTGCACTGGTATATTAGAAAGCTTTTTTTTTATTGTTGTTGTTTTTATTTTTTTAAGTATCAAGTATCTAGCACCCTTGCTAAACATTAAAGAATGTTTTAATAGTTTGTTTCTAGAAATTCTTGGAATTCTTATGTAGGCAATCACAGCATCTTATAAATGGTGACCCTTTTGTTTCTTAAAATACTTATCATTTTATAATTTTAATCTCTGTTCTTTTTCTTTCTTATTCTCTTGGCTAAGGCCTCCATTATCATGTTGAATGCAAGTAATCATAGTTGTCTCGTTCCTGGCTTTAAATGGAATGCAACAGATGGTTCATCATTAAGAATTATATGTTCTGTAGATCTGGGGTAAATACTCTTTTTTAAGTCAAGGCATTTTTCTTCTCTCTGTGTTCATTATTTTTTTTAAATCATGATCAGATTGAATTCTATTGAATAGTTTACTGCATTGTTTGAGATCGTCATAAAGGTCCGTTTTCTCTTTCTGCTCTCCCCTGGAGTCCTGACTCCATCCTGGTAGTGCACATCGAGGTCAAGGCCTTGAAGACTGTTCTTCCTGAAGGGCAGGAATAGACCCCTAGACTTGTCTTGGATATATCTTGGGCTTTGGGGGATCTTTCACATGGAGCATTACAAGATGTTTATGAAGGCATCATTTTGATGTATTATTTTGCTTATAAAACATCAGCATTTTAAAAATCCTGATTTACTTGGGGTGCCTGGTGGCGCAGTCAGTTAAGCGTCTGACTCTTGGTTTCGACTCACATCGTGATCTCCCAAGTCATCAGACTGAGCCCCGAGTCGGGCTCCATGCTCAATGCAGAGTCTGCTTAAGACTCTCTCTCCCTCTCCCTCTGCCCCCCCCACTCTCTGTCAAATAAATAAATAAATCTTAAACAAAAAAATCCCGATTTACTCAGGATTTCCTTTCTACCAGAGAAAGGGGAGGAAGTAGTATACTTGAGGAGAGAAACCCCGTTCTGTCACCCATATGCCATTCACAGCAAACCCATGGAGCAGGTGACAGTACACTTGGCAAGCTGAGGAGGAAACTAAAGCTCAGGATGCTGATGTGCACTGCGCTGAAGGACAATGGCCGAGTGAGATCCGGGGCCTCTAGCCCCAAATCCTGTGCTCAGAAACACTGTGTGCTTGCTCGCAGCAGAAGCGTGAGAGCGGGGTCCCTCCTCCCATTAGTATACTTCTGCCTTTACCTGACCCTTGGATCCTGGGCTCCAAGCATCTCCGAGGCTGGTCCCACCCTTCCAGCAGTTGTGCAGTTTGGAAGCATTGTGGTCCTCTGACCCTGCTTCCGGAGCCTCCTGGGTCCCCTGGAGGCTGTGTACCCTGTCAGTGCTGAGACTACTAGATGTGTGTGTCGGGGGGAGGATGGGGTCTGGGCTGCCCTCCGGAAAAGGGAGGGGGGCAGAGAGAGGGTCCTGATTCTGCCTCTCTGCAGACCAGGCTTGGTGCCCAGGTGGATGAGCACTCCTATCCCTTCCTCGGACTGCAGGCTGCACTGCTCCCAGCTGCCCTGTGATGGAAGGCTCCCGGCCACCTCTGGTCTCCTGCTTCTTCCTGATCTGCCCCTTGGACTCCAGTCTGCCCCTCCCTGCAGCAGGCTCCTCAGTGACCAAGCTGACACATGCCCTGGAGATTGTGCCACAGAGCATGGAGGGGCTCTGTCTCGCTGGTTCCACTTCTGCCACTTCCCTGAGTTCAGGTCCTGGGGCTGAGTCTGCATCTCACCGAGCTTCTGCCAGGAGCTCTCGGGGGCTTGGGGCAGCTGCAGCAGCCTTTTCTTTTCTTTTTAATTTTTTATTGTTATGTTAATCACCATACATTACATCATTAGTTTTTGATGTAGTGTTCCATGATTCATTGTGCATAACACCCAGTGCTCCATGCAGAGCACGCCCTCTTTAACACCCATCATCAGGCTAACCCATCCTCCCATACCCCTCCCCTCTAGAACCCTCAGTTTGTTTTTCAGAGTCCATCGTCTCTCATGGTTCGTCTCCCCCTCCGATTTCCCCCCCTTCATTCTTCCCCTCCTGCTATCTTCTTCTTCTTTTTTTTTTCTTAACATTTATTGCATTATTTGTTTCAGAGGTACAGATCTGTAATTCAACAGTCTTGCACAATTCACAGCGCTCACCATATACCACATCTTCTTTATCCATTCATCTATTGATGGACATCTTGGCTCTTTCCACAGTTTGGCTACGCAGCAGCCTTTTCACTGGTCCCCCCAAACTTACTACCTCTTTCTAGCCCTGACACCTTTGGCAACCTGAGCTTCCTTCGGTATCTTGCTTTCTTAGGCCCCTGCCTAGATGGGAACTTGGGAGTTCAGTTGCCTTCCAGTCTACGCAGCTGGCTGCCAAGTATAATTGCTTTCAGAATGGGGGGGAGCTGGCCGACATCTTCCCAGACCTGGTGCTTGGCCCCTCCTCTGGTGATGCCTGGACCCTGGACATGTTGGACCTGTCATTCACCAACTGGCTGAAGATGGCCAGTCCTGGGGCCCTTCAGGGCCTCCAGCTGGGGACTCTGTGTCTGGACCACACAAAGATGGAGGCAGCTTGCGGTTGTAGGACTGGGGCTGCAGAGACGGGACAGCCGGTCTGTGATAAACACCAACACGGCCGGGCTGCCTGCCAGGCAGCTGCCCATGTTGAGCTGCAGGAGCTGAATTTGGGATCCACTCTCATGGGGCACATAGCTCCAGAGGCCCTGGCTTCCTGCCACAGCCTGAAAGGTTTGGGTCTTAACAGTGGTTTAACTGGGTTTAACAGGGTCAAACCAGGTTTCCTGGCTGCCACGCCCAGAGACTGAACTCGAGTGGCTACCAA
The DNA here is from genome assembly GCF_004348235.1 of Phoca vitulina. Taxonomy (NCBI): domain Eukaryota; kingdom Metazoa; phylum Chordata; class Mammalia; order Carnivora; family Phocidae; genus Phoca; species Phoca vitulina. The sequence goes on along the minus strand of NW_022589705.1, from coordinate 76,001,749 downwards.
CGGCGGGGTGCCATGCTGTGCACGAATGAAACAGGGGCTGTGTCAGGACCGTAGGCCCCGGCTCTGTCCAACAATGGGGTGCATCCCCTACCCCTAGCCACTTTCTCTTGGAGAGCTGCTACTTCAGGGAAACCAGCTGGTTTGTCTGGTGGGCCAGGTATTCCAGGGCCTAAGAAGGCTGGAGATATTGGACTTGGCAGGAATTCACTGGCAGCCCCAGGCCAGGGCTGGTTGGCTCCTCTGCCCGCCCTGACCCCCCTAACCCTGCTGGATACCCACGGTGCTGAGCTTGGCTTTGGACTTCCAGGGCCCAGAGAGTCTACATAGCTTGAGACTGTAGTTTCCCTCTGGTCCTTCTTGGGTAGACCTGTCCCTGCCCAAGAGGCTGACCACCTTGGAGCTTTGTGCTGTCTCAGATAGGAAGTTCTCAAAGCTGGCTTCTCAATTGTCTTGTCAGTCTTGCAAACCCTGACTCTCAAAGATGAGGCACTGCAGCTGGGGACCCAGAAAGTCGCCAAGATCTTCCCCGCCCTTGGCCAACTCTCCCTGCTTGGCCATACTTGGAGGCCCTGTGCTCCCAGGGTGCCTCTAATTTCTTCGTCTTGCGGCTCGCCAGGCTCCAGTATCTGCGATCTGGGTGGATGGGTATAGCCCAGGGCCTGCTGCATCATGGAGCTGCACAATCTACGGGAGCTGAAGCTGCCAGCCCTGTGGTCCTGAGCCTGGGCCTGCCCAGGGGGGCTTGAGGAACGGGTAGGCGAGCGACCCAGGCTTGAGCTGCGGCATCCAGTCAAAGCGGGGTTGGAGACACTGCTGCTTTCCAGAGCCCGGGGCAGTCTCCAGGTCTTGGTGCTAGGCTGGGAGACAGGCCTCCTTCTGGATGGCATCTTCTCGAGCACAGTATGTACACAGCACATGTGTATTCTGGGTGCTTCCTTGGCCTGCCAGAGTGCCAGGGCCCGGGTGGGGCCTTGGCTTGAGTGGATCCCCCAGAACATAGATGCACATCGTATCACACCAGCTGTGCTGGCCAGAAGCTGGGGGCCACCCCCAAGAATCCCCTTTTCTCCTTTCTCTGGAGCCGCTGTCCCAAAACTTTGGGGTTGGAACTCTTTTGGGGTCGCTCTGCCTGCAGCTTCTGCTTATCTCCTAGCTCCTCCTACACGAAGCCAGAAACCCCTGGATTCTCCATCTCCAGCCTTGTTCAGGGCCTGGCTGCCGGGTCTGAGGGGTTGGGAGGCTGAGGGTAAGAGGTTCCTCTATGATGTATTTGCGTCCCACCACAGGCAAGACCAGGGCTGGTTGGTGCAGGAGCTGCTGTCCACTCTGGAGAGTGGCCTTCCTGCTGGCCAGGGGCCGTGCCTCTGCCTCTCCAAGCGGGATTGCGAGGCAGGCAAGGATGTGGCTGCCAATGTGGCAGATAGCATGGCAAGCAGCCGGGTCACACTGCGTGCTGAGTCACCAGCTCCCACACAGCCCACACAGCCTCTTGGAGCTCCACCTGGCTACCTTCTTCAGGCTGGCAGCTCCCCCATCCTCCAGTGCTGCTGCTGGTCTTCCTGGAGCCTGTCTCCCACCACCACCTCCCAGGCTACTGTGGACGGGCCTGGCTGCTCTGCAGAGGGGACTTTTGTGTGTGGCCCAGGGGAAATGAAAGAAAGGAAGGCTTCCGGGCTTGGCTGGGGAGCAGAGTAGGGCAGCCTGGGTTGGGCTAGAGTGGGTGTGTGCATGTTGGAGGTTGGGAATAGGAAAAGCAGCCAGCCTGGCAGGGAGATAGTGGGTACGTGTGGGTGCACGAGACTGAACCCAGCTTCTGGTGGGAGGTGGGGGTGCTGCATGTGTCAGGAGGATCAGCTGATTTGGGGAACACAGGCTTTGGGAAGGCTCTGGATGAGCCTCTGAATGAGAAAATTGGGAGATGGCAGGTGGCCATGCAGTATGTGATGTGATCTCAAGATCTCCAAATCCTTAGTAAATTTACTAAATCCATGAAATGCTTGGCTTAATTGGACTTTTTGTTTTCGATGGAAATCCACACGAGGCAGGAGGTGAAGGGGCTGGGTCATGGAAACTGTAGCTCGGAGGAAATAAAGTTGGAAATTCATGGAAGCTTTGGGGAAAGAGGGTGGGCTGTGAGCAGTCCTCAGCTGTGGAATGGAGTCCAGGCCAAGTTCAATCAGATCTTCAAGGGGCAGAGGGGCCCCTTTTGCCATCTGGGTTATAGAGGAATTGGCAGCTGAGGACGGAAAAGCTGGGATGCTGCCCAGGAGGCAGCAGACTGATTGCCTGTTCCCTCAGCAAAGACAAAAAGGCATGGTCATACCTATGGTCTTGTATGAGCCTCATAACAACACTGGGAGGAGAAATCCAATCCCTTGGCACTCAGTGTCCAGCCATGCTAAACCACTTGGAGCTCCCAGAACACCATGTGCTCTTGCCCCTGGGCCTTTGCATGTACTGCTCCTTCGCCCAGAAACACACTTTCCCCCAATTTCTCTCCTCTGGGGGAACTACTACATATCTTTTCAGATTTAGCTTAGCCATCACTTTCTCCAGAAGCCCTTCCTGACCTCCCAGGCTAGGTAAGCTGCTGCCCCTGGGTCCCATGGCTTCCTGCACTCCCCTTTCTCAAAGTACTGGTCACACTGTACTCACCAGCACAGGTCTGGGGGCCCCTGAAGCACTGGTCTCCAAAGAGATGTGCACAAGATGACTCACAGGGGTTTAGAAAAAAAATGTTAAGACTTAATATTTCTATTTTTCGATCTCATTTTATTCTGAAGCTAGATTGCCTGCTTTTTAGCCATATGGTTTTATGTTACTTAACCTCTGTACCTCAGTTTCCTCTTCCGTAATATGCGATAGTATTAGACTCTTGCTCAGGGTTTTGTGAGGATTAAGTGAATTAATATGTATAAAGCACTGAGAGCAGGACCTAGTGATGCATTATAAATGTTCAATAAAAGTTAGCTTTCTGTGTAATTACATATGTACTACGTGTATGTATATCATTTATAAGTAAATAAATACACATATGTTGGGAGTGTGTGTTCAAAACTATTTTACTAATAGGAAGCATTACTAATTTACTAATAGGAAATTTGATCTGGAAAGTTTGGAGATCGTGGGGAAATTTGATCTGGAAAGTTTGGGGACGGGGCCAGTTTGATTCATCTCTGCATCTTTAGAGCCTAGTGCTGGCCCAGCACAAAGGGGATTCTTGTAGACAACTGTGGTGAGAAAAAAATCTTGGTGGATAGTGATGCAGCGAACTGGGGTCTGGTTCAGGCTATTGATTATTTTTATGTGACATTGGGCAGGGCACGTGGCCTCTTAGGGACTTAGTGTTCCTCTTCTGTAAAATGCCAGGCTTTAATCAGAAAAAAGCTAAGGGAAACCATCAAACAATTCCAGGCTGGATTTAGGGTGAGGGGCGCCCTCTTGTGTTGTAATGGTGTTTTTCTCTCTCTGTACAACCTCACCACAGGTCTTTCCAACACGTGATCCAGAAGTGGCTGGCCATCCTTTGCCTGGCAAATCCTGCCTTTCCAGCTTCAGATCCTGACACTCTCTCAAATGTCTGACACAGGGTCTCTCTCACTACTCAACCCCCACCCTTCCCCAACCGTGATCTTTTCCCTATCAGTGTGGAGCCCAGAAGAAACCTTTGGAGTCACCCCCAGCAGTTCAAATTCCAGTCTGACACTTACTATGTGATCTTGAGCAGGTCACTTCATCCGTGTAAGCCCCCATTTCCTCCCTGTAAATTGGAGGTAATAATACCAGCCTCATGGGGCTGTTGAAAGACTTAAATAGCAAGGAGTGGTATACAGGTCACTATTATGTTCACTGAGCACAATCACATGAGTTCTATAAGTTGGAACATGTTTCACTTTGAACATGAGGAGGAACTGGGCCTTTAAAACTAAAATATAGAATTCCCCTAATTTTTAACAAGAGCCAACATGTATTGAGCACTTGCTATATTGCTAGGTACTACTACTTTCCCCAAAGTCTCATACCCATTAGTAAAAATAATAATAGCTAATGATTATTAAACTCCTTCTGCCCGGCCTGTGCCAAGTCCTTTAAAAACTTTTCCCCATTTATTCCTCTCACAAACCCTATTAGGTAGATGCCATTATAATAATTCCCATTTTACAGATAAGGAAACTGAGGCACAAAGAAGTTAAGTGATTTGCCCGAGGTTTTAGAACTAGTGAGTGGCAAAGCCTACATCCTGCATTTGAAAGACGCTTCAGACACAAGCAGCTTGATTCCAGAGACCATGCTTTACCTGCATTACCTCATTTCATCTTCACAACACCCTGCAATGTAGGTTCTATTATATCACCTGCATTTTACAGATGCGAAAACCTAACACAGAAGAGATGCAGTAATACATTCGAGGCCGCACAGCTAGAGGAGTGGTTGGGCTGGGATTTGGATCCATGCCTGACTGCAAAACCCACATGCTCAACCCCATATTAGATTGCTCGTATCACGAAGTATTCATAATGGTACAAAGCAACTGCATTTATATTGAAATTATTCTGATTATTATTATTCAAATAATGATTAACATTTTTCCAACACCCACGAAGTGCCAAGCTCTGTACTAACTGATTTACATAATAATGGCTAGCATTCGCTGTGTATTATTAGGACCCAGGCCCTGATTTAATCGTCTTAGGTGTATTATCTCATTGAAGCCTCACAAAAACCCGGCGAACAGATGCTATTATTATCCTCACTTCACAGGTGAAGAACGCGAGGTTCACCATCGATCCAAAATCACGTGGCTTAACTGTGAGCTGGAAATTGAACCTACAATTGCCCAACTCTCTCCGGTCCACTAGTCACCCTCTCTATTTCTCCCAGTTTCTGCTGTGACCTCTCGCGGCCCACCGCTCCCAGCTCTTTCCTGCAGCAGGCCCCGCCCCTTCGGCTTGAGTGCTCGCCCACTGGGCGGTGCCATAATCTCGGAGCCTGTAGAAGGACCGGAGTCGTGACAGGCTCCGCCCCCACGGATAGACCCTTTTTCCGATTTGTTCTGGTGCCCGCGACCGGGAGAAGATGACACATCTATTGGCTGACGACATCTGACGGGCAGCAAACGGAGGGGGCCGCCCACCAGCGCTCGCGCGGTTCCTTCTGGGAGTTGTAGTCTCAGAGGCTCCATTCCCGGGGTGGCGCGGTGCGGACTCCGCGTCCCAGCATTCCCTGCGCGAACCCCGGAGCACTTCCGCCCTGTTGGTGAAGTGGGTGTCTCGGTGGGTGAGTCCGGGTGGCGGGGCGGGGGCAGCTGAGACTCAGGCTCTGGGCTGGAGGCTTAGGAGGTGGTGGTGTCCCAGGGAGGGCAGGGAAGGTGAGAGGGGAGAAAGAAGCTTTTCTGTGGGGGTGGGGGTGAGGGCGGCCAGAGGATGAAGCGTCCGGAGATGGGAAGGGTCATAGAGGGGTCGGGGATGAACGGGGAGATAGCACACCCTGGGAGTGAGGAGGGTCGTAGAAAGGTCTGTAGGTGAGGAGACCGAGAGAAGTTCTGGAGGCGGGAGAGTCCTAGAAGGGTCTGGAGACCACAGATGGGAGGATAGAGGGTTCTCGGGCCCTGGCAAGAAGTGAAGAGAAAAGGGCCTGAGCTTGAAGCCCGACCTTAAAAATAGTGTTCCAGCCTCTACCTGACCGCCTCGACAAACATAGCAGATTGATACCCCCTTACACTTCCCCTAATGGTTGTGACCTCTGGAACCCAGTAGGTGGGACTGGCTATTGTGTTCGGCCCCAAACCAGTGTCCCCTTTCCTTCTGCCTGATGGAAGTGAATGGCACCGTCGTCCACTTTAGCCAGGCACCCTCTGATTCCTCTTGCATTCTTCCACATCCAGGATCTTCAGATCCCTCTGTTTCCTTAATGTGTCCTGAATCAGCCAGCCCCTTTCTGGTCGGGGTTTTTGCTGAAGCCTCCCACCTATTCACCTCCCCAGCCTGGACAGACACATTGTAGCTAGCGTCATCTATTTAACCCACAAATCTGACTGTGCCCTCTGCTTAAAAACCTTGGCTCCCGTCGCCTGTAGAATTAAGTCCAGACACCTTAGCCTGATGGTCAAGACTCTTCATAAACTCTCTGCAGTCTAATCCTGTGCACCCCATGCTCCAGGACTGTTTGGTTTTCCCCATCTCTTGGGGAGGCTGTTTAGTTTTCCACTGTTATGTATGCTGTTCTCTCAGCTTAGAGTACACTTTCTCGCCCCATTGTCTGCCAAGAGAACCATTCTTCCAAGAACCAACTCGAATGTTACTTTGTTCAGTTCCCTTAAGCAGATTGAGTCACCCCCCAACCCCAGTTCCCACAGACCTCTTTTACTGCATTTACCACATTTGATCATAATTATCTGTGACTTTTTTTTTTTTTTTTTTTTTTGGGTCTCCTCCACTTGACCATAAGCATCTCCAGGACAGGGACAGTTTCCTAGTCACCTCCATTTCCTTATTGTCCAGCCCAGGGTTGTAAATAATACTTGATGTAAATCAAGTAAATCAGTAAACACTTGAATACTTGATGCATGTGTGAATAATGACAATCTAGGGTGAGCTTTGCTATACCACTCTTGAAGGCTGCTACTTCCGGTGGATTTCTAGGGGCATGAGCTTTTAGTCTTCTCCTGCCTGTCAGGGCTGTCTTTGCTGGGTGCTGATTCATTACCTATGGGAGTTTAAGCCAGGGGTGGCAAATACATAGAATGTGTGCTGCCACTTCTCCTTCCTGTGTCTGGTGGTTTTAGCTAATTGGTGACAACACATATTGACACGGGTTTCAGAGTCCTTAGTGCAATTGACTGAAGTTGGTGCTTTATGTGAAGCCCATTTGCTCTCCCTGGTTTAATCCCATTAAATGTGAGGTCAAGTTACTTTAAGCAGTAGCCTGGACCATCAGCCCAGTAAGCTTGACAGCCTTTGGGGACTCCTAGTTTCTTCTTTGGAAGTCACAGACCAGTCTTGGCTTTTGCCATGGGATTGGGGCAGATCTCTTACCAACTCACTGTTCAGTGGGTGGGCTCCTTGTGTCCACATCCACACTTAATACCCCAGGAGCCAGGATACCCCTCAGCTTCCCTGTGTTTGTAAAGGGATCCTGACCCAGTCAACACCGATCCCTCATTGCTTAGGGAGAATCTGTACCCTTTCTAGGTCTTCTGGGATATTGGAAGAGACCTTTGAGATCATTTAGCTGAAAGATGGTAAAGTGATGACAGCCCATGCTGAAAGAAGCCTGTCATCGTCCTCTATTTAGTCCTGGTGTTTGAAACAATTTTGAGTTGGTTGCCAATATTTAAAAATCCAGAGTTAGCTTCTCTTGGAAAAAATAGAAGGCCTGGGAACTGGGCCAGTGTTCTCTCTAGTGCTCCATAGTTAATCACAGCCCCCATTCCACTCATGTACCCATTTACATTCCCTGGCCCCTGTAGCCATTTAAATGTGTAGCCACTGATTCTAGTCTTCCTGTCCCTTTGCTCTGCTCCCATCATACTAATTGGGGAATCTGGGGCAAGCGCTGAGTAGGGTCAAGCTGTAAGCTGCAGAGGCCACATGACCTGTCCAAAGTCACACAGCTGATAATGGCATGAGTGGAACTGGAACCCTGATTTGCTCCCTCCTGCCTTAATGTTCTTTCCACTCTCATACCATCTTGTCAGGAGTTTGGATGATGGGCACACCTAGGGGAAGCTGTAGGGTGCAGTTAAGAAAAACGAGTGAAAGAATGAATCTTGGCTGAGTCCCAACTCTGCTGCTTGCTAGTTGTGTGACTTTAAGTGAGTCTTTTCATAGAAGCTCAGTTCCCTATATGTAAATTGAGGATGTGGACTCATATGTTACAGGATAATTATATTCTAAAGTCAGCACAGAAGGTGGAAATCACATTTAGCCAGAAATCACAGTCAGCTAGAAAATCCTTTGGCGAGGAGCCATTTAGAAACCAACACACTGTCTTTCAATAAGCTAACCAGCGCAGCTGGGTTTCCTTGTTTGAATGTCAGATGGAAGAGTTGGCCTGTGTTTCGGGACCGGCCGTATGAAACATACTTTGCTCACACCCTGGAAAGGAAGGCTTGAGGGAACTCAGACCACCCTGGGGACCAGGAAAGTCATGCTCATTCTGGAACAGACACCTAGTGAATGGAACTGACTGCACCGTTTAAATTACGTGCTTTCTTTCTCCTTCCGGTGTTCGCGTGCAGTTTCACACGTGTAAGTTACAGATCAGTGTAGTACAGCTCCACACCAATCACACCTCGCTTGCTTGCCCGGAGGATTCAGTGAGATTATGAAGGTGGAACATTTAGCAGCAGGCTGGCGCCTCATGGGCACTCAGTAGATGGGTACTCTTTGAGATTGCTGATCCTCGAGTGGCCCGGATACTCCTGGTCATCTTAGGACTGTTGAATGCCCTTGTCTGTTTTTTTCCGTCAGCTCTGTGTAAAGTCACCCTGCTATTTGCTGACTTTATTGACCTCCCTCTGTGGATAGGCCACTATTCATTACCTGTCTAAGAGAGTAGCAGAAAAAGCTTTCAGATTTTTATTTGAAACTAACCTTTGGGACTTTCAAGTCTTCCCAGAAGAAAATACCTATTACCTGAGACCCTGGGCTTTGGGCCTGGCAAAACTACTAATTGCCTATTTTGTTGTAATGTTCTCTCGGTGCAGGAGCACAGACTTCTTTGCTTGCTTATTGACTGTCTCTCTCATGAGAGTGTAACTTTCATGAAGGTAGAGACCGTCTGTCCCAGTTACTGGTGGCTCTCCAGCTACCAGTACGGTATGGGTGCACAGTAGGACTCTGTAAATGACTGGTGGTGAATGACTTGTGCAAGAGAGCGCCACAGATGGTTTTGGGCTAGTGCATGATTAAGGCTGTGGTTAAAAAAGAAATTTCATGAAGAGTTAATTCTTTAGCTTAGTATAAATGATGGACCTTCTGTAGCCCAGTAGGCTTTTGATGTACCAGATTTACCATTTTCATAAAAGGCAACAAAACTGCCAATGGCCCTGCTATTTATTAGGCACTGTGGATACAGAAATGGGTAAAATAGAGTCCTGGCCCTAATAATACAATGCAGTGGGGCTGTCAGAGGTCAGAACAGAGAACTACAATGGTGTAGAAGGACACCTATATTAGAGGCATGTGCCAACTGCTTTGGGAACATGGGCGTGGGGCGGTGATTCTGGGAGAGCAGGGATGGGGGCAGGGCATGACAAGGGCATGACCTGGTAGCTGAAGGACAAAGAGGAGGTTGCCAGGTGCTCATGAGTTTTGTTCCTAGCCTCCTTGTGTATGTGGAGGTCTTCACGATGAGGCTTTATTTTGCATCGCCCTTGCCTTGTTTCTGGGCAGTCCAGTCAGATGGCCTAAAATCTAAATACTAACCCCCTCCCTTCTCAGTTCAGCTGTGTCATTCCCACTTGGGGGTAGCCAATAGCCTCCTTTGAATGGGTGTTTTTTATGTCATCTGGATTTGTTGGGAATGACACAAAGAGCTCATTTTTCCAGATAAGCCAGCATGAGTGTCGTCAGTCTTCATTGTGTAAAAGAAGCAACCCCAGATGTCCACTCCGCAAGCATTTACTGAGAGCCTCCTGTGCATCGTGTGCCATGCTTATTTCGGGGGTGGGGGAGGGAAGGGGCAAACTATAGTCCTGCCCTCTGGCTGTCATCCATCTGGGGCCACACATACACACACCCCTGTAACACAACATAGAATGTGGCCTGTGTGACATTGATGGAAATAAAGAGAAGAGAATTCCTTCTGGCATGAGCAAGAAGGTCATTAAAAAAAAAAATCTAGTATGTGCAGCAGGGGATTAATTATAACCCTTGCTTCATGACACGTCACCATCATGAGCTGACCATTGTCTGTTTATTGAGCGCTTCCTGCGTGTGCTGAGCACTGTGCTAGGAAGCTTATGATCTCGTGGGTACGAGAACAACGGAGCAAATGTAGGTGGCATAGAAGCTGGTGGCACAGGAAGGACTGAATCTTGTTTCAGGGCACAGGGAGGGCCTCTCGGAAAAAGTATAATTGAAGCTGAGACCTAGCTAGGTGAAGAAAGGGAGAACACTTCCCAAAGGAGACTGCCGGCAGCCCGTGGGAGGGTTCAGAGGGTGTGCGGCTGGAACGCCCTGACCAGCGGGAGTGTGGCAAAGAGATGAGGTGGGGACGTGGGCAAGGTTCGCACTTGATCCTGAGGGATGTGGGAGGTCACCCGAGGGTGTTTAGCAGGAAGTGACCTGGTCAGACTTGGAGCTAGTCTGGTTGTTGTGTGAAGAACCCCAGGTTGGGGTGAGGGGAGAGCAGGCAGGGACATGAGTTAGAAGGCTGATGCAGTGAAAAGCATGGCTACTCACTGGCTCGAAGTGGTGGCATTGGGGGTGTAGATTCCTAGAAGGCCAGGAGGGCACAGCTTGGTGATGAATTGGATGTGGGGGATGTTGGAGAGAGATGATGACCAGGTTTCTGGTGTGGGTAACTTGATAGAAGGTGGTGCCTTGGGGCGCCTGGGTGGCTCAGTCGGTTGGGTGTCTGTCTTTGGTCCAGGTCATGATCCTAGGGTCCTGGGATCGAGCCCCTCATTGGGTTCCCTGCTCAGTGGGGAGCCTGCTTCTCCTCCTCTCTCTCCCCTTCCCCCCTGCTTGTGTGTTCTCTCTCTCTCTCAAATAAACAAAGAAAATCTTAAAAGAAAAAAAAGAAGGTGGTGCCTTGGCAGGGTGGAGAGCTCCAGAAGGACAGGTTTGTGGGAGAAAAAGATGAATTTAGTTTGTGGCCCACTGAGTTTGAGGTGCCTAGTAGACAGTCAAGTGGAAATGTCCTGTAGATGGTTGGATTTGGGGTCTGGAGATCTGGTGGCAGGTCCTGGTGGGAGTTTTGGAAGTCATCAGTTTTGAGATGGTGAAAAATGCCAAATGGATGGGTTGACCAAGAGGGGGTATGGAGTGAAAGGATTTTGTGAGGAGAGCACCCTTAGGGGAAAGTTGAGGCCTGGGAAACAAGGCCTTATGGAGGGGGTGACATTTGGAACCCAGCTTGAGGAAAGGTCAGACTTTGGGCATGCGTAGAGGAAGGCAGGCATGCTTAATGATGAAGGCCTTGATGCCAGAATACAGTGTTCTGGCACATCCCAGAGGACTTCGTACTGTGCTGTCCTCCAAGGCATGCTGCCTGCTGGCTTGGGTGCCCGCTTATGCATATTCCTCTCTTAGCACCCCTGCCCCAGGCAAAGGCAGTGGAAGGTACGGGGGTCCTCTTACACTGTCCCTTGTTTCTCTGCCTTCAGAGCCTTGGGGAGCGTTGCCTCTCCTAGGAGCCCCTTGAAGGACACGCCTTAGATGCAGGAAGACGTTAAACAAGAACAGTCCAGCTGAAGCGAGGTATCCAGGACCAACCATGGCCGTGGCCCTAGAACCCCAGACCCAGGCCTCTCCCCGACCGGAGCCTGAAGAACTCCTGATTGTGAAATTGGAGGGGGACTCGTGGAGATCAGAATCCAAACTCCGGGAGGAGAACCGTGACCCCGTCCCTGGCCCCGAGGCCTCCCGCCAGCGCTTCAGGCAGTTCCGGTACAGGGATGCGGCGGGACCGCATGAAGCCTTCAGCCAGCTCTGGGCGCTCTGCTGTCGCTGGCTGCGGCCGGAGATCCGCCTCAAGGAGCAGATCCTGGAGCTGCTGGTGCTGGAGCAGTTCCTGACTATCTTACCCAGGGAGGTCCAGGCCTGGGTGCAGGCGCGCCACCCTGAGAGTGGCGAGGAGGCAGTGGCCCTGGTGGAGGATTGGCACCGAGAAGTCCGGGCTGCAGGCCAGAGGGTGAGGCAAACAGTCTGTCCCCCAAGGAGCGGGTCAGGCAAGGCGGCGGGGCTGTGACTAGCTTAATAATTGCCGAAACCGTGGCGGTAATAATCGTGATTGTTGTTGTTATTGACCGGCTGACATTTACTGAGCACTGCTGTAAACCTGATACTGTTCTCAGTGCTTTCCATGTATTAACTCATCTAATCCTGTCAAAGGTTTAATGAGATCAGTACTGTTACCCTGATTTTACCGATGAGGAAACTGAGGCAGAGGACAGCTAGGTGGTCGGCTTGAGGTCACACAGCCCCAGACAACAGAGCATGTTCAGGCAGCCTGATGCTGAAGGCCACGTTCAGAACCACTGCCCAGATTGCCTCCTGGGACTGTATTCACAGTGTGCATGATTTGTATTATGATTCACATGTGATGAAATCTTTGGGTGCTTATAGCAGAAATCTGGGTGGACAGACGTAGCATCATCATCCTCATTGTGTAGATTAAACTAAGGCCCCCAAACTCAGGTGGCTTGCAGAGCTCAGTAAGAACCAGAGCCTAAACGTAGATCCTCAGGTTCCAAGTTCGATGTTCTTTCTACGACACGACAGATGCCTCATCTGCCAGACCGTGGGAACTAAAATACCTCTGAGGTATGAGGCTCAAATGGGTTAGTAACTGACATTTCCTGAACACTCACTGTGTGTCAGATACCATTCTCAGCTTTCTATATGTATTGCTCATCTCATCAACACAGCAGCCCAAGAAGGTAGGTGCTGTTCTGCCACCATTTTTCAGCTGTGTGAGTAGAGGCTCAAAGAGGTAAGGAACTTGTCTAGATTTATATAAGTAAGTGGTAGAGCCAAGATAAGGGAAGTGAAGGCATCGTGGATTTAACATTCACAGTTTCAACAGTTTGCAAGAGACTGAAGGCCCATGATGTCATTGATAATTTTTCTGTGGCACCATTTTTTTTTTGAATCCTGCTTTTGGGGCTGGCATATGTAGAGCAAAGTCCTTGAGCTGGCTCTGGGCTGAGCCAGCCGCCCAGAACCTTCACCTCAGCATAACCCTGTTGCTTCCCCTTGTTATGTGGTCAGTAGTTTTTTGATGTTACAGTTAATCACATTTTGTTGGGGGGAAATTATAGGTTTGAGAACATCCCTTGCAAATGGCAGGGGTTTTCTGTAAAAGGTAAAGCTCTGGACAGATGTGAGATCAGGGGAAGAAAGGTTTGTGGTCTGTGGGTTGGCTTTTTGGATTCCTTTACAAACTGAAGACACGGCAAGTGTCCTATTTGAAGTTACAGAACTAAGTATGAGAGAGTGTACCTTATTTGAATATGCCAGCCCACCCTCCCATATTATTTCTTGTAAAGAAACCAGCTATTCATCTTAAGTAGCAGTGAAAAAACAAATGGAAGTCTTAGGACTTCAGAGCTGGAAGATGAAGACCTTGAGACTCAGAGATGAGAATCAATTTAAATCAGGGTCTTTATGACTCTTCATCTGTAAAATGAGAGGGTTGGATTAGACCAAGAGTTCTCAAATTATACCCCTATGAGCTGAGGTGAGGTTGAACTGCTTCTAAAATTGGAAAAAAAAAAAAAAAGTAAGGGAATGGAACGTTCTCTATGATGTATTATCTTCTGTGACTTTTATTTTTATTTTTTAACTTTCTTCCTGCTCTTGAGTGCTCACACATGGCCAAGCAAATGGATAAGTAGCAGAGGAGCTCCCTGCCCCCACAGATGTTACAGCTTGTGATTACATTGCAGGATACCTGACTCAGTTACATTTTCTGCAAGTGAAAATTTTCCAAGACTTAACCAGCTAACTAGGTTCCTCAGAGAGAACTGCCTGGAAAAGGCGGTGCTGCTGGGCTAAATGTCCAAGATATTTTCCTTAAAGAGATCTTTCGGCTCTGCTATTGGGTGGGTTTTGGCTTGTTGATTCTGTCGTCACCTCTTCCAGAACCTCTCTCCCCATCAGGTGCATAGGCATGTAAAAAAAAATAGACTTCATTTCTTAGAGCAGTTTTAGGTTCACAGCCAAACTGAGCAGAAAGTGCCCAGATTTCTCATATGCCCCCTGTCCCCCCCAGCCCACATGCACATCATTCCCCACCTGTCATGATCGGTAAACTTACATGGACACGTCATTATCACCCAAAGTCCCTAGTTTACATTGGATGTCACTCTTGGGGTTGTACATTGTGTGGATTTTGACAAATGTATAACAACATGTATCCACCATTATAGTATCATACAAGGTAGTTTCACTGCCCTAAAAATCCTCTGTGCTCTGCATATTTATCCTTCCCTTCCCCAAACCCCTAGCAACCACTGATCTTTTTACTGTCTTCATAGTTTTGCCTCTTCCAAGGTGTCACCTAGTTGGAATCATGCAGGATGTACGTGGCCTTTTCAGATTGGCTCTTTCACTGAGTAATGCATTTAAAGTTCCTCCATGTGTCTTCATGGCCTGATAACTCATTTCTTTTTAGCACAGTAATATTCCATCATCTGGATGTACTGCAGTTTATTCACCTACTGAAGGACATCTTGGGTGCTTCCACGTTTTGGCAATTAGGAGTAAAACTGCTATAAACATCCATGTGTAGGCTTTTGTGTAAACATCCATGTGTAGGCTTTTGTGTGGTGCACAGGCATTTTTGGTGGATTCTTTATTCATCCATACCCCAACTAGTATTCTGTTGATTCTTTCCTTCTCCTTGTTGAATCTCCTTTCTGTGTCTACAGTTGCCATCCGTGGAATCAGAATCTTTGCTTAGGTGTGGCAGTAGTTGGAGGAGCTCGGGCTGGGAGGGAGGATTGTTATGGAGTCTAGTCACACAATTTCTCTGCGGATGGTAAGATTATAGCTATAACAAAGAGAGGTTGATTTGTTTTTTCCTTAAACAACCATGGAAGAAGGTTGTAAGCAGATGTTTTCTCCCTGTGAACCACAGAGGACATTGGTGGATGGCCTCATCTGGAATGGCTTTTTATGCTTATGGCCCATTCCTATATATCTTAAGGATAAACATCCCCGTTTTGGGGAGAAGATTGGAGTTTTCAGATCAGCCAAAAGATTTTTGGAGTTATAGGTTTCACAAACTCAATAAGTCGATGAAGGTGGATGTTATTATTTTGAATCAAAAAATAAGGTTCAGAGCAATGTATATAATTGCTATGTTTTATATAAAAATAGGGAAGAAGTAAGAGTCTGTATTCATAGATGCTTATATATACAGAAACTGAAAAGATGCAGAACAGTGGTTTCCTGTGGGGAGGAGTGGGGAGAAGGAAGACACTGGGCAGATGGGATGGGCTGTTTTCACTAACTAGACCTTCATAGTTTCTATTTTTGAAACCACCTGAGTATTGAAAATACCTACGGAAAACATTGAAACACATTTTTTAAAGTTTCTGTAAGGCAATGAGGTTGTTACATTGTTGGGGTTTTAGGGGGGGGAATAACATCTCCACCTCCATCTCTGAATTTGGAACCAACAGACGGATAAGAAATGAGCTTTATGACTGATAATGCTGAGTTGGGTACTGTCCTCTCTTAATTGATTATTCCTTCTTATTTTATATATGTGCTCTCTGTCTCTGAGGGCTTTTCTGCCTGAACTTCTGCATTGAAGTCGAAATTACCACTTCTGTTTTCCTTTTGAATTACAGTGCCTCCTCCCTGCTTCTCCTTCTGTTTTAAGAGTAGATGGACCTCTCTCAAACAGCACGTACTTTTATTCCATTTTAAAATTCCATCTGTGGTTGTTTGCCTCTCCTTTCTCTTATATTTATTTTTGAATTTTCCTTGCCTCGCAGCAGGAATATTTAGAGCAATTATATTTAAAGTTATTGTTATATCTGTTTTTATCTTTTGACAGATACCTGGTTAACTTTTATCTTTTTTTGATACCTTAAAAATGAAACCACCTGTTTGTGATGTCTAGAGATTATGTTTTAATGTCATAAAATCATGTTACATGATTTATCTCTTTATGATTCAAAAATGTCTGGAACAGTAGCAGCCTCATTGAGACACTTGCTTAGCCTCCCTTTGTTGAACAAAACAGTAGCCATTTGGTGGTATCAATGCTGGTCTCTTTACTCACGTCGGTCTCATGGCTTTGTTGTCATACTTTGAGTCATCTTTGGATCTTAAAATGGGCCTGTGAACTTCTGGACCACAGCTGTACTCAAAAGAGAATTCCCTGCCCTAGCAAAATTGGTCTTATTGAACTGATGATTGGGAATTTTGACTGTCTGTGTGTAGGAACTGGACTTGTGTGCAGAAGAGACCAGGTCCTTAAAGGCAATGCAAGAATCTCAGCGTTGTCAGCTGCAGCCAACGAATCACTGGCCCGAGGCACAGTGCCAGAAGCAGTGGGTGAAGAATTCATGCCCTGACCTTTCCAAGCATCTAGACACCAAGATGGTGCCACAGCCCTTGAAAGAGAGTGGTGAGTACCAAGGATCAGGGAAAAGGAGGGAAGAGAGGAGACGGTTAGAGTGGGTAAGGAAGGGTGCACGGGGAGGAGGGATGTGAGGAATTCAAGACAAGGGGTAGAATAGTGTCTGATGGCCACGCTGCGAGGTAAGGCAGGTGAGCATCGTGCAAGAAGAGGAAGCTCCGAGCGATGCTGGCACGCCCCATTGAGCTGAGTCACGCAGCATGTTCAGGTCGGCTTGGGGCCAGGTGGCGATCATAGGAGTTTGAGCTGGCATCTTACACACGGCCCTCTCTCAGGCCTGCTTCGGAACCAGACACTCCAGAAGGGAAGTAAAAGGGGGAAATCTGCCCTGGCTAGCCAGGCAGTCTCAGCTTGAGGCAAGCGTGGCCCTTGGAAACCTGGACCTGGGAGGGGATGGTTTTTGGGAACCAGAGCTTGGGTTTCAGAGACTTTTTCTTCTCCTCAGCTGTCCTCACTCCCCGAGTCCCTACTCTCCCGAAGATGGGGAGTGTTGGAGATTGGGAGGTGACAGCCGAGTCCCAGGTAAGCTGCTGTTTGTCCTTTCTTTCCTGTCCTGACTTCTCCTGGGCCTGTGCCCCTGTGTCCCTCCCCTCTCTCTGTGGCCTGCCCTCAGCAGAAGGGCATGTGTTGGAGGGCGTTAGCCGCTGCCCCCCGGCCCCCGGTCTGCTGGGCCTCTCCTCAGTCATGCTGCTCCTTACGATGCTGGTCTCACACATGGTCTCCCTGTGTCCGTGACCTTTCCTGGGGCCTGCTAGGGTTCCCAGGCTGTTTTCAATTGCCGTCCTTGTCTTGTACATCTCACAGGAAGCCCTGGGCCCTGGCAAACACGCCGAGAAGGAGTTCTGCAAGGACCCCCCAGGAGACGGGTGTGGGAACGGTGTGCCCCTAGGTAAGGAAATAGTTCCCTCTCAGGAAGATCTTGTCTGGTTTCTGGTACACTCAGTTCCCGAAGATTGTCTCGTCGCTCCCTTAAGACTTGTGGCTCTAGGAAGTCTGGCACTTGAGACACAGGAAGAAGACATGCTCTCTGTGGCCAGCACTGGTGGCAGGGATGGAGTGGGGGGCGTGGGGTCTGCCTGCATAGAGAGGCTGGCGGTTGGCTTCCAAGAGCCTGCCCTCTTGGGGCTCATTTCCTCAGTACATTGACCACGGCGGTCCTAGGCTGTCTCAGAAACCCAGTCCTTTCTGCAGCAAACAGGGTCCATCTCTCAGGGGCAGACTCCAGTGAGCTGAACCCATGAGACTGATGCACTAAACCACAGTGAGAAGTAAGCATCACAGGGCTCGAAGCACTTGAAGCCCACGCTGCCTGCACCTGTCTCTAGCGCATCTCCAGGGAGCCAAACAAAACGAACCATTTCCCTGCAGAGCCTGGGGTCAGTGTGCGGGGTTAGACACGAGAAGGGGATAAAGTGGAAGACACTGCTAGGTGTGCCTCCTCAGGGGAGCTAAGGGGAGACACGGGAAGCTTGTTGGCACCTTTCCTGACAGCAGAACTCCTTTTTTACATAAACCATGATATCTGGGTAAGATAGTGTTCACAGCAAACTTTGGGAAATGCTGAACCAAGTAAGCCTAAAGTTTCTTGTAGCTCTCAGCTACTTCTGATATAGTTTTCTTCAAATATTTATTTTAATTAAAGGCTTCCTGTTTTGTTAGGGCTAGGAGCTGTTGGGACAGCAGTCCTTTACACATAGCTGCTAAGTGTTTTAAAAAATAAGGAAATGTATTTTCTCACGTTTTTGGAAGTCCAGTGGAAGGCATGCTCCAACCACAGTGCAAAGTGGCTCAGCAGTGTCATGGTGGACCTAGGTTCTTTCTCTCTGCTCTGCCGTCCTCAGTGTCTGCTTCCCACTGGAGTGTCATGTGTCATAATCAAAAGATAGATGCCAATGTCAGTTGAGCTCACAAGTTTCTTAGCAAGAGACACACACAAGCACACACACACAGCAAATGAGTGAGAGAGAGGAAGACCTTTTCTCCAGCCATTAAATTCATTCTGGTTGGGCCAGTTTAGGCCAGGTGTCCATCTGTGGACCAGTAACACTCACTCTTTGTGTTATGTCTCATAACTACAACAAAGAAAGCAAGTGAAGAAAGCAAACAGGTCAGTTAACTTGGGGAATTGGCGTGGGAATTTCTCATTAGCCTCATGCAGGGAAATGATCTCTTTCAGGGGCATTTTGGACAAATGCTCTGCTCAGTGTATCATTTCTACTTAATCATTTCTCTTCTTTCTTTTGTTTGAGTTCCCCCAGTTTCAAAACCAAGTGTCAACTGCCAGCGAGAGCAAGGACCAGAATTTTGGCGTCCAAGCTTTATAAATTCCGGAAAAAGGAGCAGTGCAGATTACAACCCAGGTAATGAGCCAATAAGACCAGCTCAGTCATTGGCCTGGAGAGACTCAAAGGCCTGGGAGGAACCATACCAGTGGGACACGGAGGACATGAAGGTCTCGGGTGTGCACTGGGGCTACGAGGAGACCAAGACTTTTCTGGCAATTTTGAGTGAGTCTCCTTTCTCTGAAAAGCTCCGGACTTGTCACCAGAACCGCCAGGTGTACCGGGCCATTGCAGAGCGGCTGAGGGCTCGGGGCTTCCTGCGGACCCTGGAGCAGTGTCGCTACAGGGTCAAAAACCTCTTACGGAATTACCGGAAAGCCAAGAGCAGCCACCCACCAGGGACCTGCCCCTTCTATGAGGAGCTGGAGGCCCTGGTGAGGGCCCGGACGGCCATCAGAACCACAGATGGCCCAGGAGAGGCCATGGCACTCCCCAGGCTGGGGGATAGCGATGCAGAGATGGATGAGCAGGAGGAAGGAGGCTGGGGGCCTGAGGAAACAGCAGAAGACTGTAATGGTGATGACCTGGCCACTGATGAATCTGTCCAGGAGCCCAGGATTCCAGGGGGCCCAACTCTGTTCCAGAGTCGTATTGGTAAGAACAAGGGGGTGTCGTGGATCCAGATTCCAACTCTCCTGCCAGCCAAACCTCTGCTCCCTGACTTCAGGGCATAGACTGGATTGCAGGTCTAGATTGATGCCACTGGAGTAAGGTGTTAAGTTCCTTTGGTTGTCCCCAAACTCCTACTCTTGCCTCCTATGATCAGTTTCCTAAAATGAGTTTTTTTAGCTATAAAAGCAAACTTTTAAAACCTTAAGGAAGCTTAAAGAGCTAATTCAGTATCAGGTGAGCCTTGAACAATGCAGGGTTAGGATACTGATCCTCTGCTCAGTCGAAAATATATGTATAACTTTTGACTCCCCCCAAATTTAACTACTAATAGCGCATATTGTGGACCACAAGCCTTATTAGTACCGTAAATAACACTTTATATATGTATTATATACTGTATTCTTACAATAAAGTAAGCTAGAGAAAAAATGTTATTAAAATCATAAGGAAGAGAAAATACATTTACAGTACTGTACTGTATATAAAAACCCAAATCTGTGTATTAGTGGATCCGTGCAGTTCAAACCCACGTTGTTCAAGGGTTAGCTGTATTTGCCAGAGTGTGTCACTAAGAGTATGGGGATGGTTATTGTGTTACGAGTGAACTTTTAATTTTAATGTGTAATGAGCACATCAACCGGTGATTTCACAGACAGTAAATTTAGGTAAAGAAAGATACTGAGTGAGATATTTAATATGTAACATAAATCATGATGGTATAGAGTTGAACACGTGACATTTGGGAAATACCCAATCACTGTACAAGTGGAAACACGGAAGCCCAAGAGATGAAGTGTCTTGTCTAAAGATAGGCAGTGAGGTAGGGGCAGAGTCAGGATCAGAGCCCAGATCTTCTGCCTCCAGTTTTATGTGGTTTTCCCCTCCACCATGCTTCCCACCTGGGCTGCATCATTTACCTGCAGAGGACCTGAGAACAGACCACCTCCTTTTCATTCCTCCACAAAAGGAAAGGGCATCCTCACGTGGATGCTATTGCAAGATTGTTTGAAGTCCATTTATGTCTAGGGATTCTCAGTTACCATGTTTGTTAAGAGAAAAGTTCATAAAATATTAGAGGATGTGTATGGCATGGACATAGAGAAAGTCTCTTGGATCCCAGCTTGAGGCTTAACCCACACCAGTCAATTGAAGCCAGAGGAGTGGGGTCACCTGGTATAATGTGGCCACCTGAGTCCTCTTCAGCTAAGACTCAAGAATTAATGGAAACTCTTAGAAGGGGGCGGGGTGGGAGGCCGTGGCATACCTCTGAGAAGCAAGGGAATAGTCTTTGCTGGGGCCCCGGGTGCCAGGAAAATTTCTGAGGGGCCTGTGTTCTAGGCATTTGGTGGGGCAGGGGACCCTGAACCCTGATGACCAAGGCACGTCTCATTATGCCTCACAGTTCTGAACTCTTCACTCCTGACAGCAGGTGTGCACTGGGGCTACGAGGAGACCAAGGCCTTCCTGACCATTCTCAGTGAGTCTCCTTTCTCTGAAAAGCTTCGCACCTGTCACCAGAACAGCCAGGTGTACCGGGCCATCGCAGAGCGGCTCTGTGCACAGGGCTTCCTGCGGACCCTGGAGCAGTGTCGCTACAGATTCAAAAACCTCCTTCGAAGCTACCGGAAAGCCAAGAGCAGCCACCCACCAGGGACGTGCCCCTTCTATGAGGAGCTGGACTCCCTGATGAGGGCGCGGACGGCCGTCAGAGCCATGGGAACCCTCAGGGAGGCAGCAGTTCTCCCTAGGTCCGGGCAGAGCAGTACCGAGGCTGATGACCAGCAGGCCTGGGATGAGATGGCAGATGAAGATGCCATCAAATCTCCAGTCCCACGTCCTAATACCCCAGACACCGGTAAGCTGGGAGTAATTTGATGCCCACAAAATCCAGAAGCATGCAGGGAGAGCAAGGGGGCCAGCTCATTTCTTGTTTGTTTCTGAACTATAAGGGAGAATGGAAATGAATAGGAAAAGCATTGTGATTTGCTTAGATAATTCAGTCTCTAGCTTTGTGTAATCCCCCAAATGAGATAAGCAGTATCAAGATCTTGATTTTACTGGGATTTATCTGGGAAATTACAGAGTTTATTCAATTTCCCATGACACAGGCTATTTGGAATGTGCTAGAAGAAGGAAGTGTTCAGTATTGAGTAGAGGGATGGGGGAGTTGGCCAGAGACTGATGAGCTGGCTGTGTGGCCTGGGCCTCATGACTCTGTTGGTGAGGTCACCATGTTCTAGGCTCCGCTTTCTGCTTTGCAGGTCAGAAATTTACATATGCACCAAAAGTTGATCAGTTTCATGTTAGTCATATTACAAGATGTGAACAGAAAATATGTGATATAAATTCATGTTAAATTCACAAGACACAAGGTCCATAAATAGATGTTAACTAATGAATGAAGAAAAACTGCATTTCTGTCTGTTTTAGGGTTTGAGATGAAGCATAAGGATGAAGACCAGATTTTGGAGCAGGATATTTTTGAGGATTTGCCTGGAGCTTTATCAAATTGTACTAGAGAGGATGTTTGCCACCCTCCTGACTGGGGGCAAGACAGTGAAAATGAAGGTGAAGGTGAAGGGCACTGGGGAAACACCCCCCAGGAGCAGTGGGAAGAATGTTCTTCTGAAGAGGACTTAGAAAAACTTATCGACCATCAAGGCCTGTACTTGGCAGAGAAACCCTACAAGTGTGATACATGTGTGAAGAGCTTCAATCGGAGCTCCCACTTCATCGCCCACCAGCGGATCCACACAGGTGAGAAGCCCTACAAATGCCTTGAATGTGGGAAAAGCTTTAGTGACCGCTCCAACCTCATTACCCATCAGAGAATCCACACTGGAGAGAAGCCCTACAAATGCCTTGAATGTGGGAAAAGCTTTAGTGATCACTCCAATCTTGTCACCCACCAGAGAATCCACACAGGGGAAAAGCCCTATAAATGTGGGGAATGTTGGAAAAGTTTCAACCAGAGCTCAAACCTCCTGAAACATCAGAGAATCCACTTGGGAGGCAATCCTGACCATTGCAGTGAGCCTGGGGAAAACTTGGGCCCAAGCCCATCCTTCAATGCTCACTGCAGGAGCTCTACAGAAGAGACATCTCTTGAACAACCTCAGAGTGCCAGTAAGAACTTGAATTCTGGCCCACACAGCACCAACTCAGGGGAAAAGCTTTACCAGTGTTCTGACTGTGGAAGAACCTTCTCTAAGAGCTCTGCCCTCATCAGCCACCAAAGAATCCATACGGGAGAGAAACCATATGAATGTGCTGAATGTGGGAAAAGCTTCAGTAAGAGCTCCACGCTGGCTAACCACCAGCGAACCCACACGGGGGAGAAGCCGTACAAGTGTGTGGACTGTGGGAAGAGCTTCAGTGAGCGCTCTAAGCTCGTCACACACCAGAGAGTGCACACGGGAGAGAAGCCCTACAAATGCCTTGAGTGTGGGAAGTTCTTCCGTGATCGTTCCAACCTCATCACTCACCAGCGGATTCACACGGGAGAGAAGCCTTATAAGTGCAGAGAGTGTGGGAAGTGTTTTAACCAGAGCTCTAGTCTGATTATTCACCAGAGAATCCACACTGGGGAGAAACCCTACAAGTGCATGGAGTGTGGGAAAGACTTCAACAATAGCTCCCACTTCAGTGCCCACCGGAGAACTCATGCGGGAGGGAAGGCATCATAGGAGACGCCCCCCCCACCCCGCCACAACAGCAAAAGAGAAAAATGTATATTTAAATCTCCGATCGTAAGATGTATGCTAGAAACTTACCCAGTTTTTAAGCTTGGTGTATACCCAGGGAAGCTATCTTGGTATAATCCAGGTTATTTGGAAGTGAATTACAAATGCTAAGGATCCAGATTTGAAGGCACTTTTTTTCAATTTTAAAAATTTTTAATTTTTAAATTTTTTTAATTTTTAATTTTTAACTTAAATTCAATTTAGTTAACATATACTGTATTGTTTGTTTCAGGGGTGGAATTTAGTGATTCATCAGTTGCGTATAACACCCAGTGCTCATTCCATCAAGTGCCCTCCTTCATGCCCATCACCCAGTTACCCCAGCCCCCATCCCCCACCTCCCCTCCAGCAACCCTCAGTTTGTCTCTTATGGTTTGAAGGCACTTTTCTTAAGTGTAATTTGTTTTTCTCCTATAAAAATCCCCCATGCAGTCTTCAGGCTGTCTTTACATTTGCTGTCATGGGAGGACTTTATCAGTGTTTGAGCCGGACTGATAACGTAGGGGATTAGAGGTAAATCCAAGGCCCCAAGCAGTGATTCCAGACCTCACTGTGCCTTTACACTGTCACCAGGTACACACGGTCCGTTGGCACACGTCAGCAAATTCTCATAATGGCAGGTTTCAGCTGGGGCGTGTCCATACAGAAGAACTTTTGAGATGGGGGAGAGAGGGCATAATTGGGAATCTGGCTTGAAGCAGACCACCATGACCTCAGCAAAGAGGAGGAACATCAGTGATGTCATTACTAAATATTAATAATAGCAAATGTAGCCAGTATTTATTGAGCATTTGCTCTTTGGCAGGCTCTGTGCTAGGCGCTTTGTACACATCCTCTCACTCCTCACGGCAGCCCTGGGAAGAAGGTACTAATCTCCCCATTTCCCAGAGGAGAAAACTGAGGCTTGGAAAAGCTAAGTGCTTGGGTGGCATGTCTGAAAATGGCAGAGGCGGACTTGAACCGGATCTGTCTCCGGAGCCTGAGGTGTTCCTAACTATTGTACCGAATCCCCTTCCGCTGGCAGCTCAGGCGCGGGGATCCCAAAGCACTTTGTGGCCCAGGTTTCCTACTAAAATTCCTTTATGAATTCTCCTTTTAGCAAGTACAGCAATTGAGAATCCCTAAATATGAAAGGGCCTGAATGACCCGAATTGACAACGCTTGGAGCAAGGCTGAGCTAGTATTAAAGTACTTGATGTGGATTTCCTTCTTTGCAACAATATGGGTGAGAGATACAGGGGGTCGAGACTGGGGAGAACTCTCAGCCACATTGTACCTCTTCCCACGGGATACCACTTCCACGAAGGAAATAGGGTTTAAGAATTTCCCTTTTCTCAAGGAGTCAGTCCTCGAGTTAGACTGGGCTGAATTGAATGTTAAACCTTACAGAAATCCGGGCCTGTGTTTTTGCCTCCCCGGCCCTTTTCCTCTTGGTGGAAGCTTTGTTCCTGATGGCCATGCGATAGCTGAGCAGAGGGGAGGCGGGAGGAGTTGGTGCATCCCTACTGAGAGGACTTTGAACACTGCCCTGCATCCCAGGTGCGTGGCACAATTTTATCCGGAGCCAGCTCGTGCCAGGCCTGCCCAGTGCTTCCACACCAATCGGGAGGGCTCACCAGGATGGCTTGCTGATGTGCATACTTTGGCCTTCAAGAGTTTCTCCTTAGGAGGGTTTAAAAATACTGACCACGGACTTTGGTTTCCAGAGGATCTTAAAGGAAAATCCCTGTCCTGACACCTCTGCCCGTGATACCGCGAGGCCCTCAGGCCCCGGTTATTTCATGGGCTTGGGAAGTACCTATCAGATGGTGGATGTGACGGGAAGCGTGTCAGTTTCTCCTCACACACAAGGGAGTCAGTGGCGTGCTCTGCAGTCCCACGGAGTGAGAGCCGTCCTCCACCCCTTCCTCTGCTCCCCGATAACCAGCATCCCCGGGGCCACTGCCTGTCAGCTCCTTCCCCGTTTACCTCTCCTGGCTCACATGGTCTCTGAGGGGCGGGGTTGGGGTGAGCCTTGGGTTGGCACCAGCAGATCTGCAGGAACAAGAGGAGGCACGGGGCGCCATGCGAGCTGAGGGGAAGGGAGTTCCAGGCCGAGGCATGGTGGTGTGAGAGCATGGCTTAGGGTGCGGGCGGGCGCCAGAGCAGCTTAGGACTGTTCGGGTGTAAGCGGAGAGGTGAGCAGTGGTGAGAGCTGAGATGGCAGGGTGCTGGGGCAGCTTCCCGACCTCATTCATGGCGGAGTGGAGCTTGGACGTCAGGCCGCGGGCGGCGTGGACGCGCACTGTCCGAGCGGAGCTCGGGCGTCAGGCCGCGGGCGGCGTGGACATGCACTGTCCGAGCGGAGCTTGGCTGTGCTGCAGTAGGGACGCTACTACAATATTCCAGTTAAGTGTGAGGGTCTGGACTGGAGCAGTGGGTACCTTGGAGGGGAACAGATGGATTTGAGAGGTTTCAGAAGCAGCACTGGGGACAGCAGAGGAAAGCGATAATGCCTTGGGTGACGGGCTGAGCATGTCACCAGAGCTGGGAACACGAGGAGATGCAGGAGGGCAGAAGATGACAAGGTTAGTTCGGGACATTTTGAACTTCGGGTGCCTGAGGGACATCTGAGTGGCACTGCAGCAGGCGTTTGGATGTGTGGCCTGAAGCTAGGGGACAGCTCAGGACTAGCGAGTCACCTGTGTGCATGGGAGTTAAACCACAGGAAAGGGAGTATGTTCAAGTCCTAGAAATACTGGGCCTAGGGCAGAACTTGAGAAGCACCAAAGGGAGAGTGAGACTCTCCTCAAAGGAGCTCTAGACCACTCCCCGCTCCCACCACCCCCCGCACACTCCTGTCATCTTTTGGACACTCTCCGTAGCTGCCGATGCCTGAATTCTCAGTATAGTCCCAAGTCTTCTGGAACCTTCACTGTGGAAGTCAAGTTGAGCCCTCTCCCCCGTGTCACTGGCACCCCTCTTCTTGGAGGTGTGCTGGTGTCTCATGCTTCCAGTGAATAGTTGGGTGTTCATTACCCCTGATCCTTTGTTGCAACAGCAGGTTCAGCCTGAGAACGCAGGCGGGGTGGGCCAGGAGGGAAGACGGGGCCCAGGTGGACCCTCCTCCCTGCATAACCGACCCTTCCTTTGTAGGAAGTTCTTGTTCAGTTGGCTTCTGTGTCTGGGTCCTGCCCCATTGCTTTGCGGGGGCACCCAGACATCCTCCAGCAGGTCTTCGCTGCTCCAATAAATGGATGCCTGGGTCTGGCACATTCTGAGCTTCGTTAACGCGGGTCTGCCCTTGGGAAGCAGATCCACTCTGCAGGCTGGGCCTCAGCCTGTGTGTGCACTGCTCAGCCCCTGGTGATGGGAAACCGAAGCGGCGAATGCGACCCTGGCAGGGTGTCGCATGTGAGCTGTGTCCCCTTACTTGACTTGTGTACCCTCCCTCAAGAAGGGCATCGGCTTGGGGCGCCTGGGTGGCTCAGTTGGTTAAGCGACTGCCTTCGGCTCAGGTCATGATCCTGGAGTCCCTGGATCGAGTCCCACATCGGGCTCCCTGCTCAGCAGGGAGCCTGCTTCTCCCTCTGACCCTCTCCCCTCTCATGTGCTCTCTCTCTCTCATTCTCTCTGTCTCAAATAAATAAATAAAATCTTTAAAAAAAAAAAAAAAAAAAAAGAAGGGCATCGGCTCCTCTGGGGTGACCGGAAGACACTCAGAGGATTCTCACTCCACGGAGGCAGCAGGCCCGAGGATCAGCGCCGGGAACGGGGGCTGTGGCTGCATTTAGATACCCACCTTCTTTAGGCCTGGGCTCCAGCAGGGATCTCACCGTCATGGCCGCCTCAGCCTCCTGCGAGGAGGGGTGTAAGGCGGCTTGGGTCCTCACATGCTGAGAAATGTGGCAGTCAGGACCTCTGGGGGCCCTGGCTTCCCCCTGCCTCATCCTGTTCTGGGCCCCCGGTGGGGGATAGCTCTCGGCCTCCAGGCTGCAAAAAGGGGCTTGTGTTCAGTCGCTTTGGGGAGAAGGGTGGCACCCTGTGTGGAGGGGGGTGCCAAAGCTTCGAAGCGCTGAGCGCAGCGGTGTCTGGAGTGGGTGCGGCCGTGGTGCAGGCCCCCCTCCCCAGGCTGCCGTCTGCGCTCCTGGCCCAGGGCTGCTGACGCATCGGCCCCCTTACTCTTCCATTTGCATTTGCAGTGCCGTGTACTTGCCCAGGACTTCAGGACTGTCTCCTGGCCTGGGCTCTCCTCCCCGGAGCCGGTCTCCTGCCCTCCCTGAGTGACTCCTGCTCCTCCAACCCCACCTCCCCCGCCAGGACCCCCTGCAGCGGTCTTCGGCCTCAGCCCCGCCATGGGGCACACACGTCACGGACCCGCTCTGGCCCGCAAACAAGCCTCCTTCCCAAAGCTCCAGCGAGGCGCGCCTGTCCCACCTCCTGCAGACTCAGTGCCCCAGCCACAGTGTCCCTCGGAAGGGCATGTCCGGCGAGCTGCACCGGGAGCCTTCGGACGGGGGCCCCTGCCTGCAGTCACCGTCAGTCACCGGAAGCAGCCCCTTATCTCCCCTTATCCCACCTCTCCTTTCGATGTCCCTTAGCGCCCCCTCTTCTTAGCAGACACTGAGGCTGAGCCCCGGCCCCTGGCCGCCCCTAGAGGTCAGTGACAGGTGGCAGGAGGTCAGGGAAGGCCTGGCCGGACAGTGGGGTTCAGGTGGCTCCTAGGAGTTCGCGGTGCAGCCACGTCTTCCCACAGCTCCTGGTTGCTGCCTCTCTCCCGACATCCGTATCGACACGACCGTCTCTGTAGCACCTTTTTTCCCCTCACTCTGACTCTAGGCAAATCTGGAATTACCTCCAAATGTACTTGTGGTGGCCCTCACTGTACTTCCCCGCCCCAGGCTGGGGGCCTCGTTGCCCTGTGGCGCCCCTCTCACCTGTCCCTGAAGGAAGCCTAGATGGAGCCTGAGCTCGGTGGGCTGCCTGGAGGCAGAGGCAGAGAGCTTAAGAGGCCCCTCTTCTCAGTGTGGGTCTGTCCTCCCACATCTCAAGGCTGAGGGCTGCTTTGGTCTAAGAGCCACTTAGTTAAGTCAAGAGCATCAGACCGGTCAAGGGCAGGATCCGGTTAAACAATTTTGCCTAAACACACTGAATGGGCAGAATACGGACGCCCACAGACATCGATTTTCTAATCACGGTCCGGTGAGGGATTGTCTTGGTATGTGCTGATCATTCTGAGCCTGTCTGCCATCTGACATCACATAATGCTTTCTGAAGTCACATTTGTTTTTCACATTTTCATTGTTGGAAAACGCCCCATAATTGTGCCACCTAGAGGGGGAGGGCCTCAGGAGGGAAGGGTAAGGAAACACATGGGCCTGTAAGGCTGGTTCTGGATCACATGAGCCCAAGCAGGACAGGAGCCACGGACAGCGGCTGACAGAGCCATTGTCACCTCTGAAGAGTGGTACCAGGTGACAGTTGTGACACACAGGGGAAGAGACTCCTCTTCTTCCTCCCATGTACAATGTGTCTTGGCTTCAGTACTTTGGGGAATTCACAGGGCATGGAGCAGCTTCTGTATATTTAGAGGAGTGGAGATGAGCATGAGGGTCAAGGGTGGGCCCAGGGATGGTGGTGGTGGTGAGCCGCTACTCTGAAACCCTCATGCACACTTCACTGGGAAGGGGGTGGGCAGGGCAGGAGAATGCCCCCATCCCAGACAGCACCTAGTAAGGAAAGGCTTGTTCATGACCATACACATGTGGCCCCCAACCCAACCCCACTCCTGAAGTTGCCCAGAAATTGATGGGAGGAGGTGGGCCTAGCCAGGCCGGAGGTCACACTAAGCCCTTCTGGCACATTCTGGGCATGTGATCTCTAGGGACTCTCTTTGAGCAACTAATATCTTACAAAGACCAGACACTTGTGATTGATCTTAGGGACTCTGAAATGAAAATGGAATGAAGTTTGGCCACCAGGAGGCTCAGAGGTTCAAGATCCAATTCTAAAAACCGAGCAGGCCCTTTTTGGTTCGCAATTTGCTCACCAGTCCCTGACTTCATTTTGCCTGGCTTTGTTTTCACTTCCTTATCCTCTATTATTTTCATTTTTCATTTCATTATTTTCATATTTTCATTTTTTGGTGATTATTTCATTTTTTGGCTAGTTAAATCCTATTTTGGGACAAAGTGGCCTGATAAATTAATAAATTATACTGATTAAATTGAAAGAAAAAACAAACTTGTTTTGAGCTCTCCTGGCTCTTCCATGACCCTCAAAGCACAGAGGAAAGGGCGAGGGGGAATCAGGGGTACACAATGAGGCTGTACGATCTCATGCCCCTTGTGCTGGACTGACATCTTTCTTTCACTGTTCTCCATGGTCCTTCACACATGGGTGGATGTACAAACTCGTGAGCCATTGCCTTTTGTCCATAACAGGTGGCTCATTGGTCTGCTGGCCTTCTCCATACACCTGCTTTGATTTTCTCCTGGGGTCTCTGTGCTAGGAAATCTGAGGAATCTGGGGCCCAAATAACACAAGGATGATTATGGATGAAAAGAAAGGAAGGTTTCCCAGAGGGCTGAATTTTGCCTGGCTCCTCTGATTTGACTCCTGGTTCAGGAACAGAGCTGACACACTTGGTACTCAAGGAGGTGAGAGCTGGAGGGTCTTTATGGGGATTTTCCCCCCCCTCCCTCCACCCACCTCTTCCGGTAATGTCCAGGAGACTTCGTGGCTCAAGATTGAAATTCCTTAATCAACTTGCACTCTGTATTTTTATTGAGTGGGGCATAGGCAACTTTTCGCCTTTTCGACTCTGCTGTCCTCGAATGCTGGTTGTAAGCTGGTAGAGGGGGAGAGAGAGAGTGGTATTTCAGAATTTGACATGGCTTCGATCAGAACCCACTGGAAACCCTTTCTTCCTGCAGGAAGTGTTAGGCTGGAGTAGTGGCTGGGATGCACTGATATTCTGTACATTTTGGGACAAAGACGAGATCTGGGAGAGAATTAGTCATTGTCTCCCTGGAAGAGAAGTTCTAGGTCTTGTTGACATGTTTTCATGTGACTTCTTCCTGGCAGTTGCTCCGACAGTGACCAGATCCACGGGGCTGGTCTTCCTGGACGACAGGACAGAGGGCACAGACATCTCATTGCTGTGCTCTTGCTATTAGCAGAGCCCAGAGGTCAGTTACAAATGTCAGTTACAACCTGGGTTCAGGTTCATGACCCATCCCAGGCCACACCGCTAGTTCCATGGGAAAGCCCAGATTCCAGGCCGGCAGTTTGGCTCCAGGGCTTGCACTCTTGGCCATGCTCCACCAGTAGGTCTTTTTTTTTTTTAATTTTTTTATTGTTATGTTAATCCCCATACATTACATCATTAGTTTTAGATATAGTGTTCCATGATTCATTGTGCATAACACCTAGTGCTCCATGCAGAACGTGCCCTCCTCCATACCCATCACCAGGCTAACCCATCCTCCCAACCCCCTCCCCTCTAGAACCCTCAGTTTGTTTTTCAGAGTCCATTGTCTCTCATGGTTCTTCTCCCCCTCCGATTTCCCCCCCTTCATTCTTCCCCTCCTGCTACATTCTTCTTATTCTTCTTTTCTTTCTTAACATATATTGCATTATTTGTTTCAGAGGTACAGATCTGAGATTCAACAGTCCTGCACAATTCACAGCGCTCACCAGAACACATACCCTCCCCAGTGTCCATCACCCAGTCACCCCATCCCTCCCACCCCACCCCCCACTCCAGCAACCCTCAGTTTGTTTCCTGAGATTAACAATCCCTCATATCAGTGAGGTCATATGATACATGTCTTTCTCTGTTTGACTTATTTTGGCGGAGCAGACTTCTAAAAGTTCCGACTTTGTGCTCCGCGGCTCTATCACTTGCCAGAAGCGGCCGACGGAGGCCCCTCCCCCGCCGTCTATCCTCCCGAATATCGCCTCGGATTCACTTCTCCGCACGTCCTACCTTCCAGAAAGTGGTCGCTTTTCTGTTCAGAGAGTTGTTGCTATTCTTTTCTTCGATCTCCTGTTGAGTTTGTAGGTGTTCAGAATGGTTTGATCCCTATCCAGCTGAATTCCTGAGAGGAGTCGAAATCCAGGTCTCCTACTCCTCCGCCATCTTGCTCCGCCCCCCCCCACCCTATGTCTTTTAATTGGAGCATTTAGTCCATTTACAATCGAAGTAATTATTTATAAGTATATACGTATTGCCATTTTATTTCTTGTTTTATGGTTTTTTTATAGTTCTTTGTTTCTTTCTTCTCTTGCTCTCCTTTCTCACAGTTGGCTGGCTTTCTTAGTGATATACTTGAATTTCTTTCTCTTTATTTTTGCATATCTATTACTGGTTTTACTGTGGTAAAACCACAGTGGTTACTTTTAGGTTTGCATATAACATCTTACGCATATAATGGTCTATATTATATTGATGGTTACTTAAGTTTGAACCCATTCTTTACTCCTCTCCCCCCTATGTTTTAGGTAAATACATCCTTTTATTTTGTGAATACCTTGACTGATTTTTATAGATATACTTAATTTTACTGGTTTTGTGCTTCCTACTTTTCTTACTCCGACTTATGGTCTTTCCTTTCCACTCAGAGTCCCCTGTAACATTTCTTGCAGGGCTGGTTTAGTGGTCATGAATTTCTTTAAATTTTGTTTGTCTGGGAAACTCTTTATCTCTTCTTCTATTCTAAATGATAGCCTTGCTGGATAGAGTATTCGTGGCTACAAGTTTTTTTCTTTCAGCATTTTGAATATATCATGCCACTCTCTTTTGGCCTGCAAAGTTTCTGTTGAAAAATCAGTTGATAGCCATTTCCCTTGTATGTAACTCTTTTTCTTTTCTCTTGCTGCTTTTAAAAATTCTCTTTTATCACTACTTTTTGCCATTTTAATTACTATGTGTGTTTGTGTGGACCTCCGTGGGTTGATTTTGTTTGGGGCTCTCTGTGTCTCCTTGGATGTCTGTTTCCTTCCCCAGATTAAGGAAGTTTTCAGCTATTATTTCTTCAAATAAATTCTCTGTCCCCTTTTCTCTCTCTTCTCCTTCTGGGACTCCTATAATGTGAATGTTATTACACTTGATGGTGTCACTGAGTTCTCTATTTTCATTTATTATTATTTTTTTCTCCCTCATGTTCAGCTTGATTGCTTTTCATTACTTTGCCCTCCAGTTCGCTGATATATGTTCTTCCACTTCTTTTAGTCTGTTTATTCCATCTAGTGTGTTTTTAATTTCATTTGGGTTCTTTATCTCTGATTTTTTTTTAACGTTTTCTCATTGTTAAGAGTCTCAATGAGGTCTTCCACTCTCTTTTGAAGTTTAGTGAGTATCTTTATGACCATTACTTTAAATTCTTTATCATGTATATTACTTATCTCCATTACTTATCTTCAAGAGTTTAGCTCTCTTGCTGTGATTTTGTCCTGTTCTTTCTTTTTTTTTAATTAAAAAAATTTTTTTTTAAAGTAGGCTCCATACCCAGCATGGAGCCCAGTGTGGGGCTTGAACTCATGACCTTGAGATCAAGACCTGAACTGAGATTGAGTCAGATGCTTAACAGACTGAACCAACCAGGTGCCTCTGTCCTGTTCTTTCCTTTGGGACATATTCCTTTGTCTCCTCATTTTGTCTACCTCTCTGTGTCTGTTTCTCTGTGTTAGGAAAGTCAGCTACACCCCCCAGTCTTGAAAGTAGTGGCCTTATGAAGAAGAGGTCTTGTAGTGCCCTGCAGTGCAGTGTCCCCTGTTCACCAGAATCTGATGCTTCAGGGGTGTCTCCTACGTGTGTTGCCTGTACCCTGCTATTGTGACTAAGCCAATTTTTCCTTCAGTCCAGTTGTCTGCAATGGTTCGCTTTTCCCCTTGCAGGCAGGGTTTGGTCCTTGTGTTGTTAGTGGACAGTTTGGGGACACATTGGACTTGAGTTGAGTTAGATGAGGCGTTTGCCAGGGATGCAGTATTGAACTGCAAGGCACTTTCCCTGTGTTGTCCTCTGAGAAACTTTCACTGGCGGGCAGGGCCTGCAGTTAGACCAGATATCTCCCCCCAGCCCACTGTTGGCACCAAAGTTGGACTGGTGTGTGTGATCATCTTCCCCTCTAGCCAGGGCAGGAGTCACTTTGGACTGGTGCTGGCTCCTGTTGGAGCTGCTTACACACTGCCAAGTTTGTGGCAATGCTTGGGATGGGCTCCAGCCAAGGGCGTACTGGAAGGGGGAGGACTGGCTGGAGAACATGGGGTGCATGGTCCCAGCAAGATCCCCACTGGCCTGCTGCAGGAGGGTACCTGCAGCCACCTAGGACCAAGGCAGGCTGGGTTGGTGGGGGGAGGGTCTGCCGAAGGACGCTGGGGTGGGACCACACGGTGTTAGCAAAGTTTGCATGCATCTGCTGTGTGAGAGGATCTGAAGGAGAGGCTTGGCTGGAGGGGCATGACTGTGGGAGCATGTGGTGGTGGGGCATGCTGTTAGCAAGATAGGTAGTGAGAATTGGTCCTGTGCTGGTTCCCACAGGTGGCTGTGTGTTTATGTTGTGGGATGAGGGAAAGAAATGGCATTCAGCAGCTCCTTTGTTCCTGGAAGAGTCTTCCAGTGATCACTGTCCCTCTGAGACACACTCTGAGATTAGTAAACAAATCTCCCTCTCGTATGTCCCAGGAGTTTGTCAAACTGCTGCTTCTATGCTGTATCTTTATGGGCCGTTTGTTGTGCAGTCTCTTTAAGGGGAGGGACTCAGTTTTCTCTCACCCTCCTGGCTTTCCCAGAGATTTTTAAAGTTCTAGATTTTAAGTCCTGCTGATTGTAAGAACTTGTTAAATTTGGCCCCTCTGGTTTTCAAAGACAAATGTTATGGGGATTCATCTTCCCTGTGTGGTCTCCCCAGTGTGATTGCCTGGTCCTTTCCCCTCTCTATGCCTGCAGGTCCCTCCCTCCCCTGGACAGTCCCTGGGGTCTTTTTAGCTTCTGACTGCATATCCACCCTTCCTATCCTCTTTGATGTGGCCTCTTCTCTACATTTAGCTGTAGAGAGTCTGTTCTGCCAGTCTTTGGGTCATTTTCTGGGTTATTTACACTGATGTGTTTTCTAGTTGTATCCATGGGATGAGGTGAACCCAGGATCCTCCTACTCCACCATCTTTCCTGGAAGTCCTCTCTCAGGTCTTTTATTTATCTATTTTATTTATTTGACAGAGAGAGACACAGTGTGAGAGGGAACAGAAGCAGGGAGAGTGGGAGAGGGAGAAGCAGGCTTCCCCCTGAGCAGGGAGCCCAATGCAGGGCTCGATTCCAGGACCCTGGGATCATGACCTGAGCTGAAGGCAGACGCTTAACCCACTGAGCACCCAGGCGCCCCCTCAGGTCTCAGTTTAAAAGCCACAAACTCCTACCCCACTTTCCCTCATAACATTTATCCCAGTCTGTTATTACATGTTTATTTCTTAGTGTCTGTGTGGACACTGCTGTTTGCTTCCCTCCTTCTTAGAAGTACTGCAGTTTTTTTTAGGTAACTTTTCCTTCTATGAGGCCCACATGCCTCAGGGCTTCCCCTACTCCAGGTTCCAGACAGGGCTTGCTTTGTCTGAGGATAATCCCGTTCTCCTTGGCCTGTTCTCCATCTAAGAACACAAGTAGCTATGCAGTGATGACATTCCCATGATAACAGGGATTGGATAATCAGAAATGTGTGACCCAATTTGTGCCAATGAAATAGCAGCTGGAGGGGTGGGACTGGAAAATTGGTTTCTGAACTTTACTGCCTTGAGAAGGCCTGCCTGGAGTCACAAGCACAGAGCCAAGGGAATCCCAGAGAAACGGAGCTAGAGATACTAGCCAGGCCAAAGCCCACTCAGCTGCTGGACTTTGTCACATGAGCCAACGTATTTTATTGTTAGGTTAGTTTGAACTGGGTTTCCCCTTTCTGAGGTGGAGAGAAATGCACCCAAGGATCTTTAGTCTCTAGGCCCCCCTCTCCTCTCTATCACCTCCTTCCTGTCTTCATATCCCTTTCTACCCAGTTTAGATGCCGTATTCAGAATTTCAGCCATTTTTACCAATACCTTTGCACTCTTACTGCCACCTTCTATTACATCTGCCTGGCATAATCTCAATCATTTAAGAATCCAACAATGCAACCTCTCTATTACCTGCATTCATGCTATTAACTTTTTCTGTAAGAAAATAAAAGCATTATCAGAAAGATTGGTGCCACAATAAATTCATGGTCAATTAGGTCCTAAACAAGCCCAATAATCATCCTATGAGGTTGTTCATGGTAGCAATTTGATGGCAAAACATTTTATAATCAAAATGTCCAATAAAGGGGAATATGATACAAATTATATACCAGCAGGCAATAGAAAACTAAGCAGTCATTTAAAATGTGACAAAAAATACTCATACACAACTGCATGTAAAAATGTCCACAATGAACTGTTAACAACAATATTACAAAAGTGGGTGTAGGCACAAAAACACTCTGAAAAGATCTATAGCAAAATGTTACCATGGTAATCTCAGGGTGCTGGAATTATAGACTTATTGGTGTTATTTTGTGATTTTTATACAATGTTCAGTATTAATTTACCATGAAATTTTAAGTTATTTATACTTCCATGAGATAAAAGCAAGGACCAGAGATGGCCTAGGGTATTTGTCGGGCTTCTAAAGTCCACCCTGCCCCAATTTTGTTCTTAGGATATATCCCAGCAGAGATGCACAGACAGGGTGTTGTGTGACAGTAATCTGAAATAATTACTTACCAGGTTTTATATATTGTTAGATTCATTTACTTCATTTGGTTTTTGATGTTGAGGATTTCTTTATGTTTTTCATAATTAAGGGTTTGAAAGAGTTTCCTTCTTTTTCTGTTCTCTGGAATAATTTGTATAATTATATATTCTTTGAAGATTATATATTCTTTGAAGGTCTGGTGAAATTCTTTTGTAAAATAGTGTAGGCCTGGTTTTTCCCCCAACTTTGTATTTTGAAAGATTTCTAACAGTTAACATACGGCTTTGAGCATGATATCATCTAATAATTGACCTACAGTCTTTGAGTGCTTCCTTGGTTTTCATGATAACTAGATGCCCCAGCTTGGGTTTAACTTGCTCCAGACGTGGGGTCAATCATTTCTCAAAGGAGCCTTGGTTTCTTTTAGTGAGAAATGGTATTTGGAAACCATGAGATGGCTTCCAGTTGTAAAATAAATAAGTCCTGGGAGGTACTGTACAGCAGAGTGACTATAGTTAATAATACTGTATTATATATTTGCAAGTTGCTAAGAGAGTAGATTTTAAAAGTTCTCATCAAAAGAAAAAAATTTTGGAACTATGTGTGGTGATGGACGTTAACTAGACTTATTGTGGTGATCATTTCACTATATATACAAACATTGAATCATTATGTTGTACCCCAGAAACTAATATAAATGTGTATGTATGTCAATTATACCTCAATTTTTAAAAAGTAAAAGAAAAAAAAGTTACTTAGGGTCATATTCCTGTACCTAAGGGGGGGAAAAACAACAACAAAGAAAAAAAAAAAGAAAGAAAAAACCCCAAGAGCTGGGTGTTTAGTGTGCTCATTGCTCCTAATGTGTTGTTATTGCTTCTGGACACTTTCAAGGGACAGAGTTAGTAAATACATATGTATTTTAAATTTCACTAATTCCTGTTAATATTCTTTTTTTAAAAAAGATTTTATTTATTTATTTGAGAGAGAGAGAGTGAGAGAGAGAGCATGAGAGGGGGGAGGGTCAGAGGGAGAAGCAGGCTCCCCGCTGAGCAGGGAGCCCGATGCGGGACTCGATCCCAGGACCCTGGGATCATGACCTGAACCAAAGGTAGTCGCTTAACCAACTGAGCCACCCAGGCGCCCTCCTGCTAATAATCTAATTCAAATTTAATATTACATGATTTTTATTCAGCTATTTTGTTGTTTATATCTCCTTTACAGATTACATCTTGGTGCTAATTAACATTAATATATTATTTGCTTAATCATATATATTCATAAAATTATTTCAAAACTGTGATACAAATGTCACTATTAACAATAAGCTAAGTCATGCTGAAGATTTCTTTGCAATCCTCCTAATCCTTAGAGTATATATCAGTAAGTCAGAGTTCTGTGTTCAAAAGTGATTTAAAATAACCATTTTCTCTCTGTGATTATGATACCAATTTCGTTTTATGTTGTTTGTCTCTGTTTTAATTTTAAAATATTTAGGGGCACCTGGGTGGCTCAGTCGTTAAGCATCTGCCTTTGGCTCTCAGGTCATGATCCCAGGGTCCTGGGATCGAGCCCGGCATGGGGCTCCCTGCTCAGCGGGAAGCCTGCTTCTCCCTCTCCCACTCCCCCTGCTGTGTTCCTGCTCTCGCTCTCTCCCTCTCTCTGTCAAATAAATAAATAAAATCTTAAAAAAATTTTTAAAAAATATTTAAATATGTATATTTACTTAGTATACAATTTAAAACTACTGAGATGTACTCACAGTTTTTTTTCCCCCATTCCTAGATTTTCACCCCATTACCACCTATCCTCTATAGGTAATGACGGTTAATCTGTCCTGCATTTTTTGGCAAGAAAAGCAAATTATATATATACTATGTTGTATATATATTACATATAATATAATAATTTATAGATGACATGATAGGTATAGTATACATAAACAAATTATTACTTGCCCTTCTTTTGTTTTCTAAAAAAGACATTTTATTATAGAAAAATTGTAAAATCTATAAAAGTAGAAAGCATAATGAATGTCCAGCTTCAATAATTATCAGCTCATGGCTACTCTTGTTTATGTATGTTGTTACCCTTTCCCTCCATACTTGGAAGCAAATCCCAGATGTCAGATCAGTCCATCCATAAATATTTGAGTATGTATCTCCAGAAGATAATGATGCCTTTAACAATAAACATATGCATAAAACCCTCATCACACCTAAAAGTTAAAAATTATTTATTAATATAATAAAAATATTAAATTAGTGTTCACATTTCATGGATTGTCTCACAAATTTTAAGAATAGCTTGTTTGAATCAGGATTCAGATAAGATCATACCTTGCAACTCAATTTAGAGTTAGATCATTTTTACTGAGGAGTTTTCCAGACTCTGTATATTGTCAGTTGCATCCTTATTGTGTCATTGAACTTGTTTCTCTGTCATCTATATCATCTGTGAACTAGTACTGAGACCTAGAGATTTGATCAGATTTAGATTTGACTTTAAACTTTTTCCCAAGAATTCTTTTTTTTTTTTTAAAGATTTTATTTTTAAGTAATCTCCACCCCAACATGGGGCTTGAACTCACAACCCTAAGATCAAGAGTTGCATGCTTTACCAACTGAGCCAGCCAGATGCCCATCCAAGAATTCTTCATACATGGTGTTGTGTACTCCATCAGAAAACATAATGTCTGGTTGCCTCTTTTTCTGTCACATTAACTACTGATGATCATCACCGGGATTTATTTTAAGAGGGGTTTCAAAATGTGATACTTAAGTTCTATCCTTCTTCATTTATTAGCCAGAATACTTTTCTAAAGAGAAACTTTATATCATGTTTCCCCTCCGTAAATATTTGGTTATCCTGAAATACATTTCATACAAGAAAAGCAGGCTAAATGCTTGCTTTTTTTTTCTCTTGTATTTACTGGTTATCAAAATAATGAGTTGATTCCTTGGCATTTTTCATAAGGTATCTAAATGAGTTTAAAAAATGTTATTATGAACTCATGGATTAACACATATTTACTATGTTTCCGTCCATTGCTATTATTAGTGGTAGCAATGTTCAAATTGTCCTGTATTTGTGGAGTGGGAGCCTTTCAAAGTTGGCTCTTGAGTCCCCTTGACATGAGTGGTCTTTGGTAGTTCTCGTTTTTCTGGGATGACAAGATTTTCCATGTTCATCTTGTAAATTTCCTGCTCTGGACCTGGAATCAGCTCTTTCTCCAAAGAGCTCTGGTTCCTTTTATTGGAAAATAATATTTAGAGACCATACACTGAGGGTTAAGCATGCTCACTGCAAATGGATTGTACATTGTCTTTAGGCCTTTTCAGTAGACAGAGGTAGAAAATACATACATACATATATGCATTTTAACGATAAAGTAAGATCATGGTGATATTTCCAATTAAATTCAGGACTACTGGGTTTTACTTAACATCCTTTATCTAACATATGAATCTCCTTTCTTCCCTGAGAAAAACCCTGTAAAAAACTACACCAACAAAATTATTCATTTTTTCCCATAACTCACAAAACAGTATCCAAATAAAATACCAACATTATTACCACCATGATTTTTGAAAATAGTTCATTTCCTTGCGGTTCTTTTTTCATAAAATTCATTAAAAATTCCTTACGATTATTTTGTTTAGGTCTTCTGCAACTTTCCCTTTTTTTGTTACCTCAATTTTTGTTGGCCTCATGGTAGTGACTTACAGCTCCTATTATTGGTGTGTTTCTATTTCTCTTTGCATTTCTTAGTTTCTGCTGTATGAAAGTGGCTGCTTCTTATAGGGTGAGTAGTTAACATATGTTACATCTTCATTGTGAATTGTGTCCTTTAGCATTGTAAAATGAGCTTCTTGGTCTTGTTTGATGCCTTTGGGCCTGAATTCTGACTTATCTGATGCCAAGACAGAGGTCCCTGGGTTCTTGTTTGCATATGTCTGCTGCTCCTTTGTTCATTCCTTTGTTGTTTTTCCTGATTCCCCCTTTGAAACACTAATAGTAAAAACTGTAGCAACTATGTTTCTTTACTTTAGCTCCAAGCCATGCATGCATGTGCTCTAGGACCCCCAGCATACCCATATCTGACCCCCAGTGTGGCTATGAGAGCTCGTCCCCCTCCCCTGCCCTACTAAAAGTCCAGCTTACAGAATATATAATTGTCTTGAACCATGCAGAACATATGCCTATTCCTTTGGTTTTAGCTGTTTTGATTTACTTTATTTTAGGTATGCCTCTTGTTATAGCACAGAGTTGAGTTTTACCTTGTGAACTAATCTGAAACCTTTTAACAAGTGAATTAAACCTAATTACATTTAGTGATACAATGGCCATGTTTGTTTTCAGATCTGTCATAATATTTTATATTGTATGTGCTTTGTGTATTTGTCATATTTACTGGTTCTTTCACAATGTGATATTTTGGGTCCTTTTAAAATGTGTATTAAAAATGTGTATTAATATTTAGCAAAATTTATATTTTTATTCTAATGATTTCCTTTATACTAATACATTTATGTAATGCCCTTACTCCTCCTTTTCACTACTTAGGTTCTTATTATTTTATTAGCTTTATATTAGTGGTTCTCAACGGAGGGGAGGGAGGGTGTGTGTGTGTGTGTGTGTGTGTATCAGTTTTGTTTCCCGGAAGACATGTGGCAATATCTGAAAACATTTTTGGTTGTTACTACTGGAGGAGGAGTGCTACTGGCATCTAGTGGGTAGAAGCCAGGGATGCTTCTAAACATTCTATGATGCACAGTACAGCCAAATGCAACAGCAAAAAGTATCCAGCCCCCAATGTCAATGGTGCTGAGTTTGAGAAATCTTTCTTTAGGTGATCTTTTGACTCCCACCTATTCTCTCTGTGGCCAAAAATGGGTTCATTTTACTTTCCCCTTTCCTCTCCTTTCTCTTCCCATTAAAAAAAATATTTCCTCTTTGTCAGACACATGACATTTATATACTATTCTTCCATCTTTATACTATTTATTATATACTATTCTTCCATCTTCCATTCTTCATCTTAGATTTCAATATAATCCATTCTCAATACCAGTCTTTTTGCTGAAGTTCCCAATGGGTTGGATAAAACCTGTCCTCTCATTAGTAGTAGATTTTTCAGGAGGGGTTCCTGAGTAAAATATTCCTGAGTTCTTGAATATTTAATACTGTGTTTCATAGTCTTGATGCTTAAAAATTACTGCATATATAATAGTTGGCTTATATTTTCCCTTCAGTTTGTTGAAAATGTTGCTTCACTCTTGTTTTGCTTTGTGTGTTGCTATTAGGAAACCTGATGACAACCTGATTTTCTTTTCTTGCAATGGACTTAATTTTTAACCTGGAGGCCCAGAGAATGTTTTCTTGTCCTCTAAAAAAATTTTTTCCCCTCTCTTTTGCTTATATTTTTTTGGGGGAGTATTTTCATTAGCTAAATATTTTACTACTTATTTTCTGTTTTATGCTGTTTTTCCCCTAGTTTTATTGAGATATAATTGATACATAACATTGTATTAATTTAAAGCATACAACATACTGATTTGCTAGATGTATACATTGTGACATGATTACCACGTAGGTTTAGTTGACATCTATTACCTCACATAGTTACACTCTTTTTTTGTGTGATGAGAACTTTTAAGATCTATTCTCTTAGCAACTTTCAAATATACAATACAGTGTCGTGAACTATAGTCCCCATGCTGTGCATTAAATCTCTAGAACTTGGTTCTCTTACAACTTGAAGTTTGTGTCTTTTGACCACCTTCACCCATTTCTCCCGTGCACCACCCTTGCCCTTGGCAACCACCAATCTATTCTCTGTATTTGTGAGTTCTGTTTTGTAAGATTCCACATATAAGTGAGAATATACAGTACTTGTTTCTCTGCGTGACTTATTTCACTTAGTATAGTCCTCAAGATCCATCCGTGTGGTTGCAAAGGTTGGGATTTCCTTCTCTCTCTCTCTTCTCTTTATGGCTTAATACTATTACGTGTGTGTGTGCGTGTGCGTGTGCGTGTCTTCTTTATCCATTCGTCCATCGATGGACACTTAGGTTGCTTCCATGTCTTGGCTATTGTAAACAATGCTGCAATGAACATGGGGATACAGTTATCTCTAAGATAGTGATTTTGTTTCCTCTAGATATATACCCAGAAGCGGAATTGCTGGATCATATGGTAGTTCTATTCTCAATTTTTGGAGGAATCTCCATACTGTTTTCCACAGTGGCTGCGCCAGTTTGCCTTCCCACCCACAGTGCACAAGGGTTCCCTAGAGGAGACCCCCAGCTCTTGTCAGTCCTTCCTTCTTTACCTCTCCTGCAGTGGCCGTCTTGCCTGGATGATCCTCCTTAGTTTGGCCTTTGTCTACTATAGATTTCCTGCTGCCTAAGCCACCTGCCCTTTAGGCTGCCATCCTTAGAACCTGACCTCTTCACTCCAGGCCAAACCCCATCCCTGAAGGAGAATAACTTTTCTGTCCCCAGGTTCCTATCCTGAGCTGAGCTGGGCTTTATTGTAACTTAATTTTTTAAATAAAAAAATGTGATGAAATACACATTGCATAAAATTTACCATCTTAACCATTTTTAAGGGTACAGGTATTATCAAATATATTCACATTGTTGTGCAATCTCCAGGATTTTTTTTCATCTTGTAAAATGGA
Organism: Phoca vitulina; assembly: GCF_004348235.1. Lineage (NCBI taxonomy): Eukaryota > Metazoa > Chordata > Mammalia > Carnivora > Phocidae > Phoca > Phoca vitulina. Next base: position 75,959,305 of record NW_022589705.1, on the reverse strand, counting down.
AACTCCGTACCCATTAAGCAGCTCCCACTCCCCACTCCCTCCAGCCCCTGGCAACCACCATTCTACTTTATTTCTATGAATTTGACACCTTATAAAAGCAGAATCGTGCTGTATTTGTCCTGTAATGGGTTTGTTTCACTTAGCATAATGTTCTCAAGCTTCCTCTATGTGGCAGCATGTGTCAAAATCTCTCTCCTCTTTAAGGCTACTATTCCATGTAGCACATCTTGTGTATCCATTCATCTGTCAATTGACATTTGGGCTCTTCTACCCCTAAGCTATCGCCAATAATGCTGCTATGAACATGGGCACACATATATCTCTTTGTGACTCTGCTTTCCATTCTTTTGGATATATACTCAGAAGAAGAATGGCTGGATCATACAGCAGCCCGTTTTCTGAGGAACCTCCATACTATTTCCCCCAGCGGTTTTACTATTTCACACATACAAGGATTCCAGTTTCTCTACATCCTCGCCAACTCTTGGTATTTTCTGTGTTTTTCACAGGACCTATCCTAACAGATGTGAGGTGGCATCTCACTGTGGTTTTGATTGCATGTCCCTAATGATGAGTGATGTTTTGCAATTTTTCCTGTGCTTGTTGGTCACCTGTGTGTCTTCTTTGGAGAAATGTCTCTTCAAGTGCTTTGCCTGTTTTAAAATCAGGTTTTGAGGGGCGCCTGGGTGGCTCAGTAGGTTAAGCATCTGACTCTTGATTTTGGCTCAGGTTGTGATCTCAGGGTCGTGGGATCGAGCCCTGCATTGGGCTCCACGCTCAGCTCGGAGTCTGCTTGTTGCTCTCCCTCTGCTCCTCCCTCACTCGTCCTTTCTCTCGCTCTCTCAAATGAATAAAATCTTTAAAAAAATAAAATCAGGCTTTGTTGTTGTTGAATTGTAGGAATTCCTTACATTTTTTTGGATGTTGATCCCTTAACAGTATACGATCTGCAAATATTTCCTCCCATCCCTTAGGTTGCCTTTTCACTCTGTTGACTGTCCTTTGATGCAGTTTTTGGATTTGATGGAGTGCAATTTATCTGTTTTTTCTTTTGTTGCCTGTGCTCTTGGAGTCCTAGCCCAGAAATCATCACCAAATCCAATGTCATGAAGCTTTCCCCTATGCTTTCTTGTAAGATTTTTATATTTTAGGTCTTATGTTTAGGTATGTACTCCCTTTTGTGTTAATTTTGGTCTATGGTAGATTTCCACATTTCCACTCTTGGCTTCTGGCCCAAAATATGTCTTTCCTCCCCCTCCCCAAGAAACACTTGCCCCTAGCCACGAAAAAGGCCATTAAAATGTAAGAAACCAATGCAAAAATTTATATTTTATTTGAATTCAAAAAATTTAAAATTGCTTTCAAATTCAGGAAAGTACCATAATGCAGGACCCCAGGGGAAGCCTCATATACAGAGACAGATAAATTAAATGTATATACCGCAGACAAGCCAAGAAGGTGTGTAGATTACATATTTACAGTACTTGATGTTTTCTGAAAACCATATTTATACATTTTATTACATTTACAAAAAAGGCTTCCACTACCGTTTACCTACAATAATGAAAAAAAAATTTACACCTTTTTTTCTTTCTTTTTTGGTACTGTACAAACTTTGTATAATAAAAATATATCTCTGTACAAAAGATTTTTTTTGTTTTTGTTTTACTTTTTTTTTTTTCCTCATGGGATGGTGGTGGGTATATGGTGTGGATGGTGAGTGAAAGGCCTAGTCTGCCCCGGTTCCTTCCAAGCCTCTGGAGGTGGTGTGAAAATGCCAGAGGTGGGCATGGGTGATGCACAGCAGAGTGCTGGGTGCCCCACTGGTGTCTCCTGGGACTTCAAAGGGGACACAGGGGAGGGGCGGAGGCAGGGCTGGAGAAGGAGTCCACTGCGTGGTCTGAGAGGAGTGAAGAACAGGGAAAGGATGCAGCCAAAGAACTTCCTGCATTTGTTTCCAGGGAAGGAGAGGGATGAGCGCGTGAGTGTGTTTGGGTTGGTCCTCTCCCGCCAAGCCAGGGATGTGGTGGCCCACAGCAGGTGTGGGTGGCTGTGGGCTCCTGCCATTGCGGGTCCCAGTCCCATGTGCTGGAAACTGACCACCTCTCACAGTATTCCAGCCCATCTCTAACGTTAGGCAGCTCACTTCATTTGCTTAAGAACCGGGTGTCCCTGCCATTCCACTCCCTTACATTTCTATTCGTTATTTCAATTATGTGATATGAACATCTTAGGACAGCATGTCACATGTGCACAGGTGCTTAAGCCCAGGGGGACCTTCCCGAGGACAGAGAAAACAGCTCTAAATACCACCGTTTGATCCCTAAACTTGTTAGTGTTCCAACAATACGTATATGGAATTCAATAATGACCCAGGGACGATGGAACTCAAAATGAATCAAGCCGACTTGCAAGGAACTGGAGAGAATGTGACTTTCATTCACTCCATTCTTTTGATTCGGGAATGCTCAGGTTGTCTGTCTGCTGTAGCGAGGGGCTGCTGGGAGCCAAGGGGCCAGCGCCGACTCCAGGAGGCCTGGGCACTGGGTCCCTTCCCTGACGCTGCCAGGTGGAGAGGACAGAGCCCAGCTGGGACACACAGGTCCCCTGCCTGGCCCGCCAGCCTTGGCCACAGCTCTGCTACAGAGACGCACCTACTCCCCCCTGTATTTGGTGCCCGTTAGACCTGGGCGTCTGGCAGCTGGTGTCGTGGACTTTGGAGTCAGACCCATCTGGGTTAGCGTCCTGACTGCACACTTACTGTGTGGCTTACGTCTCTTCAACCTTTCCGGGCTTCTGTTTTCTCGTTTATAAGACAAGAACAATAATTCCTATATCTTGGGTGTTGTAAGGTCTAGAAATGATACACCGAAAGTGTCAGGCACAGAGAAGAAACTCAGCACGTGGCAGCCATTACTTTTTGGACACTGGGCTAGACTTGCCCTCCTGTACCAGCCCCTTCCCGGCGCCTGCAGCCTCGGCCACCTCTGCCTGGGCCACTGACTTGCTTCTTTTCTCCTTGTCAGTTGATAGCCAGACTTGACCTTGGACTCAAGGCCCGATTCCTGTTGTCCCTCCCCCCAACTCACCCTTCTTTCCCAGTGCTGCCTGGCACCCGGAATGACTTTTTAAACTTACTGCGCTTAGAACTCAATAAAATTCTGTTGGAAAAAATAAACTGCTTTCTACAGTACTTCTTCCGATGTTTTTCTGCCCTTGGGGTACTCCTTGCTGTCACCCTGCAGATGAGGACGTCCACTGGCAGACAGCTGCTTTCTGCACGTTGGCCACCTGCTGAGACAGTCACCGTGTCCTCACACACGGGGCAGACGGGGCGTGTTGGTTTCAGTGTGTCCTCCTCTTCACCTCTTCTGTGTGGGGGGGAGCAGGGCATGGGGCATCTTTCACACACAGCTCTCTTTCTTTCTTAAGCTTCTGTGGTCTCTTCCATAGACTCAAATGAAGGAGAGGCGTGTGCGTCTATGTGTGCTCGGGCCCATACACACACGGGCACATCCACAAGATGCTTTGCTATTTTAAATCTGTAAGCTTCCTTCATCCATCTGCAGCCCCCTCTTCCTTTACTGTCCAAAGTCGGGGCCCAGTGGGCGTCTTCTCTGGGGTGGCGGGTGCAGATGGTGGTGGGGCGAGGGCCCAAGTCCCAGCAGTAGCAGACACAGGCAGAGAGACAGACGAAGATGGGCACCGGGCGCTGTGCTCAGGGGGCTCTCGGCCTGTCCCCGGAGAACTAGGGACAGACAGATGGCACCAGAGATTGTAAACAAGAGAGGCGGGGTGGGGTGGGGTGGGGCAGGGAGCAGGAGCCGGTGAGAGAAAAGAGGCAAAGCAAAGAGGGATAAAGGGGAAAGAAGTCAATTAGTAGCCTTGATCTTTGATCTTCCCCAACTGAGGACGGGGTGTAGGTGGGGGAACACACACAGCAGGACACACATTCTCCCATATTGTCTTTTTTTTTCTGGCAGTATCAACTTATCCATTAGGTACAAGAGACCCAATGCTTAGGGGCCACCACACTTTTAGGGGTGCAGGAAAATGGTTTAACTTTAGTTTCTTTCAAAATCGGAAGGAAAAAATATGAATATGACAATAATGGGCATATAATAATGTGTCCAGACTGGGTTATATTCATCTTTATAACAACACAGTTGTCAACTATCATGTTTAATATTTTTTTTAATGGAGGAAAAGGCCCATGAGAGCCATACCACAGCCCTGCTCCCTGACTCACTGACCCCACAGGCCTCCATGATTTTCCTATTTCGGGTTCTTATTTTAATTTCAGCTGTTCTTGTTAGGCATCATTTGAATTTATCACCCAATTATTCATTTTAACCCTATGTGTGTGTGTTCAGGGTAGTTCTTCACACATCCCCTCCCTGAGTCAACAACGCTTTCTCTGTGTTTCCTCTGCGCTCCTGCTCTGGGCAGGGCACGGTGGGCGCCTCTCCAGGGGAGCCTTGCTGGACGGCTGTGGCCTGGGTGGAATATTCCGAAGCCCTGAATGCTGATGACAGACAATGCTGGGGGCTCAGACTTGGAGACCCCAACTGCACGTGACCTGGAGGTGACACATACGCGCACAGGTGTGGGGACCCAATGGAGCCCGAGATGGCAGCGGGGGTTGGGGAGGGGCGTGATGCAGATCAGGGGGCATTCTGGTTTCTCTCTTATACTGTTCAGTAATTCAGCAACTCGAAGTTCAGAGTCATTACTGATCACCTGTGAGGCCTGACTTATGTCATCAGAGGGGATTTTCCTTTTTCTTTTTTGCTTTCTATTTGTACGAGTTCTGAGTAGGAAAAAGTACAGAGGGATCATAAAGACGAAACCTCAGAACTAAGTATGGAATTCTGGAATAATTTCTCCTCCTTCTTTAAATGTTTGTTTCAGATGGATGTCAAAGGATGTGGAAAAACTCAATAAGTTAATTATTTGTGTTCAATGGTTGCCTTTGTATATTCTGAAAATAATTTTTATCTCTTTATGTATAAATTATCTTAATGCCTACAATTTTAAGCTTAGACTTAAGCCAGAGAAATAATCTAGAGGAGAAAGTGGACTCAGAGGAGGGAGGGGAGAATTGGAGACAGGCAGGGATTGTGGCAACCATCTGCCATGCTCTAGGTGATGGCTAATTTGACACGTCAGCTCGACAAGGCTCTGGTCAGACACTAGTTGTTTGGTCGAACACAGGTCTAGATGTTGCTGTGAAGGGATTTCTTAGGTGTGTTAACACTTAAATCAGTAGACTTTGAGTAAAGCAGATTACCCACCCCAAAGAGGTGGGCCTCATCCAATCAGTTGAAGGCCTGAGGAGAAAAATTAAGGTCCCTGAGGAGGAAGGAATCCTGCCTCCAGATGGCCTTTGGATCAAGATGAAATCAACCCCTGATGGAATTTCCAGCCTGCAGGCCTGCCCTGTGGACTTTAGACTTTCCAGCACCACAATCATGTGAACCAATTCCTTAAACTAAATCTCTCCCCCCACCTCTCTCTCTAAGTATATATACAATACATACACATGTATATCCATCTCTCTAGATGGATATCTCTATATATCTAGATATACTTATGCATACATCTTCCTGTACGGACATAGATATGCAGATGTCCATACGGAGATGTGGATATATATGCATGGTATGTGTATCTTATGTATGTATTATGTATACACACATGCACCTCTCTCTGGAGAGCCCTGACTGCCGCATTCTACTTGGATATTTTGCCAAGCCCAAGGGCTAAGGAGAGCACAGTCTCTGGAGTCAGCCTGCCTGGAACTGGGGCTGGATTCTGCCCCTGCTACTTACTAGCTGTGTGATCTTGGTCGAGTTCGTTCTTGCCCTGTACCTCAGTTTTCCCACTGAATGGGGATAACAACAGTACCCACCTCGCAGGGGGCCGTCCCTAGCTCAGCGCCTGGCGCACAGCGTACTCAGCGCGCGGTCCGCCCCCCCCCCCCCCGCGCACGCGCGTCTCACCGGCTGCCGGAGGCGGGGCTCTCGGTGGCGGCGGTGGCAGCCCGGCCTGGGGGCTATACCGCGGTACACACTGTGCTGACTGTGAACTCCGCCTCGGCGGCCATGATGTCTGTGGGCTGGATGTTGCGGTCGTACATTGGGTTCTCGAATGTGGCCCGGACGTTTGTGTTCTCATGGCCAGCATAGCCATTGAACGGAACTTTGGGTCTTCTCCTGGGAATACGACAGCGAATGACAGAGAGAGAGAGAGAGAGAGAGAGACTGAGAGAGAGAGAGGCTGACTCAGGGTCTGAAGGGGGAGAGGGAGGGAACGGGAGCTTGTGTCTTCCTTTCAGAAGGCCCCAGGAAGGCTGTGGGCTGGGGTCGGGGATGGGGCCCTACCCCCTCCAGGCCCCCCCCCCCGCTCTCCCCCGCCGCCCTCCCTCCGGTACCTGTGCTTGTAGAGATAGAGCACAAAGCCCGCGATGATGAGGGCGATGAAAGGCACCAGGATTGCGGCGGCCACCGAGCTGCTGTTGGAAGCAAAGTGGCGGCCGATGGACTCGGGGTCGGACTCCAGCAGCCTGAGGTCTGCAAAGTCGCAGAGCAGAAACCTCAGGTCACAGAGACCCAGCTATGTGAGGGGACAGCCCCCCGGGGGGCGGTGTGGCCTCGAGCAGGGAGGTCATCTCCTGCAGCCCAGACCCGAGCCAGCTGCCTTCCCCGCCCCCAGTCCCCGGGGAGCCAATCTGCAGGAGAACCTAAAACCTGTCACAGGCTAAAATCTTCAGGGGGTGCCGCCTTCAGAAGTTTTGAAACTTCTTTTGGCCACAGAAGCCTTTTATCAGGTAAAACCTTAGGAGGAAGCCAAAATACAAAGGTGAGGGTGGGCCTGCTGGGGGCGGGGGGCGTGGGAGAGGAAGTGCGAGCAGCCTGGGGCGGGGGTCTCCCTCCTCCTCCTCCGCTGTGGTCCTCCTGGCACCAGGCTGGGCGGGGGACACGCGGCCGCTAAGTGGCCCACCGCACCGGGGTGGAGGCTCCAAGAGGGGACCAGGTCTGCCCCGGGGGACGGGGAGTCAGTTGAGAAGCCAGAAGCGAGAACTCCAGCTTCTGAGTTCTCTCTGGTGTGTCAGGCTGAGGGGCCAGGGGAACTGTCTTCAAGTACTTGAAGGGCTGCTGTCGGGAAGAGAGAGAGGTCTTACTCCATGCTCCTCACAAGGGCGAGCTAAGAACTCCCCTAGGGGAGGAGAGTGGGAATGACAGGGAAGCAGATTTTTGCTAAGACAAGGAGAAGCTTCCTGAAGGTCAGAGCTGCGAGAAAATGCAGGCAGGGCCCCTGGGCATGGTGGTGTCAGCAGCCGGGTACATAGAGCTGGCTCTTGAGCACCCCTGACTGCCTCCTGTCTCCCCTCCCACCGCCTCGGAGAAACCAGGGGCCCTCCCTGGACTAGGGTCTGAGGCTCTGGGTCAAGGTTAGTCTCTGAAGGGAGGAGACTGGATGCCGATGACTGTAGCAGGCAGGGTAAAGATGCCAGGGAAGAGCCACCTTCTGGGACTGCTCGGGGAGGGAAGGACAATGTGAGTTAAAGGCACCCCTAAGAAGCCCACATGTGCATGCTTTAGGGTGTCTGGGTGGTGCCCAAGGGCTGGCTGGCTGGTGTTGCTGGGGGCCGTATTCGAGACCCAACGTCCCTTACGCCGGGGCTCTCAACTCCAGGCCCGGCCATGAAACTGTTTGGCAAAGGTCGAGCCTGTCATGTGTATGTGCTTGTTTCTGGGGACATATTCCATAGCCTTTATCAGAATCTCAAAGGCCGGGGTGCCTGGGTGGCTTAGTCGTTAAGCGTCTGCCTTTGGCTCAGGTCACGGTCCCAGGGTCCTGGGATCAAGCCCCACATCGGGCTCCCTGCTCAGCGGGAAGCCTGCTTCTCCCTCTCCCACTCCCCCTGCTTGTGTTCCCTCTCTCACTGTGTCTCTGTCAAATAAATAAATAAAATCTTAAAAAAAAAAAAAAGAATCTCAAAGGCAGCCGCGACCCCCAAATGGTTAAGAACCCCTGGATTTGGCTGTTGCACTTCACTCCTCTACCCCCCACCCCTGTACACAAGTGTCTCCCTTCCCGGGGACAAATGCTAGTTACCAAGTCTTTGAAAGCCGAACTGCCCAAAGCCTTGGCCCTTGACCGAGCCTTGATAGATGAAGGTGCCTCCGGGGGACTCTGAGGAGACCTGCGAAGGTGAGAGCAGAGGCAGTGAGATGGGGGCATGGCCAGGTGAAGCCGCACGCCCTCCTGGTGCGGGCTGTCAGACTCTGGTGTACCCTGGGACTGTGGTGCTGGAGGTGGGGCGGGCCCACTGGGTGCTCCTAGGAGGCGGGGAGGCGCTTCATCGTCTACTGGTCCCATCACTTCATCTGTGTGGGCCTCCCATTTGCCAGGCAGGACTAACAACAGTACCTGTGCGCAGGGTGGTGGCGAGGCCTGCTCGAGCTCACGCAGAGAAGGCACTTAGACCACTTCCGGGCCTAGAGAACTGTTAGCCGTTCTCACTGTGATGAAAACGACCGTCAAGAGCCCCTGGAACCACTGAGCCGTGATTAAAGTGTACCCAGCAGATTTAACATACTTTGGATGGTTCATCACAGTTCCAATAGCTACTAATTTGAGGAGGTAGTTGGGGACATAAGTCTTCTTGGCTCATCTGTCTTGTCCCTGTGGATGCACCCTGACTCCTCAGCTACTCTGGCCACCATCACCTCTCCCTCCTTCCCACACTTCCATGTCCAGCATCAACAATCTGAGACAGGGAAGTCACAGGTGTGATATGGGACACTATGCTCAATTCCCACCCCCCCGTGAAATTGGAAGGTACGGGCAGAGAAGCATCACTGTGGATCTGCCTTCTGCCTTAAGAATGCCCTAGAATGTAGTTAGGCTTTCCCACACGGGAAGGCAAGAAAGCCGTATCTCCTGCCCTGTGTCTTGGTCTCTCAAGCTGTGCTAAATCAGCTGTAATCTGCATCCTCAATTGTGAGTGATATTTGAAGTAGTCACCTGGGACCTTTTCCCATATCCCAGCACAACACCATTACCTCCAGCTTGCTTGAATTCACTCTTACATAGCTGTTCCGGTTCCTTGCTTTCTGCTCGAACATCAGACCCTACTCCATATCACTCAGATGTGCTGGCCCTCCGGACACTCCGCCTCCTGGCCCCTTTATCTTTTCCTTTACCCATTTCACTAGCAGATGAGGATTCCCTTGATCCCAGTCCTGGCCCCCAAGTAAACCTCTCAAGTTTCCATGTTGATCCTACGCATCTCCACTCTCTCTCCCCCCTTCCCTGCCTGTGATCTGGGAATCAGGGACAGGGCAAGGGCACAGGGAGGTCAAGGACTGAGATTTTGCAGCACTTACATGCCCATCTAAAGCCCAGTGATCGTCTTTGAATTTGTTCACAAAGATCTCCACAGGCCCTGTAATCTGGTAAACCTGGAGCAGGAGATGGAAATCTTCTTTCTTATAAATTCCTGGGAAAAGGAAGTTCAGAGAGTACACTAAAGATCTGGAAAAATCTCCAAGCCCAAATTTGCGGGTACGTGGAATTTCACGTGTCGATGTTGATGTAAACATGGCATGCATGACTGCCAGTAGGTAAGCGTAGTCTGGCCTATGAGATTGTGTGCGTTGAGTGTGAGGATACACAAGAGTGTGCGCATGTGTGTTACAGACAACTGGATCACTGACCTGTGTTTGTGACCCTTTTAATGCATGCACGCGTCAGAATAAAGTGAATATGACTTTGCATACATTAATGTGTCAGTTAATGCAGGAGTATGCTTTACGACTCCGTGGGTGCGGGAATGCAGGACGCATGTACGTGGGCTTCTGTGATGTCTTTACTACTCTGCCTTAGAGCGAATGGGGAACCCGACTGTTCAGTTGTGCGTGTGTGCACTCGCACGGATGAGCGGGTATGATTGTATGTGGGCCTTGTATTAATGTCTACATCCATTCACTCATGCATTCCTTTACCTGTCCATCTCTTCCAGAAATGTTTGTTTTCTGAGACATTTAGTTTTTCTGATTATAAAAAGATTGAAAATTGGGGAAATTGTGGGAAAGGCAGAGATGCAGGAAGAAAAAAGAAATCATTTCTGATATCACTAAGAAATAGCCACTGTTAAACTTTTGGTGGAATTATTTCCAATTTTCTTTCTTTTTTTAAGATTTTATTTATTTGAGAGACATAGAGAGCAAGAGAGAGTGCACGAGGGGGGGAGCTGCAGAGAGAGAAGGAGAAGCAGACTCCCCACTGAGTAGGGTTAGGGTTGGGGCAGGGTTCCATCCCAGGACCCTGGAATCATGACCTGAGCTGAAGTCAGAAGCTTAACCAACTGAACCACCCAGGCAACCCCAATTTTCTTTCTAATGAATACAATTTTTCCTTTAAAAACTGGAGTCACATTGTAAATGCACTATGGTAGGTCCATTTGCCTCCAAACTGGCATACTATCTATCAGATGTATTATAATTAATATATCCATTTTGTTATTTTTGGATAATTTTCTCTTTCCAGTTTTTATGTAATACAAGTAGCCCTGTAATGTCAACATCTTTTATTCAGGAATGTTTCACTCCCTCCATAGTTATTTTTTATGATAAAAATTCTTAGAAATATGATTAATGGGTTCAATAATTTTCAAAGAGCTTAACACAAATTGCCAAACTGTTTTCTAGAACTGTACTATTTTACACTTTGACCATCAACTGCATCAGTGCCTTCACTGGACCTTGACCAGCACTAACGTTTATCACTTAAAAAAAAAATCTTAGTGGGATAAGTGGAAAATGACATTTTCTGTTTACTTTTAGTTTTTTGATTATTGCTGAAAAATATTTTTTCTTTTGTTTATTGACTGACTTTATTTTGGCTTCTGGGAATTCTGTCCTTATTTTTGGTTCAGTTTTAGGGATTTTGGTCTCTTTTCTCTTTATTTAAGAGTTGTTTTCAGTTCAAGTTATTGTTTGTCATCTAACCATTTCCTTTTAGACCCTGGTGATTTTATCATGCAAACAAAGATGAACAGACAATTTCTCCTCCTTCTGCCCATCAGACAAGTCCCCCCAGGACGTGAGGATGCAATGACAGTAGACTTGTCCTTGTAGAGGGCGTGTGCCCGCCCACCCCTATCACACCCAGGCTTTCACGGGGGTGGCCTGCTCCTTACCAGCCAAGTGCACCTCCACGCCACTGTGGTCAATCATGGTGGCGTTGACCTTGCTGTTGACAACCTGGAAGCCAGTCACTCTGAGCATGGCCGGCTGCTTCTTCCCCTGGTACTCATAGGCCCCTTTCCATAGGGAGTTCTTGGCAAAAACATCCCCAGGAACTGGAGGAAGTGAGAAACAGATGTGAGAGGGACTGAGGCCACCTGATGGCTGATCCCAATTCACTCACTGAGATTGCTTTCTCCAAAGCCTAACTCGGGAGAGGATGGTGGAGTGCTCCGGTCCCCCTGTGATCCAAAATGGAACTTGAACTGAGTATGATGCCAACTCCAGTTTCCTTCTTATATAACACACATGCAATGTGATGAATAAAAGTATAAAGTTCAAAAGAGGATATGACAGTCCACAATAATTTTGCATTGGTCGGGCCACACATGTAGTTATGTGCCCAGTTCTGGACATCGCACTTTATAAGAAATAATACCTGTGTTAAAAAAGTAACCGTTTCCAGGAAGCTCCCTGGGCAGGACTTGGATCTCTGTGTCTGTATGACTACACACTGGCCAGTCCTGTGCTGGGGGGGTTGTGGTAAACAATGGCTCCTGAGCTCGAAGATCTGGATGTGTTTCTGGAAGGCTTTGGCTCTCTCCTCTGGATGAGGTTTCTGTTTCCTTCAGGCTCACTTCCTCCTGAAGTTTGTCAGGGGTGGGTAGTGGGTGGAGGAATCTGTTTGGCTCTGTAGACAGTTTTCACACCCTTTCACTGAGTACTCGGAAAGTCATGTGCATGTCTCTGGGTAACTAGGTGAAGGAATCAACAACAGTTTCTTGAGCCGAAGCTCTGGACCATACCTACCAGAAGCTTGGGTGAGTGGTGGCTCCCGGGCAGTGTTGATGGGTCTCCCACTCGGCCGGACCTCTGCTGGGGAAAGAGAATGGAAGAACACAGGTTCACACTCTGGTCTACACTCTATTGGAAAAATAATGGCCACCTCTCTGACACTAGGTCAATGGGTTCTCTGAGATCCTGCTTTGGACTTATCCTCTTAAATTGGGAGTGGATACTTTGTCTGGTGATGCTATGGACCCCTCTTGGAATAATAAAACAATGAGTTAAAAGGAAATCCATTTTATCAATTACAGTCATTGACATATTAAACAAAGAATTAGGATGCAGGTAGATACGTGATTCTTTATTACTGCATTAAACAACAGGATCTAATAGCAGGTCCAGTCACTACCATATCCTTGAAGTAGTCAGGAACATAAGCAATATTTCATGATATCAGTAACAACTGTAATATAATATGAAAATCTCTGTAATTTTTACTGGTGACAAAGTCATAGGTATTGTTAACACTACTATGGGTTTTTGTCTACATTTCAAATTAAAGGAAGTGTTAAATTTCAGCAAGAGGTAAAGGACAATAAAGCTGTCTCTTCTGCCACCCTTGTACCTAGATCTGCTGAATGCCCCTATTGATGACCCTAGGTTGAAAAGCCCTGTCCCAGACTCTGCTTTCTTCCCAGATGCCTGGCACGATGGAGGACCTTCCAACAATCAAAAGCGAACTCCTTGAGGCCTGGTGGGGGTTTGAGTGGTGTGCTCCCTTCCCTTGGAGTGATGATATTAAGACTGAGAAGCCCACAACAGCTGCTCTGTCTCACACCATGAACCACAATTCCCAGCGCGTTTTCTCTGGCGTCCACACCGACATCCCTCCCAACCTAGGAGATGCTCAAGGAGGAGCATGAGGGGGATGTACTCGGGGTGCCCAGGGCTTGGCTCCTGTGATGACCACCATGGTCAATATCCACAGCAAGACCTCGTGGTGATGTCACAGAGGCAGTTATACAGATCAATGGATAAAGCTGAGGATCCAGATACAAGCTCACATCATCCGGTCCCTGTTCAACACAGTCTGGGCTTCCTGGCCTTCGCCTACTCTGTGAAGCCTAGGGAGCTGAAGATGGCAAGTGATGTGACTGGGGTCCTGGCCTACGTCCCTGCTGCCAAGTGACTGAACATCTGGGCCCTGGTCTTGGGCCTCCTTCTGATCATTACGTTCACCATTACTTTTGCCACTGGTCGCTGATGATTCTCCACGCAATTTCAGAGACCATAAAATGTTATGGAGGCTGCTAGTAGCTGCCCATGGTCTGAGGCTCTCACCCCTCTCATAGCAGTGTCTATACACATCAGTTTACAGCTGAATTCAATAAAGCACTTGTGTGTGGGGAGTAAAAAAGACTGAGAAGCCCTCACAGGCAAAGTCACAAGCTCTGGGCCTAAGCCAGACAGTGTAGGTTCAGGTCCCAGCAGTGCTACTTCGTGATGTGTGACCTGGACCAGTCCCTTTACCCCTCAAAGTCTCCATCTCCTCATTGGAAATATGGGAAAATACTGAAACATACCTCACAGGTCTACGCTGAATAAATGAGGTTGTGAACATGAAGGTCACAGTCAGCCATTGTTAATGTCTTTTCTTCTTTTGCACAGAAACAACAGAAATATCTGCCTCATCACCAAGGAAGGGCAGACTCTCCCTTCTATCTCCTTGAGGAGGCTAGATTTTGAGCACAATCATTCCGACTCCGGAGGGCAGTTTATGTACAGAAGGCTGTGGAGAAATTTTCCACAGTGTCTCAGTCAAAGTAGTTTTATGAAGAAAATGCCTTTATTGTCTTAGGTTTTATAAGATGAAGGGTGTAAGAGGGAGAAAGCTTATAGGCCAGGAGCTGTGCTAGGCCATGTTATTCACATTATTTCATTTACTCCTGCTCTCAGAACTGTGAGGTACAGATTACTATCTCCATTTTATAGAAGAGAAACTCATTAAGAGGCAGAAAAGTGAAGAGGCTTGCTAAAGATCACACAGTAAGGGGATGAATTGAAATTCAACTGCATCTAAAGCATTTTGTCCTTTTATAGACAAGTACATAATAGCATCAAAAACAATAAAATACTTAAGACTAAATGTGACCAAGAAGTGCAAGACGTGTATAGTGAAAATGACAAACCATCGTTTTAGAAGGAATTAAAGATCTAAATAAATGGAAAGACATCCCCTGCTCATGGATTGGAAGACTTAATACTGTTCAGATGGCAACATTCCCCAAACTGACCTACAGATTTACTGCAATCCCTGTCAAAATCCCAGCTGTCTGTTTTGCAGAATTTCACAATCCAACCCTAAAGTTCATATAGAAATATAAGGGGCCCAGAAGAGCTAAAACAATCTTGAAAAAGAAGAACAAAAAGGACGATGTACACTTCCCAACTTCAAAACTTATTACAAAGCTATTGTAATCAGAACTGTGGTGATGTCATAGAGGCAGTTATACAGATCAATGGCTAAAGCTGGGGATCCAGATATAAGCTCACATATTTATGGTCAAATGATCTTTGACAAGGGTGCCAAGAAAATTCAATGAAGAATAGTGAAGAATAGTCTTTCCAACAAATGGAGCTGGGACAACTGGATATCCACATGCAAAAGAATGAATTTGGACCCCAAATGACCACCTCCCCCTCCAAAAAACCCCACAAAATGAACAAAAGACCTAAATTTGGGAGCTAGAACTATAAAACTTAGAAAAAGCCATAGACATAAGTTTTCATGACCTAGGATTTGGCAGTGGTTTCTTAGGTATGATATGGAAGCATGAAGAAAGAAAATATAGATAAATTGGAGTTCATTAAAATTAAAGACTTTTGTGCTTAAAAGGACACCAAAAGAAGGTGAAAAGATCCAAACTCATCAAGTTGTATACATTGAATATGTGCATTTTTATATATCAATTACATCTCAATAAGGCTGTAAAAAAACTCCATTTAAAAAAAAAAGAAAAAAATTTAACACAGGACTAAAATGGAGCTTGAAATGTGACAGTCTAATTTCATTTTAGGTGATGAGTGAAATAAAGGAGAAAGTATTTGTAAATTTTAAAAAAAGAAAGTGAAAGACAACCCATAAAATGGGAGAAAATATGTGCAAATCTTGTATCTGATAAGAGTCTTATATTCTAGATATATAAAGAACTCTTGAAGAGACTCTGGACCAAGATGGTGACATGGGAAGGTCCTGAATTCCCCTCCTGTCATGGACACACTGAATGTACAGCTACACACAGTTTAACAGCAGGAGTTCAAGTAGAGGAAAGGATCTAAATATAAAAACATAGGAAACTATAAAACTCACTGATACAGATAGATGGTTAAATTCAGAATACTCTAATATTATAACTGTGCTGGGTAAATCAGTTACAACTCTAGTATAAAGATTAAAAGACAAAAGTATTAAAAATAACTACAACTGCAGGGGCACCTGGGTGGCTCAGTTGGTTAACTATCTGACTCTTGATCTCAGCTCAGGTCTTGAACTTAGAGTTTGAGTTCAAGCCTCGCATTGGGCTCCATGCTGGGTGTGGAGCCTAAAAAAAAAAAAAACAAAAAACCCCAAACTAGAATGCAGTAATTTGTTAATGAATACATTGTATAAAAAGATGTCAACTATGACATCAAAAACATAAAATATAGGAAGGGAGTGTAAAAATGTAGAGCTTTTGTATGCAAAGTTAAGTTGTTATTTGCTTTATTTATATATTTATATATTTATTTATTTAATTATTTATTATTTTTAAGTGGGCTTCATGCCCAGCGTGGAGCCCAGTGCGGGGCTTGAACTCATGACCCTGAGATCGAGACCTGAGCAAGATCTGAGCTGAGACCAAGAGTCAGATGCTTAACTGACTGAGCCACCTAGGTACCCCAAGTTGTTATTGGCTTTAAAAAGACTGTCATAACTATAAGATGTTTTAAGTAAGCCTCACAGTAAACACAAAATAAAAACTTCAGTGAATACACAAAAGGTAAAGAGAAAGGAATCAAAACATACCACTACAGAAACTTATCAAATCCCAAAGGAAGAGAGTAAGGAAAGAAGAAAGGAACTACAAAGGAGCCAGAAAAAAAAAATTAAGAAAACGGCAATAGGAAGTCCATACTTATAAAAAATTACTTTAAATGTAAATGGACTAAATTCTCTAATCCAAACACAGAGAGTGGCTGAATGGACAAAACAAAACAAAAAACAAACAAAAAATCCCCAGACCCAATAATATGCTGCCTACAAGAGACTGACTTCAGTTTCAAGGACACAGAGCTGAAGGCGAAGTGAAGGGAAAAGATATTCTATGCAAATGGAAACCAACCGAGAACAGGGGAAGCTATATTTACATCAGACAAAATAGACTTTAAGCCAAAAACTGTTAACAAGAGACAAAGAAGGTCATTAGATAATGATAAGGAGTTAATTCATCACGAGGATATAGCAATTATAAGTATTTATGCACCCAACATCAGCACACCTAAATATATTTTAATATATAATAAAAGAAAATAAAAACAAATATTAACAGATCTGGGCAGAGAAATAGCAACACAGTAACAGCAGGGGACTTCAATACCTTCCTTTCAACCACAGATTGATCATCCAGACAGCAAATCAATAAGGTAACACTGGGCCTAACCTACACAGTAGATCAGATGGACTTAATGGACACTTACAGAATATTCCACCCAACAGCAGCTGAGTACACATTCTTCTCAAGTGCATGTGGAACATTCTCCAGGACAGATCATATGGGCTACAAAACAATTCTTTTTTTAAGGTAAGTCTACCTTTTTTTTTTTTTTTTTTAGAGAGAGAGAGGGAGAGAGACCATGCACACACACAAACACACACACTCTCTCTCTCTCAAATAAATAAATCTTTAAGCCCAGGCAGAAGGTAGCAAAATAAAACTTGGGATGGCCTCACTATGTGTCTCTTTGGACTGCTCTGGTTTCATCTCCTAGAGGCTCAATACCTCAGAAACTCAGAAGCAGGATCCAGCTCCTGGAAATCCTATTTCTTCCTTCTCTTTTGCTGTCTTCTGCTCAAGCTCAGCTGTCACCTTTGGCCTCCCACCCTGGAGAGGTTCGCCGAGTGGGCGCACTCACCCAGGCAGATGGGTGGTTTGCCTGTCCAACTGCCATCTGCTTTGCAGGTGCGGTGCTCGGAGCCACCCTTGAGGGAGAAGCCCTCCTGGCAGGAGTAGAGGAGTGTGTAGCCCATGGAGGGCAAGTCCAGGGCCCCAACGTTGGCATGGGATGGCGTCTCTGGCTGCTTGCAGTGGTGGGCTGGGTGAGAGGAAAGACAGTGTTGGACCTGGGGAGAATAGGGTCTTCAGGAGGCTTTTCGACTATTCCTGTTCCTACGTGGAACATCCCTTTCCTTCTAGGCCCCTTTCATGTCCAGCATCCCCTCCCCAAACCTCCCCTCTAACCCCAGCCTTGATGTCTAGACCTATGGCCACGATGGAGATGATGTGGATCCAGGCTTAGTCACCCCTGGGGGGCCTGCAGCACTCTTCCTGGGGGAAGGGGAGTAATTATGGTCAAAAGCCTGAAATCTTTCAACCTGAGGGCTGACCTTGTAGCTGTGAGTTTTGGCTGCCACTGGAAAGTTCTTTCTTTTTCACTAAAGCATAGGAATTGCCTTCAAATATCAGAAAGGCTTTTGTGTGGAAATGTCTTCCGTGAGGCCCCAAGGGATAAGGACTACAAAGAAAGCAATATTGGTCCCAGGGAGAAGTCATGAGCTCCCTGTCAGTCAGAGCATTCAAGCATGTCCCGGGTGCCCAGCTGGGGGAGATAATGTGTTGCCAAGAGGAACTGTCTAGGGATGCAGGGGAAGTCTATACTTACAGACACAGTCGGGTGGGGTTCCGCTCCAGGTGAGGTTGGGGAGGCAGGTCCTGGTGGTGGAACCCTGAAGCAGGTAACCTTTCTGACAACGGAAGAGCACTGTGCTTCCAACCTGTTGGGAGGACGGAAGCTTCCTTCATCCCTTTCTATCCAGCGATGCTTCATACCTTGTTACTTGACTACTTACTTCCCCATCACCCAGTTCCTACCCACACCCTTGCCTCCACCTGCAACAACCTTCTTCCACTTCTCTGCCTGGTTAAATATTATTTACCCTTTGAGGCAGGCTTATGCCTCTTCCTTCAGCCCCTACCCAAGCCCCCGGGCTAGAGCGATGCTCTTCTCGGACGTAGCACGCTCTGCTGTGGTGGACAGATGCCTGATTCAGAATCAGAAGACCCTGGTCTGAGTTCCGGCTTCGACGTTCGCTCACGGAATGACAGGATGCCGGGAATTTGACGCCTGAGTCTTCCGGTGCAGAGCATGGGACCACCAGCCCGGCCACGCCTACAGCGCAGTGTTGTGACACTCAAACTCAGTGCTGTTTTTGAAAGCATTTTATAAAGCGGGAAGCACTGCACAACACAGAATTATTACTTGGGTGTGTCTCTTCTATGGGTCTACAGGTTCCTTAAGGAAGGGAGACTTGTCTTCTTTATAGACAGCTCCCCCATAGAACCTGGCACTTGCTTAGTGAGTATCTGTCGGGCAGAATCACTACCCTGCTGCCATCGCTGCCTCTGCTCAGTTGTGTCTCCCCCCGCCCCGCCGTCCACCAGCCCTCACTGTCCCACGCGACACCCCTGCAACCACCAGCTCCATCTCTCCCTCCGCCCTCTGCATGGCAGCTTCCTAAGCTGTAACTCCGATGTCCCTGTTTCCCAGCTCAAAACACTCACATGTCCCTATTACCTATGGAAGCAAAATTCCAACACCAAGTGAAACTCTTGATTTCCACTCCCTTCCTCCAGGCCCTTCCGCTTCCTCTGGAATGTCATCCTCTCATTCAGCAATGGCCCCTCTGTCCGTCCAGGTGTGCAGATCAAAACCTTCAAGCCAGTCTTGATTCCTCCCTTTTCTTCTTCAACCCCTCCCTCCAATCCATCAGTGCGTCCTCTTGGTTCTGCCTCCACAGTCCATCTTGACCCCTTCACTTCTCTCCGTGTCACTGTCACTACCTCGCCCTTCCCCCCCGAGCCATGACAACAGTGTCCTACTTGTCCGGGTGCCTCCGTCTTCACCCCCCATTATTCACTTTCTCTGCAGCGTTCAAATGATGGATCAGAGTCCCCTTCAAATGGTTTCCTGTGACATTTAGAATAAAATCCAAAGTGCTTACCATGGCCTCAAGGGCCCTAGGTGACCTGGCCCATGGCTTTCTCTTTTAAGAAATTATTATGTAATATTTGATGCATGCAAAAGAATATATGGAAAGAAACTGGACACATTAAGTTGAGCTCCAGGGCTAGAATGTTAGCAACACAATTGTTACTCTCTGCGTCCTCCTTCCCTGCCCCATTCCTCTTTCCTCGGCTCCTCCTCAGTGGTAAGCACTATCTTGAATTTTGTGTTTTTTAATTTCCTTGCTTTGTTAAAAGATAATTCTATCACACATATGCACATATATCTCTAATCATATGTCCTTCTTAGTTTTAATCTTTATAGAAATAGCATCATCCCACCTTATCATTTGATGCTATGTTTCTAAGATTCACCCACATTGTGTAGAGCTGTCCTGCATTCATTCTCACTGCTGTGACTTTGAAATTTTTCTCAGATCTCCGTAACATGTGCAAGGGTATCTTTGGGGTTCGTTTCCAGGAATGGAGCTTTTGGGTTGCAGAATGTGTGAATATTTAACTTTACAAGACAGTGCCCAGTTGTTTTCAAACCTCGCCTAGCTCTCTGGCTACATCTCCTCTTCGGCTCACACTGCTCTGGACTCGTTGGCCCCCTTGCTTTCCACTCCTCCAGTCTGCTAAGTGCTCCCCCGCCTTGGTGCCCCTTTGAACTGGAGGCCACAGCTCAATTTCAGGAGGGCTCTTCCTGAAATAGCAGCCCACCCTGTCACAACCCCTTGGTACTAGATGGTGGGTAGGGCTTATTGCTCTCAGAAGTTATCCTGTTCACTGTCACCAGCTGGAGACCTTCTTAGAGTGGGCACATAGCCTGTCTTGTTCCCACTGCATTCCTAGCACCTAGAAAGTTTATGGCAGTAAATATTTGTTACATGAATACAGATTGAGTGAATAAGTCACATTCTTTGGCTGGATCCCCACGGGCCATTTCTCCTGGGCACATCTCATGCTCCAGCTAACTGTCCTGTCTTGAACACACCCATACTTTCCTGCTTCCTGTTCTCTGTTCCAAGTGTCCCATCCCAGGCTGTCCAAATCCCTTCTTCTTTCTGAACTTCTTTCTGAGATGTGTCCGTGGAGCCTGCCTCCCGTGTGGCACTTGCTCATTCCTGCCACTTTGAGCCCTGGGTCTATAGGGAGTGTATAGGTGCCGTGCGGACAGACGGTTGCCTGTCTCACTCATTTCTGTCTTTCCACAACTGCCCGCCCCAACCGCAGGGGGCTGCTGGGGAGTGTTTCTGTCACTACGTGAGAATCTCTTCCGCATCAGTTTCTTGGATTGCTGTCAGGGCCTCTGTTTCTGCAAGGTGCTCCAGTGTGGCGTGGTTCAAAGATGCAGAACACTTTCTGTCTCCAGCTTCCAAGGTCTTGTTCCCCCCAGTGCTGTACCTGGGAAGATCCCTGAGTCCTCTGAGGCTGACAGTGATAGACAGGGACAGGGGGCAGGAAGGCCTGATCCTGGCTGACCTCATTACCTGGTATCCCTGGGAATTGTTCTGTATCCCGAACTGTGGCACGCCGGGGTCTGCACACATGGTCAGCGTCGGGTCTAGATTGCAAAACAGAGAAACGGACTCCACGGTCAGAGAAGCTTTCATCACCTCCACTCACTCTGAGAGATAGGTGTAGGAGGGAAAAATGGAAGCCACATCCTACTCCCCGACCTGTTAATATCTCCACCCGAGTCATACCCCTGGGCCGACTATGTGATTCCTGGCAGCACACTCACTCTGGCTATTTCAATTTCATGCTCTGCTCTAAGAAGCTCGGGCCTGAAAGAAGGATGCCCACCAGCTCAGACGCTCTTCCCCAAACCACCTCTCACCTATGCAGCTGGGCTGGGTGCCACTCCACGTCCCATCTGACTGGCAAAACCTCCGTGGAGAGCCCACCAGCACCAGAGGGGGCTGGCAGGAGAAGGAGACGGACGACCTGTAGGAGAAGCCTCGGTCCTCTCTCCTGCCACGGGCTGGGACGCCGGGATCTCCGCAGAACACGGCTGGGAAGACGAAGGGAGGAAGGCAGGTCCGAGTTGCTTTCTAGAGCCCCATCGGCCACCACCGGCTGGCTTTCCCAGTGCCACTTGAACTCTGCCAACGGGGGCAGCCCTGGGTCAACAGTCACACCCGCCTCACACACCTGTTGTTGTGTGTGTCCTCTCCTTCCCAAATCCAAAATGCTTGTTAATAATCACCCAAGTAATGAAGCAACGTTATAGGAAGTTAAATTGAGAAAAAGTAAACTACAACTCACTACCCAAAACTTTTCCCCATTTTCATGTGTGTAAACTTGTATGTGGCTGTGAACCCAATGTCCCAGTGTTATAAACCTTGCTTTGTTCACTTACTAGTCTGTAAATATTTTCCACGTTTATGACACCATTATCACTTATTGGCTACATAATTTTGCCATGAGAGGTTGTACCATAGTTGCAGTTTATCGTAGCCTTTATATTAGGCATTTTCTATTATTATACCATTAAATGTGGCTCTTTTTTCCCTGGTAATGTTTTCTTTTTTTTTTTTTTTAAGATTTTATTAATTTATTTGACAGAGAGAGAGACAATGAGAGAGGGAACACAAACAGGGGGAGTGGGAGAGGGAGAAGCAGGCTTCCTGCCGAGCAGGGAGCCCGATGCGGGGCTCGATCCCAGGACCCTGAGATCATGACCTGAGCCCAAGGCAGACGCTTAACGACTGAGCCACCCAGGCAGCCCTTGGTAATGTTTTCTTATAGGGATTCTCTAGGAGTGGCCTTAGTATGTTTGAGCGTGTTTGCAGCTCTTGATGTATACAGCCAAATGTCTTTCCAAAGTGTGTGCATTTATACTGCGGTGGGTATGAACGTGCCCATTTCATTGAGATCCTCAGAGAGATTCCCTAAAGAATGATTACTGAATTCAAATCATGTGACAGCAAACAGAATAAACACAGGCCCCTCTTCTGTCCCTTCTGCTCAGTGTCTTAAGTGTTTGCACACATGGTTTACTAAAAATGCTTACTTCCTTAGGACATTGCAGAGACAGGTCTGTGTTTTTAAGGGGGCTGACTGCAAATATGATTTTGATGCCTTGAAAATAAGCATAAAGGGATTCTACCTGTGTTTTTATTCTTAGAACCAATATACTTTTAAACAGATCTCAAGATCAGGGATGGCACATAATAGACAGCCAGTGGTGTGCGGTGTGGCAGGAGCAGGCCCACGGGACCACCAGCACGCTTGGATTGTGCTGGTCGGAAAGCACACAGAGCTTGCACTGATTTCCCATAAACACTTGTGCAGCAGTTCTCCCAGAACAAACTAGCTCCTGTGGGGAGCGGCCGGATGGGTCCCCCACACTCCGTGAATGTGCTCTACCTAAGAGAAAGGGCCTCATGCCGATCATATGTGGCTTTGGAGTTCCACTGACTGAAGCACTCTAAGATGCAAAATTAAATTTTATGTCTATCCTTTTTTCCTATTTTAAAAGTTCTAGTGGTGATAACACGGGCTGTAAATTTGAGTAAGAATTTTAGAGAAAATTGTCTGGAGAAATGATTGTTTTCAGACTAGACTTTGTCACTAACACAGTAGGTCAGGTCCTTTTTCTGAGCCTCATCTTCCCTGCCAGCCACCTGAGAAGGGACTTCTGCCTGCCTCCCAGGATATCTCGTTGTGAGAATCAGATGTGACATGTGTGTAAACGTCCCCTGAGGAGGCAGCACAAAGCCTGTGAAATGTAAAATGTTATCTCTGTGGATGGACTGATACTCTGTGACCTCCCAGTGGAGGAGTTCACGTGCGGGTAATCAGAGCAAAGCTAACGGCGCAGTGTGACTCCTCTTCCTCACATCCGTTTTGCCTTGAATTAAATTCACTTCCTTCTCCATTAATTTTCAAACAGCATTTAACAAACATCTTCAGCTCCTGATTTTCTGCTGCTTCTGACACCGAATTAGTCCGCAGACATGAGCCCTGCCTTCTGAGATCTTAGAATCTAAGCCGGATAACACAGGAGGGTATAAAAGGTGAAAAATACAGATGAATAACATGGCTTGAGCATCAACAAAATTTACTGAAAGTACATAAGTGCATCAGGGACTCAGGAGAAGAAGTAGAAGTTGCATATTCAGAAATGGTGGGATCGGGGGGGCGGAGAAGTCAACTTCAGAAGCTTCTTTACTGAAGACAGGGGAGCTGTCCAGCCAAATGGGGAGGTGGCATGGAAAGGGCTGAGTGGGTCTGGGGAAGCATGTAGGAAGTGGGTGAGGCTGACAATGATCTTGATCCTGATGTGCTACAGTGTGGGGACAAAATCCCTGCCCATGTTTAGGGAGTTATGCAAGAGGAAGAAGTGGTGTTATGAGGGATATGTTTGCAGTAATACAGCAAGAAAGTGACTAGGTCTGAGAAGCATGGCTATGGAGGAAGAGATGCAGTCTGGAGGAGGGAAGCAGGAGTACCAAGAACTGCAGAAGGCCCAGATGCAAAGTTTGGAAACAGTGATAAGAATTCCAAAGGTTACTGCACATCTCAAGTGGTCAGCTGCTTGGCCACGGAAAATACGTTGTGGAGCACAGCTGGTTAGAAATAAATATATTTGACTTCTTTATAGCAAGCTCCAAGAAAACTGACTACCAGAGTCATAGTTCCCCAAGACATCACTTCAAGCATGAAGAACACCCTTCATGCTATGATGTGAATGTGTGTGTGCGCACACAGCCAAGAGGTTCATAATCACATACAAAATAAAACGGAAGCAGGCTAGTATCCAAAATCTAGAAAGAACTTATCAGACTCAAAACCTGAAAACAAAAAATCCAGTCCGGAAATGGGCAGAAGACATGAACAGACATTTCTCCAAAGAACAGACATGTGAAAAAATGCTCAATATCCCTCGGCATCAGGGAAATACAAATCAAAACCACAGTGAGATACCACCTCACACTGGTCAGAATGGCTAAAATTAACATCAGGAAACAACAGATGTTGGTGAGGATGCGGAAAAAGGGGAACCTATTGGTGGGAATGCAAGTTGGTGCAGCCGCTCTGGGAAACAGTATAGAGGTTCCTCAAAAAGCTGAAAATAGAGCTGCCTACAACCCAGCAATTGCACTACTAGGTATTTACCCAAAGGATACAAACAGTAATTTGAAGGGACAAATGCACCCCAATGTTTATAGCAGAAATGTCCACAATGGCCAAACTATGGAAAGAGCTCAGATGTTCAGCAACAAATGAACGGATAAAGAAGATGTGGTATATATATATACAATGGAATCATCATCATATATATGGAATTCATCAAAAAATGAAATCTTGCCATTTGCAATGATGTGGATAGAACTAGAGGGTATTATGCTAAGCAAAATAAGTCAGTCAGAGAAAGACAAATACCATATGTGGAATTTAAGAAACAAAACAGATGAACATAGGGGAAGGGAAGGAAAAATAAAATAAGATGAGAATTGAGAGGGAGGCAAACCATAAGAGACTTTTAATCATAGGAAACAACTGAGGGTTGCTAGAGGGGAGGTGGGAGGGAGGGGTGGGAGGATGGGGTGGGAGGATGGGGTAACTGGGTGATGGGCATTAAGGACGGCATGTGATGTAATGAGCACTGGGTATAATCTAAGACTGATGAATCACTAAATTCTACCTATGAAACTAATTTTAAAAAGTCTGAAAAAAAAGATGCATCCTAAAGAAATAGAAAATAATAAAATGGAAGCAGGATCAGCAGCCTATGCTGGTGGAAGTCTCTATGGGAGCTGGGGGTCTAGACGAGCCAATCAGAAGTCAGTTAAAGGCTGACTTGATCAGAAGTCACCAAATCTAGGAAGAGGCAGCTCCATGAAAAAGAAGTACAAATGGATGACAAAGAAGGAGCAGCTCCGTCTTGCTGATAAGAAATATGATGCCAATTAAAACAATGAGATGCCTTTTTAAACTTCTTGGGCTGGTAAATATATATTTTTTAAAGATTTTATTTATTTATTTGAGAGAGAGAATGAGAGAGAGAGAGAGCATGAGAGGGGGGAGGATCAGAGGGAGAAGCAGACTCCCTGCTGAGCAGGGAGTCCGATGTGGGACTTGATCCCGGGACTCCAGGATCATGACCTGAGCCAAAGGCAGTCGCTTAACCAACTGAGCCACCCAGGTGCCCCTTGGGCTGGTAAATATTAAAAGATATTGGCAAAATCCATTGTTAATGAGGAAGTGAGTCAAGAAATATTCTCATAAACTGTTGGTGGGAGTGTGAGTTGAGACTCTTTCTAGAAGACAGTTTGGCACCGTGTCTCAGATGTATAGAGTGCATGCCCACTGGCTCAGCATTTTCTCTCTCCTAGGACTTTACTAGAAGAGTAAAGAAATGTTATCCTCAAGAACATTTATTGCAGAACTTCTTCTAACGTAACTAAACTGGAGAAACCTAAATTCTTCACCAGTAGGAGAAGATTAAACCAGTTGTGGTAGCCACAATAAAGAAGTTCTTTAAGCTATTAAAAATGATGATGTGTAGGTCAGTATGGATTGATGGAGAAAGGTGGTGATGGCCTATCAATGAAGACAAGTCACAAACTAGTCTGCACAGCATGATTTAATACTGTTTGCAGAAAATTGCACACCTCTATGTCCAAAGCATTGTGGTCAGGGTGGAAGCACAGTCAAGAGCTTAACCCTGGTTATTTTCGAGAAGCCAGAGTGTTATGTTCTTCTTTGTATTTTCAGATACATTTACATTTTTTTATGATGACCATAATTCATTGTTCAAAAGCAATTTAGCTATTTCTCAAGAAGAAAAATAGGGTTTCTCAGCCCAGACTCAACCCTGAGATTGCTACCTTCCTAATGTTTCCTTGGGGGTGTGCAAAGTCCTGAGGGGCTGACTATGCACCAGATGCTGCCTTTCCTGCATCCACTTTTGAGCTGCTGGTCCTAGTTCCTGCTGAAATTTCCCAAATCGAAGTAAATTTTCAGAGGTATCCAAACAATGTCATGAGTATGTTGATGGTTTTCTAAAGAATTAGATAAATGCCGAGTAGAAAAAAAAAAAATAGGTCTACTATTTGTCCAAAGCATGGGTGCTGAGAAGATCTTCCAGAGTCCAATTATGTGACAAGAATAAATGAGGAAGTGAGCTCTGGGATGGAATTGGGCTCTTGGGGACACAATTAGGCCAGGAGGATAAGAAATAAAGTCTTTCACCAAAAAATCATGTACGCTCCAGGAATCTTTTCTCTGTAGGCTATTTTCCATAAAGACAGGCACATTTCCAGCATGGGCCCCTTCCAGATCTTTGGGAACTATCCCATCCAGTGAACAACCTTTCATGTTAAGAAATACCTCCCTTGAACCCTCCTACACTGTTGGTGGGAATGCAAGCTGGTGCAGCCACTCTGGAAAACAGTATGGAGGTTCCTCAAAAAGTTGAAGATAGAGCTACCATACGATCCAGCAATTGCACTACTGGGTATTTACCCCAAAGATACAAAAGTAGGGATCCGAAAGGGTACGTGCACCCTGATGTTTATAGCAGCAATGTCCACAATAGCCAAAGTGTGGAAAGAGCCAAGATGTCCATCGACAGATGAATGGATAAAGAAGATGTGGTATATATATACAATGGAATATTATGCAGCCATCAAAAGGAATGAGATCTTGCCATTTGCAACGACGTGGATGGAACTGGAGGGTATTATGCTGAGTGAAATAAGTCAAACAGAGAAAGACATGTATCATATGACCTCACTGATATGAGGAATTCTTAATCTCAGGAAACAAACTGAGGGTTGCTGGAGTGGGGGGTGGGGTGGGAGGGATGGGGTGACTGGGTGATAGACACTGGGGAGGGTATGTGCTCTGGTAAGTGCTGTGAATTGTGCAAGACTGTTGAATCTCAGATCTGTACCTCTGAAACAAATAATGCAATATATGTTAAGAAAAAAAAAAAAGAAGATAGCAGGAGGGGAAGAATGAAGAGGGGGAATCAGAGGGGTAGACGAACCATGAGAGACGATGGACTCTGAAAAACAAACTGAGGGTTCTAGAGGGGAGGGGGTGGGAGGATGCGTTAGCCTGGTGATGGGTATTAAAGAGGGCACGTTCTGCATGGAGCACTGGGTGTTATGCACAAACAATGAATCATGGAACACTACATCTAAAACTAATGATGTAATGTATGGGGATTAACATAACAATAAAAAAAAAAAAGAAACACCTCCCTTATCTCTGGCTTAACTTCCTTCCACTGTAACTCCACATGGTGTCCACGGCCGGGGCTCAGTTGGGATATTCTCATTATTTTCCTTTAAACTCCCTTTAAGAGTGTCTTTGGCAAAGCCTCTCCCCGATTTTGGGGGAAGGTTATTACCTATTCTAGGCCTTCCAGTAGCAGAGCTCTGAGGAGGGAAGGGGAAGGAGCCGGCAGATAGGATGCACAAAGGCCTGTTTGTAAACAAACTTACGGAAACACTGAGGCAACTCTCCAGTCCAGGATCCATTCCCTTCACAGGTGAGCACTGCAGGTAGGGACAGCTGGTACCCCTCCAGGCAGGCATACGACACGCTTGAGCCCCACATGAAGTCGGATCCCACCACTTTCCCATTGGGGATGAGCTGAGGTGGCTTGCATATGATAGCTGGGGGAGGGGGGGGAGAGCAAAGCATGCTGAGTTCTGGTGCCATCCTAGGGCATTAGGCCCCACTCCCCAGCACCGATGTCACTGGCTACCCTGCGCCTGCTGGGAGTCTGGGCTAAGTGGGGAGAATCAGAAATGCTCCCTCTTAGTTTGGGAGCTGGGGTCCTTTTGCATTTTACAATGCCCTCAAGTGTGACAACCCACTCCTCTGTCTGCACAGTCCTTCCCTTGATGCTCAAAGCCCAGGCCTTACCTTGGTGTCTCGAACTCCCTCCTTGCAGATGTTCAGGGATCAGTCCTCACCTCACACCCCCCATGACAAGATATTATTAGGGCTCTGCCTCGTCACCTCCCTCCCTGCTACATGTTCGAGGCCCATGTCTCACTTTTGTATCTTCTTTGGCCCTGTGTCCACATGTGCAGCCCTCAGACACACCTTTGCAGACTGGCTTGGTACCATTCCACGTCCGGTCCTTGGTGCAGCTCAGCACAGACACCCTATGTGACTCCATCATGTAGCCAGGGACGCACTGAAACGTCACCGTTTTGTTGTACCTGAAGTCATTGCCCAGCCGGAGGCCATTGGCTGGAATCCCAGGGTCGCCACAGTTTATGACTAGGAGAAGGGAGATAAAGCACGGTTCACTCTCGGTACAGACCCCTTTCCTCCCCAGCACTCCAGTGCTATCCCTAGTACTCCCTGCACATGTCCAGGAGGGAAGAGAGTCAGATCAGGGATGCCCTGACTCTTCACAGGCTCCCGGTTGGGCACTGCACTTTCTAAAGTCCCTCTGGCCAAGTCTCTCTGCAATGTCCCTCGCACATCCCCACTGTCCTCGCCCCCACTATCTTTATGCACCCCAGCAACTTGGACTATGAAGACCATCCTTATTCAAAGCCCACTCCTCTCAGAGGAAGTACCCAGAGGGCTTAGTTCCTAAATGAGGCTGGGGCTCAGAGAGGGAAGTTTTCTGACCCGAAGAGCCTGTGTTATTGGACCTCATAAGACAATTTGTCTGCTGAGGGGCACACGTTACTACCTCCTGTTCTGCCTAGGAGGCCCCGTAGGGCCAGCGGCTTAGAAGCAGGGTCTTGTAACCTTGCAATGGTCGTGTCTTTGTTATGGTATGGAGTGAGGGTGGGGTTTGGTGAGCTCTGGCCTCGGAAAAGGGAACTTGACATGGGATTTAGACAGAGCCCTGAAATCACAGGCTAGGGCTTGGAAAGGGACTGTGTTCTCAGATACCTTTATCTTGTCACTTCCCTCCATCTGGGACCCACAGTGACTTACTTCCCAAGGAAAAAGGTCTGGGGCTGCCCCAGAGAGGAGCAGGGAAGGGGAGCAGTGGGGCTATACGAGGCTTGAGAGCCAGGCTGGGGGTGGGGGAATGGGTCCAAGGCCGAGAGGAACCCACGAAGATGGTGGATGGTGGTAGCTTTAGGATCAGGCTGAGCACGGGGAGTTTGCCGTAAAAGAGAACAAGAAAGCCCAAGGAGCTGGCGAGAGCCCGAGGAATAGCAAATACATATATTCTCAACCTCCCTGAGCCTCAGTCATCTCATATGTCAAGTGGGCTGTGGTGGGAATCAAATGACATAATGCAAATCAGATCAAACACTTAGCTCAGTGGTGGTCAAACAGTACATGCTCAATAAATAGGCACTGTCATTCGGGGGTGAGTCCCCCCATTGCAGCCAGCCTTCCCAGTCTCCCACGGACAGCCTTCTTCGGCGGGGAGGAGCCCGATCGCCTCGGCCACCACTCGTCACGGAGCCCGGAGCCCTGGGCTCTCACCTGTGCACTCCGGGTCGCTGCCTGTCCAGGTGCCGTTGACCGAGCAGTGCCGGCTGAGCAGGCCCGTGGCGTAGTAGCCCTCCCGGCACTCATAGACCACGGAGCTGGAGAAGCCCAGGCCGTCGCTGAACAGGACTCGGGCGTTGCTCGGAGTCCCGGGGTTCCCACAAGAGATCACTGGGAAGCCAGAGGAGCGCATTAGTCACCAGAACAAGGGCGGGGCGTCCCCCGGGGGGCGGAGAGCAGCCCAGAGGGCAACGCGCGGGCTACGTACGTCAGGACCCTGCGGAATGAAAGGCCTCTCAGGCTGCTTTCGTGTCTGAGCGTCCGGCCCCCAGAAGGGAAGGAGGGGTCTGAATGAATTTTTTTTTTTAATTTCTGAGACGTAAAGACTAATTATTTTTATTATCCGACCTAAAATTTTAGACAATTCCTTAATATCACCAAATATCCAACCAGTGCTTAATCTACCTCAGTTGTCCAACCCCCCACCTTTTTTTTTTTTAAACCGTTGATTTGTTTGAATCATGATCCAAATATGACTTTGGACAATCATGCCTCTAAGCCTCTTTGAATTCAGAGATTCCTGTGCCCTCTCCTAGAATTTATCTGTTACAGACTCCAGGGCGTTCCAGATGTTGCTAAGTGCGCTGGTGAGGTGCTGTTCCCCATGTTGCTCTGTCTCCCATAGTTCCTGTAAGTCAGGTTCTGCTTCTTGGCAAGGGCACTTCATAGGTGGTCCTGTCTTTCCTACTGCACCACATCAGGACGTACAGAATGTTTCCTTGTTCGTGATGTTGAGGCTGATTGAATGGGTTCGGGTTAGCCCATCTCATTCGGCATTACAGAGTTCCCATTGGTTGTTCACTTAATGGTTTAAGCAGCACTTGATGATTGTTGACTAGATTTGTTATTTCATTAAGGGACAGAAAATGGTGATATCTAATTCTATAATTCTTTCTGAATTAGCTAGAGTTCTTTTTTTTATATTTGAATTTCAGATAATGAATTTTTTTTAAAGATTTTATTTTATTTTATTTTTTTTGCTAGAGTTCTTTAATAAAGAACTTGCCCATCATCAAATATTTGCTTTCCCTGAAATACAATTCATAAAGGAAGGCTGGATAATGTTTGATTTTCTTTCTTATCTGATGTCAGAATAATGATTTGGTTTCCTAGTAAGCTCCAAAGATGATGGATAGTCATTTGGACTCGTGGATTTAAATTTATTATGTTGCCACCAATTGCCACTATTATTCTTTTTTAAACTTATTTAAATTCAATTAGCCAAGGTATAGCCACTATTATTCTTATTGATGCTTAAGTTATCCCATCTTTGGCTAGGGGGAGCCTCTCCATGTTGGCTTCTGTGTTCCTTTGACATGATCCCACTCGTCTATGGTAGATTTCTTGCTGGAGTGACACTGTATTCCATGTTCATCTTGTATATCCTGCCCCACTCCTGGAATCAGCCATTTCTCTAAAGAGCTCTGGTTTCTTTTAATGGAGAATGGATTTAAAAACCATAATCTGAAAATTAAGGGTACTCGTTGCTACTGAGCTGGTCATTGATACTAGACTTTTAGAATGGGTAGACCTGGGAAAATAACTTTTTAGGTTGAAAATTCATTATGAGTTTATGCTGATATTACCAATCCAAATTTAGGATTAAGAGTCTTTCCTTAACTTCCTTACTTTTATATCTCTTTAATGCTGAAAATCTTGGTTCTTAATGATAAATGATTTTAATTTGTTTTCAAAAAGTTTCAGGATGGTAATATCAATATTATTACTAATAATACGATTGCTGAAAAACAATTTAAGATTTCATTGTCATTCTCTTTGTCCTTAGGGCACATATGCCATAGTCAAATTCCACTTTTTTCAAGTCAGTTGAAATAATTCTCTGGATTGTTAAATCACCAATTTGAGGAGTAGTTATGTTCATTTGTTTTCATTTTGATTTTGATATTTAGAGATTGCTTGTTTCTAATCTTTGATTTAATTTACTTTGCTAAGTATATACAGCATTTATGTGGTCCCAAAGTCAAATCTACAAATAATTCCTACATAATGAGCACAACAGACAGGTCTTAGCACCCATGGGTTCAACAAGTATTTGTGCTGCCTAGGTGCTAGGAACATAGTTAGGAAGTCATGTCCCCTGCCCTTCAGGAGGCCAGTCCATCTTAAGGACCTACTTATAAACAGTTGAATTAAAATATGATGCAATAAGTGTTATACTTGAAGAAAAAAACACACTAAGAAGGGAGGAGCTTATTGGGGCCGAAGATAAGAATCTGAGTTGTACTTTGAAAGGTAAGTGGGAACTTGTCAATGAAAGTCATGAAGAATTGTGTCCATATCATACACACACTCATCTAACAAACATTCACTTCCAGGTCTAAATTCTTAGCCACCCACTTTCTGTTCCCCGAACACTCCTGACATGTTGACTGACTCCATGCTGGGATCTGAATGGTATGAAAGGGGACCTGGGTCACAGTGGATATTTGAGAATGCACTAAATTCTCCCCCTGCCAATATACTCTCCCACTACCACAGACCTCTTACTATGCCTACAAAATCCTATGGAAATAGGGGCGCCTGGGTGACTCAGTTGGTTAAGTGTCCGACTCTTGATGTCAACTCAAGTCTAGATCTCAGGGTCCTGAGTTCAGGCTCCTGCTGGGTGTGGAGCCTACTTGAAAAAAAAAAAAATCCCGTGGAAACTAACTTTGCAAAAGCACCCTCAGAAAGGCAGGACTTCAGGCAGACAAGTGGGAGAGGGCATCCCTGCACTCGTAGGACTTACTCCACAACCGCAATTTCAAGGGCCATTCTCTGACCACTGCCTCTTAGCTCTTCAGCTCATACCCTCTGGGATTCATTCTCTGGTGATATTTTTGGTTCCAGTGGGACCTATAATCCATGTATCCTACCACTTTTTCACTGTCCCTTACTCCACTCATAAACCTGCTCCCTCCTTACCCAGCATAGATGCCAAGATCCATCATAATCGTTGCCTTGCATAAACCCTCTCCTCACTTGCCACTTGCTGCCAACGTCTTAGCTGCCTGATAAAACCTCAACCGTATACCCAGTGCTTCACCTACCCTAAGTCTACACCTATGGGGCAAAATGTGGCCCGAACAAAAACACAGGCCAATGCTGACCACTCTCACTTTAAATTAATGGCCTTTTTCCTTAAGTGAGCCCTCATGCTGCTGGCAATTATACCTTTCCCTATTCGACTCCCACGCCTCCCTTGCTAGGTGACTCTTTCATATGGTCTCCCTCCTCTTCCAGCACCTTCTCACACACCCTTACTCTCAGCGGTTACACTGATTCCTAATTAGGAAAGTGCTACGCAGGCTGTATTTTAGAGAGCGGCAGAGAGATCCCGGGAGCAGCTCCAAAAAGTTGGACTCTGGGGAGAGGTTTTATTTTTTATTTTTTTTATTTTTTAAGATTTTATTTATTTATTTGACAGAGAGTTCACAAGTAGGCAGAGTGGCAGGCAGAGAGAGAAGGAGAAGCAGGCTCCCCGCTGAGCAGGGAACCCAATGCAGGACTTGATCCCAGAACCCTGGGATCATGACCTGAGCCGAAGGCAGATGCTTAACCAACTGAGCCACCCAGGCGTCCCGAGAGAGGTTTTAAAATAAAGTTATTTTCAGAAATTCAGGAGTGTGTGGAGAAATCTAAATTCCCTCACTGGAGCTACCTCAGAAAACCTCAGTAGGGACTTCTATTACCTTTAAAGGGTCTTTTAAAAATGAGATTTGTATTTCTTTTGGCACCTTGGATAATTGTTTAACAGTCTCTTCCCTTAAACTAAACTCCAAGAGGGTGAGGTGTGTTTGTCTCGGCACCGTTGTGTCCCCAGCACCTACTATAGTATTTGGCACATAGTTGTGGGAGCTATATGGGAAATAAATGAATAAACGGGGCTAAACTTAGTTCCTTCTGGTTTCTTCCCCTCTTAGGTGAGGGTGGGGAATATGTTCATCTTTGGATTACTAATGAGCATGACTGAGGACTATCTATTGACCACCATCCTCCAGGCCAAGGGTTCCAATGGGGCCGTGGATTTTGTCTGCGAGGGTGAGGGCAGGTGCTTGGGAGCAGGCAAATGGGGGACGAGCAGCCGGGGTGGGCAAAGGGGAAAAGCAGAATGGTCACATACATTACCTCCACACTCAGGTTGCATGCCGCTCCATGAGCCGTTGGCTTGACAGGTCCGCTCAGATGATCCCCGGAGTGTGTGGCCAGCCTCACAGCTGAAACGCATCAGGCTGCCTGGGGCAAAGCTATCCCCCAAACGGATGCCGTGTGCTGGGATCCCTGGGTCACCACAGATTCCCATGCTGGTTCCTATGGACCAGAACCAAACAAACCCTGTTGTTTTAGCATGGAAGAGTTGGCAGTGGGGACCTGAGAGAGATATTGGGTCGGTGCTAAGGGGAGGCTTTGGGCCCCAGGAATAAGGGGGGTGAAAACTGTGTGTCTTACCCCAGTTAGTTGGACCTTACTACCTGCCTTACTACCCAGAGGTCAGAGAATACAAAGGTCTGCGGTCATGGGTGAGTCCCCAGGGATTTCACAGCAAGGGAAGAAAGCAGAGGGAAGGCTCTGTGGTAGAGATCAGGCCTTTTCTTTCTGCCCAGTGCCAGTGTGGAATGTCAGTGGTCCAAGCTGGCCACATCTCCTCCTCCTTCCTTTTACCTCTTCTCTACAATATCTGCGGATTTTGCGCCTTCTCTGTCCCTGGTTCCAGCATCTTAGCTCACATGCCCAGCATTCTCTTGCCCCAACTATTGTGAGAGTCTCCTAATGTCCCTACCTCCTAAATTCTCCCTGTAACCCAACTTCCACTTTATCCCCAAACCTTGACAATGAACAACCACCAACCATCTGATCTTGTTTCTTTCCTACTGAAATGTCTCCACTGGCTTCCCATAGCCTATGGGTTAAAGTCTAAACTCCTTAGTGTTGTTTTGTCTTCTCAACAGCTCGGCTTGAATCTGGATCTTGGGCCTTTCATTGAGGATTCCCTATTCACCAAGTATGTAACACAGGTGAATTCTAGGTGAAATGTTTTGGACTCTCTCATTCCATTCTTTCTTTGCCCCTTGCCTCCTGCTACATTTCTGCATTCATCTGGGTCCTGATATTGTACAGACCTACCCAAGAGAGTGCTAAGGACCCAAGGGGTGGAGGAGGGTAGAGAACAGGAGACAAAGCCACAAGGTCGAGACTTGTGGAAACCAGCACCCCTCATAATACAGAGTTGTATAGGAGACATCATTAGATCAGACTAGGCCATGGGAAGCATGAAGAAGGAAGAGGAAAATGAAGGAATAAATGGCAACTTCATGAGAAGACAGGGTGCCATCTGATGTGGCACGTATCTCCTCAGGAACCCACATGTGTGGGCATCAAATGCTAATGTCTGAGTAAGCACGTTTAGTTTGTTGGAGTAAATAAATGTTTAAGTCATATATACCCCACCATTTACCATTTATGTCTCTTCTTCTCGATCATGGAATTATTTCCTTTTCTCATTTAGTCTCAGACTGTGAGAATACTTACTATATGATCCCATGTTGCTCTCTACCAAGGAAGGGGGATTCATTCAACCTTCAACTCAAACATTTGGAAAAAAGGGCCCATCACACTTGGCTAGATTTTCTTCTCTCTTGGAGTTTTCCAGGGTGTAGCTAATGCAACAGGCTGCACTGGGTCCCCCTGAAGGCAGTTCTGATGGTGAGTACACAAACTCCCACACTGGCTAGGTGACCTTAGCTGGAGGTGCACTACTGAACAACAGGCCTGAGGGTGGAGGTCTCCAGTCCTGGGAGCTTATTCTGACAGAATGGTCCTCACTGTAGTGTTTGGGGCTTTTTTTTGGTGATATAAAGGAGTCTGAGACACAATATTGTACCACAGGGGTACACGGTAACTGTTGGTCCTCTACTGAGGTATATCAGCAAATGATAACATTGCAGAAGTGGACAATGACCAACCTGAAGCATGTCTCAGATGCTAGAAATCCCTGCATGTTCTGATGATGGCCCACGCACTTATAGCCTGTTATGCATCATCTATGTGCATGGGCATACAGAATGAGGCTCGGAAATGTGACCCTGGATTTCTGAATGCATATTTCTTAGGACCGGCAGGAGATAGTGTTGCAAAAGATGATATCTGTAAGTTTCAGGAAGGGAGGAATTATATTCTACTCACAAGAGCACCTCTAGTGTTACTTCCTCATCACTTATTCTTTACATCTCTCAGTTTCTTATCTAAAGCATTTAAGATTCATTCATTCCTCAACCTTAGCATTAATATAATCCCCTCTAATCCTGTCCCCAGAGGTCACCAGCAAAACTCTGCCCATGATTCTCGTCTCCAAAGTGTTTGTCATCCTTGATGGATGCATGGGAGAAGTGACTGCAAATTATTCTTCAGAATATTCATCATCAGGTATAAAACAGCTGAATGCAACATATCCCATAATGAGTGGGGTCCATGTCCTCTGAAGGTTCCTTTCTTGCTTTTCACTTTTTCATGTTCCCAGAGAGTCAGCTTGTTTCTAGTCTCCCTTGACCTCTGATGTGACCAAGGAAG
Organism: Phoca vitulina; assembly: GCF_004348235.1. NCBI lineage: Eukaryota > Metazoa > Chordata > Mammalia > Carnivora > Phocidae > Phoca > Phoca vitulina. The sequence continues at coordinate 75,922,938 of NW_022589705.1, read as the reverse complement.
AGTCCCTTTTTTTCACACACAGGACTGGTATTTAGGAAGTCACAAAATCATGAAATCTCAGGGCTGTAGGTTTTCTAGCTTAGTTTCCTATCCCAGACAAGAATTGTTTCTGGGGTAGGTCATTTTTCAAGTAGGCCATTTTCCAGCATCTGCTAACACAACTCCAGAGAAGGGAAATTACATTGAGGAGAAAAGATTTTGGATTCCATGCCTTGGGCCAGGAGAATGGCTGTGTGGTTGGGTTATACATGTTAACAGGCAGGAGAGGCCCAAGGCTTTCTTTATGGCTTCTTTCTCTTGTACTCTGCAATTCCCTTTCCCATGGAGAACAAAGATCCCCAAGATAGATAAAATAGGCTTTAAGAACACCATTGGCCCAATGCCCTAGAGAGGTGTCTGGAGGGAGAAACTATGTAAAGGGACAATTCACAGAAGAGACTGGGGCAAATGCGTGCTTACGCAGGCATTTGGATAGGAAATGCATGACTTTCCTCTTTGGAATGCCTTTTCCTCCTGGAACTTGCTCTGTGGGTAACCCAGGAGGCCTCCATATACAGGACTCTGTCTTCTCCATGCCATCCTCCCCAAGTCACTTCCACCAGAAGTCCAAACAAAATGAAGTTAGGGGCCTGGTTAATAGGCTTTCCTCTAGTTCAGGCTAAAGGAGTCTCCATGGCTAATATATAGTCCCACCCAGTTCATAAAGTGAGTGATTAATGAAATTAATAAAGGTGAGGGGCCAAAGTCCTGGGTGGTGATAGAGTGATGTGTCTAAGCTTGTCCTGGGCAGCCAGAAGCCCTTTGAAACAGTGGCCAGCACTTGAGGAATTTCTTCTTTCTGGGGAGACCTAACCAATATCTGGTTCAATATTCTGGAAGTGCCCTAAATTTTGGGAGACAGATCATCTGGGAACTCAGACTGCAGGAACAGCTACATACATGTCTTGTGGGTGAGGTCCCAAATCAAGGAGATAGCATCTATAATAGGAGGAGGTTGGGATTCTTACCTCTAGAGGGGGCCTGGCATGGGAAGGGATAGGGGTTAATATCAATGCCAAGGTGGGCCCCCTGAGAAACATAAAGCTACATGAGCAGTTGCCTTCTTGGGGTTGACACACCTTATGGGATCCCTTCTGGGGCCAGGCAGGCTCATCTCAAAGGAGACCAAGTTCAGGGGAATTAATTTTTGGGTTAGTGATTTCTGTCATTGGTGGGCCAATTCAATTTCAAATATTTTGTTCTGTTAAGACATTATAGATGAAATTCTGGTTTGGATAGTATGGACACAAGAGCTTTGGCAGTTTCTTAAATTTGCTCTTTGGATAGCATCTGTCAGTATCCTCATAGAGATTAATAGTAAAACAAATATATTAATAGGAAAAATCTGAGACTGGTGTATAAGGGCAATAGGGGAGACCTGTATCCCACTAGGCAGCCTAGACATAAGACAAGTTGGGGAGGCAGTGATAAGAAAGAAAAGGAAGCAGCCTGGGGCCTTGGAGTCCCAAACAGGGAAGGAACACAAGGGTGGGTTTGGATCTGGGCCCAAAAACAGGGAGGCTTGGACTCTTCTCAGAAACTTATGGAAACAAGTGTCTGGACAGGACTCTGGCTGCAGGGGGACCTCACAAACTTGCATTCTCCCTAGTTTTGCAATCTCTGGGTTGTATGGGCTTGGCCAAAGGAGACCAAGAGGAGGAAGCTGGTCTCAGACCACCAAAGGCTGAAGTTCAATTGGAACCTCTGATAGCTGTGTTCTCTGCCTATGAAATGGGGGTCTAAAAGGTTGACTTCCCTCCTGCCCATCTGTCACACTCACACCTTGGGAGCTTGTCCCATCTCCCCCCAGCCAAGGGTTCCACTGGACCCTGCTTCCTCATGCCAGGCTCCTTACCTGAGCAGTGGGGTAGGGAGCCAGTCCAGTGTCCATCCAGCCCACACATACGGGTGGCATTTCCGACCAGAGTCCTCTTGCCGGTGCAACTGTAACGCACGACTGCTCCCACGGTAAAGCTGTCCCCGGACATCAGGGCATGGGGTGGGGAGCCCGGATGGCCACAGGACACCACTGTGGGGAAGAGCAAACATCAGAAACTCCACAAAGGGATGGATTGTCATCACAGGACATAGGCTTTCCGTAATGACAGGCAGAGGAGAAGAGAAAGCCTGGGTTATCTTTTGAAGTTTGTTTCCTGTTGGCACGCCTACCTGGCATCAGCAGACAATGCCTACCCACCTTGACGTACATTTTCCGTACCTGTGAAATGAAGAGTAATACCTGTTGTTTTAAGAGTTAAATGAGATAATACATGGGAAACTGTTCAGCATGTAGCTGGTATGCAATAGTATCTGTTTCCTTTCTTCTTTGCCTCTTGTGCGCACCTCTCCCTATTTCCTCACTGCTGTAGGACATACCCAAGGTGTCTCTGGCAGAAAGGTGGTACACATAGCAAACATAAGACAGAAGAGACAACCTGTCATCCTAAGACAGTCCGCATTGGCTACAGGTTCCCAAATAAGGGCCACGTCTAGTCTTTTTCCACCTGCATCTTACAGATGCCCATATCAATTGTCCCCAACTTGTCCCCTTCAGTCTGCAAGTTCTCTCTCCTGAAACACCAAATTGTAACTGAACACCAGTGGTAAGATTAGAATACCAGATTATCTGATGAAAATGAAAGCCCTAGCTTGAAAAGATATATGCACCCCATGTTCACCGCAGCATTATTTACAGTAGCCAAAACATGGAAGCTACCTAAGTGTCCATTGGCAAATGAATGGATAAAGAAGATGTAGTGTATATATACAATGGAATATTATTCAGGCATAAAAGAATGAAATCTTGCCATTTGTGGCAACATGAATAGACCTCGAGGGCATTATACAAAGTGAAATAAGTCATTCAGAGAAAGACAAATACCATATGATCTCACTTACGTGTGGAATCTCAAAAAAACCCCCAAACAATGGAGCTTTTAGATACAGAGACTAGATTGGTGGTTGCCAGAGGCAGGGGATGGGAGGTGGGCCACATGGGTGAAGGGAGTCAAAAGGAACAAACATTAATAAGTCACAAGAGGTAATGTACAGCATAGTAACTATAGTTACTAATACTGTATCGCATATTTGAAAGTTGTTAAGAGACTAGATCTTAAAATTCTTAACACAAGAAACAAAATTCTAAAGCTGTGTATGGTGATGGATGTTAATTAGATTTACTGTGGTGATCATTTCACAATGTATACAAATATCAAATCATTATGTTGTATACCCAAAACTTATATTACGTTGTATGTCAGTTATATCTCAATTAAAAAGGAAAGATGAGAATACCAGAATTGAGATATACAGGATAGGGCAGGGCAGTGCTCAACATCACTGCATTTGCTTCCCATTGTTTTTGCCCCAGTTGATCCCGGGTTCTTTCATTTACCCAACACATATTTATTGAGTACCTATTATGTGTTAGGCACTGTTTTATATGTTGGGAGAAGAATTTCTATGCTCTTACAGAAATTATATTCTAGTGGAGAAGAGAGACTATAAATTAAAAAAATAGGTAATTCTAGGGGGTGTTATGAAGAAAAATAAAGCTCCATCAGGAAAAAGGTATTCAGGGGTGGGCTGTGAGTGCTATTTTTGAGTAGGGTGGTTAAGGAAGATCTCTTTGAGGAGGTGTCATTTGAATAGTGATTTGAGTGAACTAAAGGGGCCAGTCATGCAAGATTTACAGGAAGAGCATTCTGAGGGAAGAAAGGGCCCCAGAGGCACAATTAGCTTGGTGTGTTTGAGGGATAGCAAGAAAGCCAAGGTTGCTGGAATGAACTGAGCAAGGAAAGAATGGAGGAGGACTTGGACAGACGGGTTGCTCGGAACCAGATCATGGCATAGAATTGGACTGTATGATGGGACACCACTGGAGTGATGTGATTTGATTCTACTTTAATAAGATCATTCCGGCTACAGGTAGACAACATTCCAGAGTGTGGCAAGAAAGACAGGGCTGTCGCAGTAGTTCAAGAAGAGATGATAATGACTTGGATGGACTAAACCTTGTGGTATGGTAGGGGATCCTTGTAGTCATTGCTTGTACCCAAAAAGGGCACAAGGCACAGCATGGGTGATGACCCAGACAGGTGACCAATGGGATAACATGTGAGTTGGGTCAATGCTGTTCCTGATGATGGAATTTTGGTCAGGCACAGGGATGGTATGACTAGGTCTTGGCTAGCTACATTTCTCACTGTGGTCTTAATGTGTGTCAGCTCATGTTCTAAGTGCCTATGGTATATTATCTGCAGAGACTACTGTCAACAATTCCTTGCATCAAGACATGGAGCCTGTTTTGCCTCCCCTTGAATCTGGGCTGGCCTTGTGATCTGCTTTGACCACTGGAATGTGGTGGAAGTGATGTTGCGTGGGTTGTGGATTAAGAGGCCAAGCAGCTTCTGCCATCATTTTCTTGGAATATGACTGCCACCATGTAAGGAAGTCTGTCTTAGACTACTGAATGATAAGAAATTACATGGAGACAGTAGCCATGTGGAGAATAATCATGATGCCCCAGGCAACAGCTGGGACCAAGTTCCCTGACATGTGAGTGAGGCCATCTTGGATCTAGATCTAGATATAAAATACGGATATAAAAACATGTATCTAGACCTATACTTATATCTGTATCTATACAATCTCCCATTGGCTACTGTTTCTTTGGAGAACTCAGACTAATACACCTGCTAAGCCTTGAATTTGCTAAGCCTTGAATTCTAGACTTACATCATTGTGAGAAAATACAAACAGTTGCTATTTTAAGTTTAGAGATGTTTGTTACACGGCAACAGATAACTGACTGGCTTCCCCCAGGGTGATGGATCCAAGAGAGCAAGGTGGAGGTAGAAATGTCTTTTATGACCTAACTTTGTAAGTCACACACCTCCACTTGACACAGACCAACCCTGGTACAATATAGGAAGATACTACATAAAGGCATGAATACAGTAGGTGGAGTCATTGGGACCATCTTCAAGGTTGACTGTCCTATCACTGTGTGAATATACCACATTTTTTCATCCATTTCCTGTTGAGGGACTTTTGGATTATTTCCTGTTGAGAGACTTTTGGATTGTTTCCTGTTTTGGGCTTTTATGAATAACACTGATAAGAACATTTTCATGTTTATTGATGTACATAGGTACACATATATGTTGGCTACTTCTTTTTTTTTATTTTATTTTATTATGTTATGTTAGTCATCATTCATTGCATCATTAGTTTTTGATGCAGTGTTCCATAATTCATTGTTTGCGTATAACACACAGTGCTCCATTCAATATGTGCCCTCCTTAATACCCATCACTGGGCTAACCCATCCCCCTAAACCCCTCCCCTCTACTTCTACTGATTTCTGTGATTATAGTTGGCTGGTTGTTTTTCTGATGTTCTTATTTGGCTTTAAAATTTTTCTTTGGCTAATTTGAGGATAGTGTTAAATTACGGTATTATCTAATAGTCTTAAAAAATGTATACACAATGCCTGAAATTATTTATTTGTCACTGACTTGATCTAGGCCACTTGGGTATCTGTAAAATTAGCAACCAGAGTATACTCTATTGTTTTATTCCTTTCCTGTGGTTTGTTCTTTTAAAGAAGGAATAAGTCAACAATAAAAATATTTGTGACAAAAGATAAAATAGTATCAATACCATTTGGCTGCTGTGGGTAAGGAACAAGAAAAGGATATAAGATAATAATAAAGAGGAACAACTTATATTCAGTGTGTATTTGCATACAAATCAGGGAGGTGAAGAACACAGAGAAGGTGATTAACTGCTACTGCATTTCTCCATTTGTCAATATAAAAACATTTTAAAAATGTTTTTAATGTTCATGCCCACGTCCATATGGGATCGCCAGATCCTGCAGTAGCTGTGTAGTTTGTAACAGCAAATTAGTTAAAAAAATTTTTTTTAACTGCAAATAAGTTTAAATGTGTACATAAAAATAGGCAAGATAGATATTTAGCACTGCAATTAATATCAGACTTTCTTGCCTTACACAGAATACATATATAACAGGGGATTGAGGAAAAAGTATAAAATTATAATTAAGCAAAAAACAATATCAGAATTAATGGTTGGGTGTGGGCTATGCTGAGTCCTACAGCAAAAGGAAAAGGACCTGGTTCCTAAACCCCAAGTATGAGGGTTATACTAATGGCTGGCCAGCCTCCAGGGCTTCCACTGTTTTCTAAAGCACTTTATCAGGGAAATAGCATATGATAGAGACCTGGGTCATGCATTTTCCTTGGTCCCTGCACATCCATGCCAATTAAAACAGTTTGCCTTCACCTGGAAGGAACAGCTGATTTTTATTAACTGAATTGATCAGATGGATATGTAAAGTACTCTACAATTTTCCATAAGCCTGTTCACAGGTACTTTGGTCTTCCAGAAGTAAAAATTCAGTTAGCCCACTAAAATAATGTCATGATAATCATGAAATAGCAGTGAAAATGGTTTTACTGGGAGTCACTTGGGATCATATAGGCAATGAAAGCTCCTCAGGGTCTTGTGTTTTTGAAATATTCTCATAAAATCTAGGGAAAAATGTCTTTACTTTTTCCCCCATCAACAAGTGAATAGTCTAATTGGGTTCTTGTGTTAGTATATCATCTTTCTGGAAATCCTGCTGAAGCTCATATTCAGAGTGAGTAATAAACATTGCTGTCCTGGGGAAACCTGCTCTAAAAAGAAGAGCAGACCTGCCTCTTGGTTTTGGTTTCTATTTGGTTTCTATGTCCCTAATAATGATAGAATGCAGTGGTCTCAGTAATTAGTGAAGGCAGAGTTTAGCACCTTGTAAATCCTAACGAGAAAAAGAAGTTACAATTGGTTTTCTGGAGTAAAAAATATCAGCAACTATTGAGCATTAGTAATTTGTTTTGAGAGATAATGGCTAGCCTGTTTCTAGGCTTTGGCTTCTATAAGACTGAGAGCCTGGTTCATGGTTCCTGCAGATTAAATTCAGCCCAATAAGAGATTACAGCGGAAACATAATAAAACACATGAGAAAAAAGTCACCATAGGTGAGAATCAGCAGAAACAACAATAGCCGAATTAGAGTCATAAAGATGATGATATTGTAATGATTAGATATGGAAGGCATTATAAGTATATTTAATATGTGAAAGACATAAAAAGAACACATTTATAGAGGAAACACAATGGAAATAATCAAGCAAATTTGAACAACAACCAAATAAAACATCTCAAATACAAAAGAAATAACTGAAAATAGAAACTCAGTGAACAGTTAAACCTCAACTAAGACATAGCTAAAATGATAATTAGCAAATGGTAGGACAGACAAGCTACCTATGAACAATTTTTAGAGACGAACCATGAGAGACTATGGACTCCGAGAAACAAACTGAGGGTTTTAGAGGGGAGGGTTAGCCTGGTGATGGGTATTAAGGAGGGCACATACTGCATGGAGCACTGGGTGTTATATGAAAACAATGAATCATGGATCACTATATCAAAAAATAATGATGTATTGTATGGTGACTAACATAGCATAATAAAATAAAATAAAATATTTAAAAAAAAGAACAAACTCATCTATGTAGCAAAATAATGAGAAGATTTACAGGTAGAGGTGAAAAGCCCACGAAGCCTAGTGATAGCTGATTATCCAGACAGAATTTTAGTTCTACTTTAAATTAGTTCAACCTAAAAGACCCCTAGTAATATTAATGTAACTAACATGGAGAGACCCAGGGAAATCTATCAGAGATTGGAAATATGAATGAGTTTCAGACACATAGAGAATTGCACAAGAAGATCTAATGTTGGAGTCCCAGAAGTAGTGAAGGAAGAGAATGAGGGGAGACAATATTTATAGAACTCCATAGCTGAGAATTCCCCAGATGTCAAAAAATCCAGGAAGCATAATGAATCCTAAGAAGGATAAATAAAATAGCTAAACATAGTGTAAAAGAATCCAGAATGCCAACAAGAAAGAGAGGATCCTAAAGTCAGTGAAGTAAAAAAAAAGATGACGTAAAAGGTACAATGATTAGATTGAAAGCAGACTTCTCAGTAATAGTAAATGCCAGCAAAGTCCACCAAGAGAAATGTGTCTACTTGGACTTCTGATCCAGCTAAATTATCATTTAATAACTACAGAAAATGCAGAACACCAAAGACAGAGACAGACTTTTCAAAGGAGTGAAAGACTGATAGCCGACTTCTCCATAGCAATAAAAGAGGTCAGAAGATATTAAAAAGATTTCTTTAATGGGCTGAGAGAAAATAATTGCCAACCTGGATTTCTAAACCTACCAAAAATATCTTCAAGACAAATAAACATATTATAGACAAACAAAAACTGAGAGTGCTTGCCACCCATAGATCTTCATTAAATAAGATTCTAAAGGATGCCCTTCAAAGAACAGGAAAATGATCCATGAGGAAGGACAAGGTATAAGAATAAATGAAAAGCAAACAAAATGGCAAATATGTGGATAAATCCAAGTGAACAATAATTGCATAGAACAACAACAATAATACATTGTGGGTTTAAAAAACAAGGCAAAATTAAGATATAAGAAAACAATAATGTAAAAGTCAGAAAAATGTAAATGGAGTTAAAGTGTTCTAATGTTCTTGTACAATATAGGAGGAAGAGAGATTAACTTTAGACTTTGATAAGTGAAGTGTTCCTGCTATAATTTCTAATGTAGCCATTAAAATGTAGAGCATATAACTTACTTATTAGCAGAGAAGAAAAAAATGGAGTTATAAAAATAGTTAATCCAATAAAAAAGGAGAAAAAGAGAAATGAGTGGGTAGAACAGGAAACACAAAATAAGATGGTAGATTTAAAATCTAAATATGTCAGTAATTTGACATGTTTAAAGTGACCAAAAAAAAAAAAAGACTATCAACCAAGAATTCTATAGCTAGCAAAACTATCCTTCAAATATGAAGGGGAAATTAAGACATTCCTGGATAAACAAAGACTGAGAGAATGCACCATTAGCAAACCTAGAAAGAAATTCTAAATTATAAAGAAATTCTACAGGAAGTCTGTCAGGCTGAACTGAAAGGACTTGAAGGTACATGCAGAACTAAAAAACTCTGGTAAAGGTCACTACATAGGTAAACATAAACTACAGTATAAGTGTATTTGTTGTTTGTAATTTTTCTTCTCCTAGCTGAGAAATGGCATGAAGCAATAATTGGAAATGTGTGCTGATAGGTATGCAATGTCTAAAGATGTAATTTGTATACTAGTAACAGCACAAAGGAGGGGGCAGGCAATGGAGCTATGTAGGAGCAAAGCTTCTGCATACAACTGAAATTACATTAGTATTACTACAAACTATGTTGTTATAAGTTAAAATGTTAATTGTAATTTTCAGAGTAACCACTAAGAAAATAACTTAAAAAACCAACAGTGAAATTACAAAGAAATTAAAATGTTACATTAGAAAAGATCTATTTAACGAAAAAGAAAGCAGCAATAGGAGAACAGAGAACCAAAAAACCTCCCAAAACCCCAAAACTAAAAAACACAGGACCATAAGATACATAGAAAACAAATAGCAAAATGGCAGATGTAAAACCCACCTTATCAATAATTACATGAAATGTTGATTAAACACCTAAAGACAGATATTACCAAAATGGATAAAAAACATGATCCAACCATATGCAGTCTAAAAGAGACATACTTTAGATTCAAAGACACAAATGGACTGAGAGTAAAAGATGGGAAAAGATATACCATGTGTACAGCAACCAAACAGAGCCTGGTGTGGCTATCCTAATATCAGACAGGATAGATTCTGAGAAACAAACTGAGGGTTGTGGAAAGGGAGGTAGGCAGGTGGATGGGGTAACTGGATGATGGGCATTAAGGAAGGTACATGATGTAATGAGCACTGGGTGTTATATGCAACTAATGAATCATTGAACACTACATCAAAAACTAATGATGTACTATATGTTGGCTAATTGAGTTTAAATAAAAAAATTGTCATTAAACACAAAAAGGACATTTTATAGTGATTAAAAGGATCAATCCATCAATAAGATATAAAAATTATAAACATATATGCACCTAACAACAGAGACCCCAAATACATGAAACAAAAACTAACAGAATTGAAGGGAGAAATAGGCAAATCAACAATAAAAGTATGAGATTTCACTACCCCATAGAACAACCTGACAAAAGACCTACAAGAAAATATAGTGACCAATGCTATAAACCAACTAGAGCTCACAATCATCTGGAGAACACTCCACCCAATAATAGCAGAAAATACTCTCTTCTCAAGTACACATGGAACATTCTCTAGGATAGGCTGTGTGTTAAGCCATAAAATAAGTCTCCATAAATTTAAAAAGATTGAAGTTATACAAAGTATGTTCTCCAAACACAATGCAATGAAATTAAAAGTCAGTAACAGAAGGAAATTTGAAAAATTTACAAATAATATGGAAATTAAACAACCACTCCTAAATGATCAATAGGTTAAAGAAGAAATTGGAAAAATAATTAGAAAATACTGTGAGGTGAACAAAAATGAAAACAAAACATACCAAAACAGTGAGAGCAGTGCTCAAAGAGAAATTTATAGCTGTAAATGCCTACATTAAAAAGAAGAAAGATCTCAAACCAACAACCCAACCTTTCCCCTTAATAAACTAGAAAAAGAAGAGCAAATTGAACCCAAAGCAAACAGAAGAAGGGAAATAATAAAGTTAATGGCAGAGATAAATTAAATAGAAAAACAACAGAGAAGATAAGCAAAACCAAAAGTTGGTTCTTTTAAAAGATCAATAAAATTGACAAATGTGGGGGTGCCTGGGTGGCACAGTCAGTTAAGTGTCTGACTCTTCATTTTGGCTCAGGTCCTGATCTCAGAGTCGTGGACTGAGCCCCGTGTTGGGCTCCACGCTCAGTGGGGAGTCTGCTGGAGATTCTCTCCCTCTTCCTCTGCCCTCCCCCAGCTCTCTCTCTCTTAAATAAATAAATAGACAATTTTTACAGA
>NW_022589705.1:75298025-75311865 GCF_004348235.1 Phoca vitulina | reverse complement strand
CTTTCTTTCTTTCTTTCTTTCTTTCTTTCTTTCTTTCTTTCTTTCTTCCTTCCTTCCTTCCTTCCTTCCTTCCTTCCTTCCTTCCTTCCTTCCTTCCTTCTTTCTTAGAGAGAGAGAGAGAGCGCTGCACAGAGTCTGACACAGGGCTCGATCTCACAACCTGAGCCAAAATCAAGAGTCAGACGCTTAACTGACTGAGCCACCCAGGCACCCCTGCTTCATCATTATTTTTTTTATTTATTTCCGGAACCACTCAGAATAGTAAGTTGCAGATATGATGCCCCTTTACCCCTAACTACTTCAGTGTATAGTGTCTAAGAGCAAGGTCATTTTTTTTTTACACAGCCACAGTACAATGATCAAAATCAGGAAATTAATACTGTTATCTATTGTGCAAGCCTTATTAAAAGTTTAACATTTGTAACAATAATGTCCTTTATACTAAAAAAAAACAAAAAAAAGCAAGCTTCTCTTTTCTGGTCTAGGACCCAATCCAGGATCACATGTCCTACTTAGTTGTCAAGTCTCTTTAATCTCCTTTAATCAGGAATAGCTGCTCAGCTTTTCTTGCTTGACATTTCTGAAGGATACAGCCTAGTTATTTTGTAGCATGATTCCTCAATTTGGGCAAATCTGGTAAAACAGGAAAAACACAGAAGTAATGTGTTCTCAGCACATTGTATTAGGAGGCACACGAAGTAGCTTTGTGCCGTTACTGGGGATATTAACTCTAATCATTTAGTTAAGGTGGTGTTTGCCAGCTTTGTCCATCATAAAGTCACTATTTTTTCTTTTATAATTAATAAATATTTTGTGAGGAGATATCCTGAGCCTATGTAATTATCTTGCTCCTCATCAAGATGCTACTCACCAGTTTTAGCATCCACTGATGATTCCTGCCTGAATCAATTACTAATATGATGGCTGCCACGTAGTGGTTTTCTCATGCCACCATTCCTTCTGCATTCCTTAGTGGGTATTCTACTATGAACTGTTTTTAGATGGGGTCATCAGGGAAGGCTTCTCTGAGGAGGTGATATTTGAGTGGAGACCAGAAAAGAGTGAAGGAATGAACAGGAAGATTACCTGGAAGATCATTAGACAGATGGAAATTTACGTGCAAAGCATAAAAGCAATGCCTACCTCAGAGGGCTATTGTGAAAAGCAAATACAACACTGTATGTAAAGTGTGGCGCACAGCTTTTAGAAATAACTCGTTAAGAGGAAGCTATTGTCGTTAGTGACACCTAAGCTGAGACCTAACAGGCAAGAGGACTGGGGTAGCCAAGTTGAAGGGGGGCTGGGGAGAGTGGGGGCACCCATGTGTAGCAGGCAGAATTCTAAGGCGATCCCCAGGGACCTTGTGTAAAACCCCTCTCTCTCTCGAGGTGGGATGTACCTGTGAATATGATGGGACACTGCTTCCATGATTAGGTTATGTTACACGGTACCCATGAGGAAGGAAGGGAGATGATCCTCCGTGAGCCTGACCTACTCACAGAGCCCTTAAAAGGCACAAGGCCCTTCCTGGAGAAAGAGATCAAAGTCAGAGAGATTCAAAGCATGAGGGGAATCTAATGTGTCACAAGTTCTCTACTGCTGGCTTTGAAGATGGAGGGGGTCACGTGAAAAGGACAGGAGAGGGGCCTCTTGGTGTTGAGCGCGATCCCCCAAACCCCCAGACAACCAGCAAGGAAATGAACTGTGCTAACAACCCAAATGAACTTGGAAGAAGAGCCCCGAGGTCCCGATGAGAATGCAGTCAGCTGACACCTTGATTTTAGACTAGTGAGAATCTAAACAGAGAACCCAGGCATGGTGTGCCTGGATTTCTGACCTGTGGAGATCGTGAGATAATAAATGGGCATTGTTTTAAGTTGCTGTGTTTGTAGTAAGTTGTTACCTACCAACAGAAAACTAACACACCCAGGGGGTAACGTTAAGAGAGATCTTGAAGAGAAAGAGGGCATGAGACATTGGGGAACTGCATCAGCTCAGAGTGGCTGAAGCTCAGTGGTGGATAAAGGGGTGCAGTTGTAGAGCCAGGCAGTGTGTTCACCCAGCCGAAGTATTTGGGTCACTCTAGCTCAACATTTACTGAGGACCTGGGTGCCAGGCCTTGTGCTGAAACAGGCTGGAGACCTGGAGACACAGTTTCTGCTCTCAAGGAGCTCACTGTATGGTGGGGAAAATGAACTCAGTGGATCCTTGTTGGCTTTGTTCACTTCTGTATCCCAAGCACCTAGAGCAGTGCCTCTCGCACGTAACAGGTGATGATTATTTGTTGAGTTGACTGGAATGGACATAATATTTCATCAAAGCTGGTGATTTTCAACCGGTGGCAATTTTACCTCCAGGGCCAAGGTCTGCAGATATTTTTGGTTGTCACAACTAGGGCGGTGCTACTGGCCTCTAGTAGGTAGAGGCCCAGGATGCTGCTGAACGCCGTGCAATGCATGGGACAGCCCCTCACAACCAAGAGTCTTCTGGTCCAAAATAGCGCCAAGGTTGAGAAAGCATGGTGTAGACTGAGATCTGAGGAAGCCTTTGTTCTCCCAGCAGAAAAAAAAACATTTCTCTGCAGCTTGTTTCTCCTAGTCTCCACGTGTCCTCTCACTTGGTTGGGCAGGATTGGGTAAAGAGTGGAATTCCCCTTTGAGGGATCCTCTTGGGATTTGTGAAGTTCAGCTTTCTTCCATTGGCATGTCTTTCTACAATACTATCAATGTCATTGATTTAGACCCAGTGACCTCTTATGCTCATTCCTCTGCTTCAGTTTGGGAGATACCAAGCAATGTGCTGGTCAGTGTTCAATAACCAGCTCTCAAAAAGATATGTACATACTGTACATGTATACATACATTTGTTAAAATTCTACTGACAAAGGATGTGTAGAACTCACTTTGCAAATAATATAATACTGCATGATACTGCATACTATTTCTTGTAAATTCTCGTAAAATGCTTTCATTGATTGTTGCTGAATGCTTGTATCTACAGCCAACCTAAGGAAGGAATTGGTGAATGGTGACATGGATATTGGCTGATATTTTCTTTCACTTTAACAAGTAAGATGGAAGTAAAACAACAAGAGCGTGAGAAACTCCATTTGTTCACCAGTGACGTGACTGCTTTGCTGAACCAGATAATAGTTTGCAAATACTGCAAGAATATTTCCTCAATTTTTGTACCATTCCCAATGTGACATTTACAGACACGGCAGGCTTTTAAGTTTTATCTGCATTATTAACTTTTTCCCCATCACTTTCTTAAGGCTAGACAATCAACAAAACAATAAATCAAGTTGTAATTTGTAACATTTTCTGATTTCCATGATAAAAATACTCCCACTTTGGCCGATTTCAAGCCACCAACATGATGTCACTAAACCCTCAGTGGGGAAGAGACGGTGAGTACACCATTATGAAGTATTTCCACCATACAGATATAATAGAAGTAAATAACCCCAAGAGCACAGATAGGAGTAAAATGTAAAATAATTAAGAAGTTGGAGTTCTGAGTATTTGTTATCTTTGTAATAAAATTTATTTAATTCTAAGTTGAGAGAATTTAATTTTTAATAATGTCCACGTTTAACAACCAGGTCACAAAATTCCAGAAAATTTACCAATTCACATTCAAGAGTTGGTATGATCTGGCTCCAAAACACCTCTGGTTTATTTAGTTAGGGCCTTTTGCAAATGGTCAAACTCACCCTCGTTGACACTTTTAACAGATCCACTCACAAAGAGTGATCTTACTTCTAAATTCCGGGCATTGTACACTGACTATGCACACACTGTCAATGTACTGATCACCTCATCACAGCCCATCCTGTCTACATTTCATGTCTGCTGGCCCCATGGGCCTTATCAGCACAATGGGAAGAAGATATCTGACTTTTAAAAGCTGGTGGAGACTATTGACTTTTCCTTGTCCTGCTCGCCGTGGGGTTCCCTTCTAAGCAGCAGCAGTGGTAAATAGGACAGGGGTGGGGAGGGGGAAATGTGGCTGCACAAATCCCTAATTTCTTTTTTTTTTTTAAAGATTTTATTTATTCATTTGACAGAGAGAGACAGCGAGAGAGGGAACACAAGCAGAGGGAGTGGGAGAGGGAGAAGCAGGCCTCCCGCAGAGCAGGGAGCCTGATGCGGGGCTCGATCCCAGGACCCTGGGACCATGACCCGAGCCGAAGGCAGACGCTTAACGACTGAGCCACCCAGGCGCCCTCAAATCCCTAATTTCTTAACACTGGCTGCCACATGCTTGCAGGAGATGATGTCATAATCCCCCCAAGCCCCTCCTATTTCTACCCAATTCCTCTCTGAGGTGGACCTAGCTTGACTCCATGTTGTACCACCCCATTTGTAGGGGGATTTTCCATTTCTGGTGTAATTAGCAGGAGGAACAGGGTAAGTCGAGTGGTGGCCCCATGGTTTAGTCTTTGCGAGGTCCTTTTTTCTGCTTATTTAGAATCCAGCCGTGTCCATGCTCACTTCACACCTGTGGTCTCAAGGAGGTGAACACTTAGCATCCTCTGAGTTGTCCTGCCTATTTTGTGCAATGTCTTAATGAGCTCCTCATGTTTTCTTGAATTCCCCAACTTAACAGATTTTTAAAATTTTCCACCAACTAAACATAAAACACAAATCATCCCTGAACATATTTAGCCACATAATTATACCTTATCCACTGTCAAACTTCTTACCAAATAGATCCAATACCCTTAATTCTTAACCTACAAATTCCCCTCTTCTAACGCAATGCATTTCCCTCTTAGCCAATTTTAAAACAATTTTTTTTTTAAGATTTTATTTATTTATTTGAGAGAGAGAGAATGAGAGAGAGCGAGTACATGAGAGGGGGGAGGGTCAGAGGGAGAAGCAGACTCCCTGCTGAGCAGGGAGCCCGATGCGGGACTCGATCCAGGGACTCCAGGATCATGACCTGAGCCGAAGGCAGTCGCTTAACCAACTGAGCCACCCAGGCGCCCTCCCTCTTAGCCAATTTTAGACATGAAGGACATTATTTGCTTTATGGAAAGTATTTATTTATTCTTTTCAACAAACATGAATGAGTGCCAGGCTCTGGGCTAATGGCTGGGGATGTATCAGTGAATAAGAAAGATAGATTTCTTCCCTCCTCTTATGGAGCCTTTAGTCAGCTGGAGGAGAATGACACTGAGCAAACACACATGCAACTGTATGGTTAAAACAGTGAGAAGTGCCATACGGGCCAAGCATGGGGAACTAGGATAAGGGGATATATTTTGTACCGGGGGGGTGAGGGAAGGCATTCCTGAAGGATGAGAAGGAACGAGCCAGAGGAAGAGCTGGGGCAGAGTGCGGGCACTAAGGACTGGGAGCCAACTGATCATAGGCAGGAGAATGATGGGGCTCCAGTGCAGGGATGGATTTTATGCTTTGTGGGTGCAATGCGGTGAGGTGTGAGACTGAGGCAGGTCCAGATGGCACGGTCAGGTAAGCCTAGCTATTGCTTTTATTCTAACCTCAATAAACCATTGAAGTCTTTTTTTTTTTTTTTTAAGAGAGGGAAAGAGGGAGAGAATCTTAAGCAGGCTCTGGGCCCAGTGCAGAACCTGATGCTGGGCTCGATCTCACAACCCTGAGATCATGACCTGAGCCAAAATCAAGAGTCAGACGCTCAACCAACTGAGCCACTCAGGAGCCCCTAAATCATTGAAGTCTTAATGAAAGGCAGTGAGTGCTCCAATCCACTTTCTGAAAAAATCACTCTGGCTGATCGGCGGAAAGTGTATCAAGGAATGAGGGCAAAAAGGGAGGCAGAATGATAAGGGGCACTTGCAGGTGTCCAGAGGGGAGATGATGGCGGTGTGAACCATGGCAGCTGCAGTGGAGAGGGACAGAAATGGACAGATGTGAGAAAATATTTAGATGGTCGAAATGGCTGAATATGCCAGGGAAATTGTCGTGTGAGGGGGATGAGTGAATGGGGGTGTCGAGGATGGAGGTCAGGTCTCTGGCTGGGCAGAAGGAAGAGTCAGTCACTGGGAAGACAATTAGGCACCAGCCGGGAAGGACAGTGTGGGACATAGAGGAAGGGCAGGAGAGAAACACGACGACCTGAACTAATTGGTCAAGAAGGTCCAATTAGACAAAGAGGTAATTTCTGGTTGTTAAAATGTGCTGTTTTGCTTCCCACCCTCTCTGATAACCAGCTAGTCCTCAGGTTCACTGTCTTTGGCCATTCACTCAACAATTTTGACCAGGTTCAAATACTCCAAGACAGTGTTCCCTAAAGTGTCAGGCAGGTAGCACTGGTGATTGTGAGTGGCATGGAAAACGACTTTTCAATGCTGTATGGATACGGCATCACATCACATCGAATCACATAGTGAGAAAGTAATTTCCTTTTCAATTCTTTCTTAGGCCTTCTGATTACATCAGGGAGAAAGGCTCAGTTGGTGTTAGTATGTCTTTACGCCTCTCTAACACTTGATAATCTCTCTTTTTAACAAAGAGAGAACAAGGCCACAATCCCAGAGCATTTTTAGCAGGCCACCATCTACAGCTAGAATTTAATAACATTGTTTTGTTTTCACTGTAAAAAAACTACGTTAAGATTACCTCCTCTTTATGGGAAGCAATATTTGCTTTTCATTGACAGCGCTGATGTAAATACATTTATTTTAAAACGAGACTCTACATACCAAAAGGGAGGGGTGGAAAATGAAATAATAGGGCACGTGATACAGGAATAAAGCAAGTATCACAGAAAGAGCACAGTGGTCATGGTCTGGAAAACACAGGACGACAGCAAAGTGGACATTTGTTATTCCTGCATCTGCTTGCCCTTCTTGGGGCAACATTTCCCGATGTGCCTTGGTGAATCACTCGCCCCAGTTGTAAGCCAGGTGCTCACGATAAGGTTGATTTCACCCCTGGACCCCGGGGGGCAGCCCTGGGTATCCTATCACCTTGGCCAGCGCTTGGATTATTGATGGGTACCTGATCCAATCAGACCCCCCAGGCCCAGAGCTGGGATTTGAACCCAGATAGTTTGGCTAGAAGGCCTGAAACCACTGCACTCCCCGTCCTCCCATATACTACAGTTTCTGAGCTGAGTTCTGAGGATGAGTAGCAGAGTTCAGGTAGTGATCGAAGGAGAAGGGGGTGATGTAGTCAGGGACCAGACCACAGCCAGCGTTGCAGCCCGTGGCAAGAACTCCACTTTGAATTCCATCCTAAGAGCACTGGGCAACCCTTGAATGGTTTTTAGCAGGAAGATGGCAGGCTTAGATTTGTATTTCTAAAGACTGCTGTGATTTTTATAAAGTACTTAGCATGGAGTCCCGTACCTAGTAAATATCACTATTAAACTGGAGAATACCTAGTGTTTGCTGGATACAGAACTGGGGCTCAGTAAATATGCATCCCCACACCCTGCCCCTCTGCGCATTCCTGAGGCTGCTTCCATCAGATAGACCTCTGGGTCTTAAGTAGGACGTAGCCTTGCCCAAGGGCACTGAAGTTTGGATGGAGCCTGTTAGCAGAGGCCAAAGGCAGGAAATAAAGGTTAGTGCTCCTGGTACTTTTTAAACTTGGATAGTCACTGAATTTCTACAGTTAAAAAAAAAAAAAAGTGGGATGTGGCAAATAGAAATTTTAAAAAAAGAAAGAACAAGCAAAGAAGAAGGTCTGACTTCACACAGGTTCCAAGACTCGGAAAAGCGCTCCTTTTCTGGGTCAAGGCCAACAGGCAGACACCATGCTTAGCCTCCAGGAACCAAAGCTTGTCTGCTTGCAGTCCCTGTTTGCACATGGGAATGAATGCACGGCTGCAGGAGGAAGATGAGAGTGTAATTGGGAGATAGAAGTAGTCAAAGGAATTCAACTGAGAAATAACATCCTGGAACAAACTTAAGACATAAAAATAAAATCAATTTCATGAGACCCAGAAAGCCTGATTCTTGTGAAGTATCCTCATAGAATCTCAACATAATTCTGCCGCACCCCCCCCCCCCCCCCCCCCCCCCCCCCAGCTCCTAACCCCTCCCAGGACCGCACCTTTGCTCCAGCCTGGATAGAAACTTGCAGCCTTTCCATCCTTTGCCTGCCTTTGTCCAGAGTGGGCTGCGGACACCCATCCTGCTGCTGCTGGTCCCCTGGACCCAGAGGCCCGCACGGACCCACCTCACTGAGCAAAGATGCCTCTGGGTGCCTCCCCCCTCTGCCACCCCTCCAGGCCTCACTGCCCTGAACTTGAGCTAGTTGAGCCACTTCCCCTTACCCTTGGACTCCCTCCTGTGTAAGGACAGTGTAGCTCTGTAGTTAAGCATAGCATCTCAGTCAGTCTCAAAGGTGGAGAGACAGACAGACTCAGGGTGATGAGTAGGGGCCAAGACAGCAAGCTTTGATTCCAGGTTGCTGGGATCTAATTCTTAGCTTCCTGCACTTACCGCATGTGCTTTCTTGGATACTTATTTAACCTCTGTGGGCTTTAGTTTTCTCATCTGGGAATGAATGAATGAGTGAATGAACAACAAAGAATAATAATATTACCTACTTCACAGAGCTAGGATGTTTATTAAAGGAACCCATGCATGTCATGTGCTGAGGACAGTTCTTGACAGTTAGTAATCTGTAAGTGTTAGATATTATTATTTGAAACCTCTCTCTGCTTACCAGCTGTGAACCCTTGTGCACATGATTTAGTCTAGGCCCCAGCTTCAGAACTACCCTCCTCATCATCCTGTAGCAGTGCATTCATTCCCATGAGCAGCTGGAGCAGTTAATAGGCAGGCCTGGTCACCCTCAGGCTCAGAATGTTTTTAGTTTGCTTGGCCATTACCCTGGCAATGACCCCTCACCTGTATATAGTGACTTGTGTCTTTCATTCTCTTCTCCCCTATAAGGATCCCTCGGTAGTTATCACCTTCTCACTTCATTTCTTTTGCCTTTTTACATCTTAAACACTTGGTCAAGGTTTCATGCCTTTTGTTTTGTTTTGTTTTTTTAATGCTGAGTTTAGTGATTTCCAAATGCAAAGCCCAGGACATTTCAAGAACGGAGTTAAGCACAGGATTACAGGAGATAGTGCAGATAGCCTTGAGAATGGCTCCAGTAACTATCAGAGCTGGAAACCTGGAGCCCTCCTGGACTCCTTCCTCTGTTTCCTCTCTGACATCCAGGGGGCCACTACATTTTCCACCAATTCTAACTTTTTTCTACTTATTATTTTTTAAAGATTCAATTTTTTAAAAGCAGTTTTAGGTTCACAGCACAAGTGAGAGGAAGATACAAAGGTTTGCCCTATCCCCTCTGCCCCCCAACATGTATTAGTCTCCCCACTATCAACATTCCCCTTCCCAAGTGGTACATCTGCTACAATTGATGAACCTGCATTGACACATGCTAATTACCCAAAGTCCACAGTTTACATGAGGGCTCACTTTTGGTGTTGTACATTCTATGGGCTCAGATCAATGAATAAGGACATGCATCCATCACTATAATATCATACAGAGTATTTTCACGGCCCTAAAAATCCCTCTTTGCTCTGCCTACTCATCCCTCCCCCACAATTCTGACTTTAAAGCCTCCTGAAATGCCTCTCTCTTCCAATTTCACCACATCTGTCTGGCTCAGGTCACCTGGACCTCTCATTTCATCACTCCAAGGGTCCCTAAACTGGTGGCTCTGTCTCCTTCTGTAACACATCCTGCCTCCTCTCCCCTACAGGGGCAGCCTAGGCAGCCTTTCCAAACCAGAAACCTGACAAGTCCTTCCCTTACTCAAAACTGTCCTATTTCTCCTCATTCCCTCAGAGAAGGCTCGGACTTGAATTAGGACCATTGCTCCCCACCTTTAACATTGAAAATGGTCCTAGAGGCCTTGCACCTCAACCTGTGACAGCAGATGAACTGGTAGTAACTGTCATCTGGAAAAAATGCATAATGCCAAAAAATACCATGACTTTCAAATGTATCTGAATTTTAAAAATCATTGTAAAATTTATTTCTATTTAAAAATAGTAGCATGTAGGTTTACAGTATTTATTCATTCAACAGTCACAGGTCAGTGCACATAGGAATTTGAGGACTTCTTCCACATAACTTCGTGACCCCCCCCAAAGTCTCTGGGGGCTCACAGGTTGAAGATAATGGGGCCTAGAACTTAAGTTCCAAACTTCTTGCTCCCTACAGCTCTCCTAAAGGGTCTCTGTGCACATTATCTTCTTTCATCTGTCCAAGCTCCAGCCACGGGGATCTCTTTTGTTTTTCCAGAGCACATCAGAGCCTCTCACTCCTTCTTAGAGGGTCTCTGTCCCCTCCACCTCCTCTGGTGAGTTCTTACTCCTTTTTCAAACCCTATATCAAATGTCACCTCCTCTGATGAGGCCACTAGTTTGCTACGCTTTCTTCTGTACAAAACTCAATTAGCACAGGCTTAATATGTTGTAATTATATGTTGATATATTTTTCTCTCCCTTTGTAAGTTCCCTATGCAAAGATACCTTGTTGGCTTTATCATCTGTGCCCCATCCACTAAGACAGCTCTTGCGATTGGTTCCTGCTTAATAAATGGTAAACTAGTGAAAGGATGGAGGAGCAGTCTCTAAAGAAATTCGAGCTCATCAGTGTCGATGTGTTAATAGGAGAGGGCCAACATGCTGCCCAAGGTAAAGGATGTGCGTCTTAATATAGTCCCAGGGGAGCAACAAATGATGGGCCACTCATGTAGCCAGGAGGGTGGGTGGAACATGGAGACCATCTTTTTCAGAGAGCCTCCTGAGCCCTGCCTTTGTGTCAGAGGTGGTTTTCCACTCTGCCTGTGGTTAGGGAAGGGAGCCCAGTGGACTGCTCTTCACCTCCTGGAAAGCTTGTCCCCGAGATCCCAACTGCTTCAGGATGGAATGAACATCTGCTGGTAGCCAGCATCCTCATTGTCTATCACTTTTCATTAGGAAGGAGAAAATTTCCCTTGTGGTAGGGATCTAACCTGTATAGGATCTAATCTGCTGCCCAATGTCTTAGTACGTAGAGGAGATACTTGATGGAGAGAAGAGGCAGATAATATCAACTATATCCATTAGTGATGGAGAGTAGGGCAAAGGTTATCTTCCCAGCCAGGTGCTACACTTCTTACCTGCCCCCCCCCAAAATTCAGGTTCAACCTGGAAGCAGAGAGATAAGATCTGTTTCTCTTCCCCTTGCTCAGGGTCCATAGACTCAGGGAGATTGGGGTCAAGAGGCTTGCGTTCAAGTCCCAGTTCTACCATTTGAAATGCTGTGTGATTTTAAAATTTTAAATATAAATATTATATTATACAAAAAGAATAATTATAATGTATGCTTATAAAGAAGAAGAATAAAAATCTGTTACCATCATTCATAAGAGAACATTGCCAATACTTTTTAAATAAATGTTTTATTTAAATTCAATTTAGTTAACATATAGTGTGTTACTAATTTCAGAGGTAGAATTTAGTGATTCATTAGTTGTATATAACACCCAGTGGTCATTCCATCAAGTGCCGTCCTTAATGCCCATCACCCAGTTACCCATCCCCCCACCCACCTCCCCTCCAGCAACCCTCAGTTTGTTTTTTGTAGCTAAGAGTCTCTTATGGTTTGCCTCCCTTTCTGTTTTTACCTTATTTTATTTTTCCTTCCCTTCCCCTATGTTCATCTGTTTTGTTTCTTAAATTCCGCATATGAGTGAGATCATATGGTATTTGTCTTTCTCCAACTGACTCATTTCACTTAGCATAATACCCTCTAGTTCCATCCACATCATTGCAAATGGCAAGATTTCATTCTTTTTTATGGCTGAGTAATATTCCATTGTATATACATACCATAACTTCTTTATCCATTCATCTGTCAATGGACATCTGGGCTCTTTCCATAGTTTGGCTATTTTGGACATTGCTGCTCTAAACATTGGGGTGCGAGAACATTGCCAATACTGTTGAATTTTTCTTCATGCCTCACTGAAAACCCATATCCTTCCTAACCCTTCCAGGGGTAACCACTATGTTGCATTTTATGTTTATCTTTCCCTGGTTTTTAAAAATAATTCTTCCACATACATAAGCACAGAAATGATATACATGTTTATGCATTTTATATATAGACTCCATTCTCTATGTATTCTTCTGTGACTTTTTTTTTCAATCAACATCATGCTTAATAGTTATTAATTCATTTTCACTGCTGTGTTACATCCCACTGTATGAATATATTATAATTTTCCTGAAGGTGGATCTGTGTTTCTAATTAATGGCTGTTATAAATAAAGCTGCAATGAACATCAAGTACAGATCTTTTTATGGACAAATGTATTCACTTAGGTAAATAGCTAGAAGTGGAATTGCTGGGTTGTATGTTCAGTGTAGGTTTAACATAAGAAACTTCCAAAATGGGGTGCCTTGGTGGCTCAGTCAGTTAAGCATCTGCCTTCAGCTCAGGTTATGCTCTCAGGATCCTGGGATCGAGCCCTACATTGGGCTCCCTGCTCAGTGGGGAGTCTGTTTCTCCCTATCCCTCTGCCTCTCCCCTCCACTCATGTTCTCTCCCTCTCTCTTAAATAAATAAATAACATCTTAAAAAAAAAGAAAAGAAACTTCCAAAGTAGTTGAACTATTTTATATTCCCATCATAGAATCTGAGAGTTCCAATTGCACCATATTCTTTTTTTTTTTTGAGGGTTTACTATTTTTACTTTTTTAAAATTTTATTTTATTATGTTATGTTAGTCACCATTCATTACATCATTAGTTTTTGATGTAGTGCTCCATGATTCATTGTTTGCGTATAACACCCAGTGCTCCATTCAATATGTGCCCTCCTTAGTACCCATCACCAGGCTAACCCATCCCCCCACCCCCTTCCCCTCTAAAACCCTCAGTTTGTTTCTCAGAGTCCATAGTCTCTCATGGTTCATCTCCCCCTCCAATTCCCCTTCATTTTTCCCTTCCTACTATCTTCTTCTTTTTTTTTTTAACATATAATGTATTATTTGTTTCAGAGGTACAGTTCTGTGATTCAACAGTCTTATACAATTCACAGTGCTCACCATAGCACATACCCTCCCCAATGTCTATCACCCAGCCACCCCATTCCTTCCATCCCTCACCACTCCAGCAACCCTCAGTTTGTTTCCTGAGATTAAGAATGCCTCATATCAATGAGATCATATGATACTTGTCTTTCTGTGATTGACTTATTTTGCTTAGCATAATACCCTCTAGTTCCATCCACGTCATTGCAAATGGCAAGATTTCGTTTTTGTTTTTGTTTTGATGGCTGCATAATATTCCATTGTATATATATATATACCACATCTTCTATCCATTCATCTGTTGATGGACATCTAGGCTCTTTTCATAGTTTGGCTATTGTGGACATCCAATTGCACCATATTCTTATCAACACTTAGCATTATCAGTCTTGCTAGTTTTAGCTCACTGTGATTTTCATTTTCCTGAATACTAATGATGTCTAACATCTTTTCATGTACTTATTTTCTATTATATATCTTTTTTGAAGACATGTCTGTTCAAACACTTTGCCCATTTTTTTTTTAATTTTTATTGTTATGTTAATCGCCATACATTACATCATTAGTTTTAGATGTAGTGTTCCATGATTCATTGTTTGTGCATAACACCCAGTGCTCCATGCAGAACGTGCCCTCCTCAATACCCATCACCAGGCTAACCCATCCTCCCACACCCTCCCCTCTAGAACCCTCAGTTTGTTTTTCAGAGTCCATCGTCTCTCATGGTTCCTCTCCCCCTCCGATTTCCCCCCCTTCATTCTTTCCCTCCTGCTATCTTCTTCTTTTTTTTTTTT